>NW_015386400.1:1305446-1326896 GCF_001527695.2 Protobothrops mucrosquamatus | reverse complement strand
GTCCTCTTCTTTTCTGTCCTTCTACTTTTTGCAGCATCACAGCTTTTTCTAGAGAGCTGGACTTTGCATAAAGTACTCGAAATAGGATAATTTGAGCCTGATATGTTGAGTGAGAACTCTGGGTTGATTTGTTCAATGATCCATTGGTTTGTTTTCTTGGTTGTCTATGATATTCTTAAGAGTCTTATACAATCTATAGTTCAAAGGTGCCAATACTTCTCTTATCTTGCTTTTTCAAAGTCTAGAAATGTAGATACCCAACCTAAACCTATCTACTCAATTTCCCTCACTCTTACTTTCTTTTTCTGTTCAATAATTATTTATCTTTGGCCTCTAAAACCCCTCAGATGTTTTAATCTTTTCCCTCGGTTTATTAAGTGGCCTGTAGCATTACAAATACATATCTAGTTACATAAAAAGATCCTAGAAACTAAGACACATGAAATAACAATGAATATGTGTGGAGAAAGAATGATCATCAAAAAATCTCAATGACTCCACAGAGTGTTTAACAACTTTGTACAATTCTCCATTTATATTTGTAGAGACAGCATTTCCATGAAAAAATGATGCAAATAGCTCTAAAATCAGACACATTTTTCTCCTTTATCTGTCTACCCTTTCACTGGTTTTTGACCCTCTGACTGATTATTCTATAAAGTTGTAATTAGTTTGTAAATTTTCTGAAACCCTAATAAAATATCATTGTGTCTTATCTTTTCCATATATTATTATGCTTTTTAATATCACTAGCAGAATTGCCACAAAATATTTCAATATATCCAGATCTTTTGGTGCCCTGTCCTTTTCCAGTGATCCAGAAACTACTCTATATTACAGAGACTGATTATGCAGTACAACTATCTTGGGGGGGGAAACATTCATTACAGGACTGGAGAAATAAATTATTTTTTTTCTTTCTACTCATATACAGTGGTAAGGGGAGCTCAGTTCCTAACCCCTGCATTTCACAACCTTGTCAATTTTAAGATGTGTGGGCTTCAACTCTCAAAATGCTGGCTGGGGAACTCTGGGAGTTGAAGTCCATAAACCTCAAGGTTGATAAAGCTGAGAGACACTGCCCTGGCCTCTGCATTTTGTAGCTCTACAGCACAAGTGTCAAACTGTTGGCCCATGGGCCGGATGTGTCATGCCAAAACCATGCCTATCCCATTACCAGCAAAGGGAAAAAAGTCGCGATATGTCACAACACGTCACGTGACATTGTGAGTTTGACACCTCTGCTCTACAGCATTGATAACTCCATGCCATTCTAAACGGGGAAAATACTAAACTAAGTTTTTCATGATAGAAACTCAGGGGCTGAATGGATCATGCCTTCTCTTCTTTTTGTTTATTTATTTCACTTAATTTTTGATTGTTCTACAATAAAATATGCCTGGTTTTCTTTACTTTTTTTTTTTTTAAAAAAAATCTTTTCCTGCCCTTTCTTTTCCTGCTAAACAATCTTTGGACTGATATGCAAAATATTGGGACTAAACGTTCTGTAGTTTGTTCCCAGGTTGGGGGGAAAAAACCCGCTATAAGAGGTAATTTACATATATACAATTAGACAGAGACATTTGGGGAGAGAGTGCTCAAGTTTAATTTCTAATCTGGTAATTCATGTTTGTCAATTTGATGTCCTCCAAGCTTTTCGGAGTTCAACTTTTTGAAGCCCGAGTCAGCTTCACTCATGCAAAGGATTTTACAAGCTAAATCTACAACACATTTGACTGGACTGCACAGTCCACCCTTCCAAGATGCAAATCACTATTTCAGTTCATTTTTAAAAGGAATGGTGATGTGGACAGCTTTTTATGATAATTCTTTGCAGCTCTCTGAATAATTTCCATCAGAGGATTCAAGCCAACATTTTTTGTACAATAATGTCCAGATTGCCTTAATCAGGTAAACAACCTCCATAGATTTCGTAGATGACATTATTTAAAATTTGTCCTGATTCAATACCAAGGAAGACCATTGTAGGTTCCATTTCATATCATATGTACTCATCACATGTGCAATGAATTAGCTGCAATAGTAATTGCACAGTGAAAGGTCCAAGCAATTGCTTTACAGAAATATGAACATGATGTGTCTCTTTCCTGATCACCATTGTGACATGTAATTGCCACATGGCACAGATCTGCCTTGAAAAGTGATTCTGCCTTTGGCCAATCTGGTGTTGATTTTGACCTTGTGAATGTAATTTTTGTCTGTAATGTAATAACTGCGATTGTATTGTTTTAAGCAATGGGACTGTATTGCTTAAACTGATCATTTCAAAGCACAAAACCTGATTGTTTCCTTGCACATTTTCTCGAAAAAATAAAATATCCGTTATTATACATAAGCTCTTTATTAATGTTGGAAAATAGTTTTCTGGCCTTGGATACTTTTCACAGAAACACTGAATGACCATGAAAAACAAAGACAACACTGGTGATTGATAAATTATGAGAACTGTGACTAGTCCTTTCTCCACTCTGAATATAGGCTTTGCAGCTCCTTCTGCACACAAGGGAGGGGCTGATTCAAGATCAGTGCCATACTTCAGTAGTCTCATGACACCAGGGAATTTGCAGAAATCTTCCTAAGTTGTGTTTATTAACACAACTCAGTTATTGTTCCAAAAATAATTTTGAGCATTTCTTTTAGGCCTGTGAGGTGGTCGGATCAACAAAATGATCTACTTATGACAAAGGTATTACAATCTGATTTACTGAGGTAATGAAGAGAGATTTCCTTGGAGAATCTAGATGAAACCTTTGGACAAGGCAACTTTGGGGCAAGTTTCTCTTAGTTTCTTCCACCATGCAAAACTCACAACATTTGCATAGCTGAGCTGTCTTCCCCATCCTTCTCTAGCACTCTTCTAGTTTTTGCTTCACCCCATCACATCATCCCAACCCACTCGATCAGGTAGGGAGGGCATGCTGCAAACCCCAATGGTTAAAGAATTAGACTGCTGGGGGCAAGGAAGAGAGACTTTTCTGCCATTGCCCCTGTTTTGTGGAACATCTTGCCCTCAAAAATGAGGAAAGCTCCCAATCTCTTGACCTTCCGCAAAGGGACCAAAACTTGGCTGTGTAGCCTTGCGTGGGAGATATAGGAGCCCACACAATCATGGTGCTGGTTGGCTGTATTAACATCTGCTAATCCCTCATCTTGGAATTCTCCATTTTTTTGTAATTTTACTATGTTGTTTTATATTTAAATACTTTTTAAATTTTTTAATTTTTTAACTTTATTGATTAAATTGTACACTACCCAGAGACCCTCTCTGAGAGAGATGAAAGATTAAAAAGTATGAAAAATAAATAAATATAAGAAATAGAGAAGGTCTATAAAGGGGCTGTGAAGCAAGCTGAAAGTGGCTGCTTCTCTTCACACCTACAAGCAAAGATTCTTTGCACAGAAGCTTTGAGTAGGTATTTCTCTCAATTTTTATTCCTCATCAAAAACTTGCATAGCCTTAATTTCTCCTGGAGCTGCAGCGTAGGCAGCTTCCCATTTGGCAGGAATTCCACCTGAGTTTTACCCTTTCTTCTAAATTTAAGGTGCCACTACACCCTGCCATATTTCTCCTGTTCTTGGTTGCTTAGAGTGCTGGTTTTGCCACTATCCTGAAAGTGAACAGACATATATAGGCTAAAGAGGAATAGAACTAGACACTTCTCCCAAAGTCCCACTGATGATATTACCTAACGTGGTAACAAAATGTTTGTGAACTAAATGGCAAGCTCAGAGAGCAAACCACTGCCAAAATCTAAAACCCGAGCTACAAGTATTTCAAAGTGAACAGTTCTGTTTGCTTTTCCTTTCCTTTCCTTTCCAAGAAAAGTACAGATAGTCCTCGACGTACGACCATAATTGATTAGGAATTTTACCCCATTTTACGACCTTTTTTGCCATAGTTGGTAAGTGAATCCTTGCAGTTGTTAACTTAGTAACATGTCTGTTAAGAGAATCTGGCTTCCCCATTGACTTTGATTGTTAGAAGGTCGCAAAAAGTCATCACATGATCCCAGGGACACTGCAACCCTCATAAATATGAGTCAATTGCCAAGCATCTGAAGTTTGATCATGTGACCATGGGGATACTACAACGGTCATAAGTCATAAGTCATAAATCCCTTTTTAGTGCCATTGTAACTTTGGACAGTCAATGAATTAGAATAGAATAGAATAGAATAGAATAGAAATCTTTATAGTCACTTTGAATGTACACTAATCAGCATACATTAAAATGAAATGTTGTTGCATTCAGCTCTCAAAAAATATCATTATGCATATACCCACATACACAAACATATATGACAGAGAGAAACATCACAGTCTAGTTCGAATGTATATATAGGACAGGATAGAAGGAGAAAGATGTGCTCTCCTCATCCGATGCAAGAAATGCAATGCTGGTTTGCACACTTCTCTAAGGATAACGAATGAAGAGACCAAGTTAGATTGTTAGTTATCTGCACCCCCAGGTACTTAATACTATTGATCACCTCCACAGCTGCAGCCTTGATACAAAGTGGAGTATGACTATGCCGGCTCTGTCTAAAGTCAACAATGATCTCCTTTGTTTTATTAACAGAACCAGGTTATTTTTATTGCACGAATCGACCAAAAAAAAAAGCCCTGTTGTAAGTCGAGGACTACCAGTAAATGCAATGATAGGATACATGGGAAACAGCAGATTGCTGTCTTTCCTCCACACACACACAAAACACACACACACACACACACTGGTATAGAGGTTATTGTCAAGTGCCAAGAAAATCAGAAGATCCAGGCAGTTCAAATGGGTATAAAGATTTATTGTAAGCTTGAGCTCTCTACAAGAGTCTGAATTACTAACAGCCAAGAGAAATTAGTGGGAGATAAGAGTAGAAGGAATTCAAGTGGGCTGGACTTAGATCTCTTGTGGGCACGCAGAGACTTATGACCCATAATGTGTTTGACCTTCCTTCTGACTCAGCCTGGTCATCTACAATCGTTAGGTGTGTCATGGAGAGCACAGAACCAGACAAGCCTTGCAGTCATTCATATCACAGTGAGAAGATACTTCTAGGAGATTAGGAATGAAAACCAATGATTGTGGAAGAACCCTAAATCAGGGGTCTCCAACTTTTCCGGGCTCGTGGACTGGAGGGAAGGAGAGCAGCTTCAAAATTAGTGTGCACACACACACAGACGCGCTTGGGGCCATGCACCCTGGTGCAGCACTAGTGGCCCCGTTCATGCATACGACATGCACTAGCACCATGCGCATGTGCAAACAGTCACACACCACCCAGGCTAGTGTCCCTCTTCGCTCATATGCAAATGGACCGCAGACGCTAGCCCCACACTAGTGTCCCTGTTCGCACCTGTGCGCATGTTCAAATGGGACCACAGGAGCTAGCACAAGTGGGGGGAATGCACGTCCACATGTGTGCGCACTGGCCAGCCATCTCCACAACTTACTGGCCAAGAGCCCATGGTCCAGGACTGGGCCGTGGCCCATAGGTTGGGAAACCCTGCCCTAAATCATAACATCCCAATTACAATATGATTGTGCTGGGGGGACATGGAAGAACTGGTTTTCAAAGACTATTCTTGACCTCTTATGCACTGATGCCTATTTATTCTGAGACCAATGTCTGAATTTGTCTTTTGAATGTGTCTTTGGAACTACTACCAAAATTAATCCCCAATATGGAATATACATCTGAATATAAGCTTTCTAGAACCCTTACTCTACGAGCAGTTTCTTAATTCAGAGAATAACCATTTTATCCAAGCATAAAAATTGAAGTTCAGCCCCATATCTTATCCTATAGATCAGGGGTGTCAAACTGCCGGCCCACGGGCCAGACGCGTCACATGGAAGCCGCGCCCACCCCATTGCCGGCAATGGCCAAACTGGCCCGATACATTGCGCGACGTCACGTGATGTTGCGCGTTTGACATGCCTGTTATAGATGATATTCTCTACTTTGGACTCAGAACTAGTACTTCAATATTTAGCAATTTTGTTTTAACTCTGACTGAAGTTTTTTTCTTTAAAAAATAGCATAAAATACAAGTTTAAAGTGGAACTCATACTGATACTAATGCTGGTATAATAATAGGCATATTAAATTTATGGATTTTAAGGCTAGCAAGGATTAAAACTGAAAAGTATGTTTGGGTGTGGAGGGAATGGTGACTATTTTATCATTATTTAAATTCTTATCTTTTCTATTGTTGCTGCCATTATTAGTGTGTTGCTATAAAAGCAAATGAAACCCTTTGTCTAATCAGGAACAGTTGCCTGATATAATTAGTCTTGGAAGGTTTTCATTGATTCAGAATGTAGTCAAAGTTGATTAGGTATATAATACAATATTATCAAGCCATTTACTGGATGACCTCTGGTGGAGCATGAAAAGAAAAGCTCCAACTAGGAAAAATCACCCTGAAATACAAGTATATAGTAGTTGGTAGATAAAAAACGTGGAAGTCAACAGCATAAGGTAGACATTCAAATTAATGTAGGCTTGGGAAGTTTTATTTGGATTCATTGAAAGCACCATTCTGTTCTGAAAAAAAGAGAAGAAAACCTTTTAGCCCTGTTCTTATCACAGCTAATCCAACCCAGCCCAGCTAAACTTAGACTAGAATTCATTAAGTCTTCAAGAATGGAAAGAGCTTCATGTTTATTTAAAAACAATTGAGAAGACTGTCCCATTTGCCACTGAAGCCCCAGTTTTGCAAATAGGAAATCTTAGGATCATCCTGAACCAGTTGTGATTAGGGCTACCAAGCATCAGTCAGAAGGAGGAATAGAATAGAATACAGCTGGAAGGGACCTTGGAGGTCTTCTAGTCCAGCCCCCTGCTTAAGCAGGAGAATCTATACCATCTCAGACAGGTGACTGTCTAGCCTCTTCTTAAAAACCGCCAGTGATGGAGCACCCACGATTTCTGGAAGCAAGCTGTTCCACTGGTGGATTGTCCTCACTGTCAGGAAGTTTCTCCTTAATTCCAGGTTGCTTCTCTTTTTTGTTCTCATGTCTTCTAGCGGGCATATCTTTAAAGTCAGTTGTAAACCGAAGACTTGTGCCCCCTAATCAGCCATAGCATATTCTTGTGATTAAAATAAAACCCCAGCCTTTCTGATGCTGGAAAAAGTAATTTCATATACATGTTAGACAAAGTATTTTGGGGCAGTTTTCCATTGTAATTTTTGTCATGGATGCCAAGAAAATTAAACAGTTAATGCGTTCTCCTTTTCCCCATTTGTTCTCCTTTCCAATTGTCCTTGTTCTCCTCCGACCGCTCAGCTGTGATCGGTCATACAAATTGTGGTGGGATATAAAGAGGGAGAGCAGATAAATCTGACAAAGAGTTGTTAGTTTTCAGCATAGGTGATCTTAAATCTTTGCATAGTACATTCAAATGATTTAATAACTTGAAGCTGTAAAAGAAATCACCATGCTTACAAACAGTGGTTAGGTATGATTTATTAATTGGGATGCAAAGACTGTGAAAACTGCCTGCTGAGGTAGGTAAAAAAATATCTTCATCCTGGCTGTGATCAGCTTATAGTAAATTCCTGATGTGTTAATTGCCAAAATTTACGTGAAAAAATGGTTAGATGATTATGCATTTTCTTTCTTTCTTTTTTTTGAAGTGGTGGTAGTAACATGTAAAGAATTTATATATGGCATAAAAAGAATATGGATAGATTTCTAATTATTTGTTTATCGTAGGGATTTCCAACTCTCTCCCCCTTCAAAATCAAAATTTGAACAGCTCCCAAACTGAAACTAAACATGCTTACATAATATGTGAT
Source organism: Protobothrops mucrosquamatus (assembly GCF_001527695.2). Taxonomy (NCBI): domain Eukaryota; kingdom Metazoa; phylum Chordata; class Lepidosauria; order Squamata; family Viperidae; genus Protobothrops; species Protobothrops mucrosquamatus. The sequence continues at coordinate 1,319,072 of NW_015386400.1, read as the reverse complement.
TTTATTGTTTATGCACATCTGCAACTAGTCATGTAGCAATGCTGTTGGGTCATGCAAACTGATATGAAGCGAGAACTTTATTAGGACAATCCAATTGTCATATCCATATTCTGGACAGATATTCACATGTAAATAGATCTACTATGTTAATAAATCTAAATAATATGCCGCAGTGTACATTTTCTATTCTTTGGAATAATTCATCTGAAAATAGTCATTAACTTGATCTCAGACTGGAAAAAAAAGGGGTGGAGGGAGCTATATGCATAGCCAGTTTTCACAATTTTTCCACAGCGCTACAAGTAATAACTAACACCTGACACTTGGGATCAAGTTCCATAAACCAGGATTTTGCAGTAAAATTAAGCAAATTATGTTATACTGGAGTAGAAAGTTTGTGCAATAACAAGACAACATCAATAAATAAATCTGAAATCTGAAAACCAAACATATTCTGATAGAGGCATCCTCAAGGTTAACCAAAAATCAAGATGGTAGACATGATTTCATGATCAAACACATGATTATGTAACATAAACATGAGACTTTGATTGCATAGCCATAGCCACTGTCTTCACTTTTTGGATCCCATCCTGGATACAGCCAGGCTCCTGGTCCTCAGCCTATGTAACAATTTTAGGCCATTTGAGACATTGAAATCTAGGTTTCTAGAGCTACTTTGGCACTCCTAAATGTGTCAGTGAGGCTGTCCTTAGATTAGAGATGGGCTTCCTAGAATAGTAAGTAGAGTGTGAGTAGCAGCAGTTAATTACTGGTATAAGTTTAATGGTCTCTGTTGTCTTTGACCCACTCATTTTGAGTTTTTAATCCAATTGGAAGAAGGCCTTAATCCAGAAAATACATTCCCAGCCAATTGATGTATATTGAAGAGAGACCAGGTTAACGAATTGAGTATACCACACCTTCTGGATCCTGAAGTGTAATTTAAACTAGTTCATTTTTCCAGTTTCTGCAGGACCCTAACTTTACTTGATGGGAGACTCATGGCATCTTATCTCCTCACCACCACCTTAGGTTTTTGTAAATCTGAATACATTACAATATATTGTTTCAATCCAATGGTATTTATATAGCACTACCTGAATATTATTGGGTTTACATTAAATGTAATTCTCCTTTTTCTGCAGGTACAGTTAGATAATGATTACACAGCTTTCCTATTAATTAACAAAACTTTCAGATCACCTATAATGTCATCAGGTTTTACTACTTAGCTTTGAGGATGTGTCAGAAGACACTTCCTAAGATCAGGTTCCATCTGGTTTGTTTTTTATGTTTATATGTTTGTTCTGGCCATAATAAAGTTTATCCGCCTGCCACTTAATACATTTTTCTCATGTCAATAAATCAATTATTTTCAGTAACTGAGTGAAATGTCCAACTAGAGCACATATTTATTGAAGAAACCACAGCTGCTTGGGTTTGGTCAACATGCTAAGTCATAAACTATAGTTCATAAATCAATGTCTAAGCTAGTGCAGTACAACGTATTACAAGATCAAACTACATTGTAGCTTGATGCAGTATGTATGAGTTCTGCTTATATATACTGTATTTTTGTCTCTTTAGTGCTATATATCTGTCATCTGGATTTTTCCAACCAAGATCAGGTAGCTCTACTTTTAAAAAGCTATGAAATCAATTGTCCTCAACAAACAAATATGTAGTCCTCAACTTACAACCACAATTAGGCCAAAATTTTCATTGCCAAGCAAGCCAGTGGCCACAATTGTTAAGCAAATCACTGCAGCTGTTAAGGAAATCTTGCAAATGTTAAGCGAATCTGCTTCTCCCATTGACCTTGCTTGTGGAACTCTAGCCTGGCAACCGTGTGACTCCTGGATGCTTCATTCATTATAAATACATGCCAGTTGTCAAGCATCCAAATTTTAATCACATGACTGTGGGGATGCTGAACATTTGTAAGGATCATTCAATTTTTTTTAGTGCCATTGTAACTTTGAAAGATTGCTAAGCAATTGTTTGTAAATCGAGGTTTATCTACATTTATTTCATGGGCACATACAGCTTGATTTCATAATGAAGACGAAATGTGATCCTTAATGCATTCATAGAGTACACCATTCAGCACATCACATCTGATTAACATGAAAATGTCAGAAACAGAATACAGGAGAATATTCTGCTCTGGCTGCTCTGGACTTGTTCTTCTGTTTGAACAGAAAGAGAGAAGTGAGAGATTTCTATTCTACTATCTAGATGAAAGTAGGGAAGTCTTTAGAGTGGTCAATGCTTCAAGTGCAGTTGATTTTTTTTAACTGTTCCCTGAGGACAGTCCTGGTTAAGAGCAGAATCAAACTGCATAGAGTGAATGTGTGCCTAAAGAATTCTTCCCTGAAGAACTCAGAGATCCCCCTGGATTCCCTTTCAAATCATTCTGAAGCAAAGTCAAGTTGAATCCACTGCAAAGTGATCAAAACACTTTAAATACAAGTAAAATAAGAATATTTTAATACATTCAACTCTTTCTTCTTTTGCTAACAAAAATATGTATTTTTCTAATCTGTGTTGTTCCTAGTTCCGTTTTTTTAATCTCTTCCTCTGGTTTACTACTACAAAGCACTTTTTTGGATATCTGGCAAGACAAATGAAACTCACACTGTGATCCAACAATATGCAAACATCCATAGTGCACTCTGTAAAGTTTGTTTTTTACTGGAAGCAGAGTTGCACAATTAATCTTCCTCAAAATGCATTAAAACAAGCTGACTTACAAATGTGCTACAGATTTTATGGATGGAGGACATTCTGTAAACAACTCTGGAGAAACCCTTGCCACCCTTTCTAAGGCTGATTGTGACTCTTCTAATACAATAGCCTAAAATCTTGTTGTTTTATATCTTTTCTACAAATAGCCTTGATTTTCACAATTGCTGCCATACAAAACTGGATCCAAAGAACCAAATATGAGTGTATGAACAAGTTGCAAACTATGATACACATACTTAGCAGATGTTTTTTCTCCAACATAGTTACAAGTCAGTCAGTCCTTTGGCCTCATTTGCATTTAGCCAAAGGTCACTGCAATAAGCATATAAAACAAATAATTATTTTTTAAAAGAAATCCTATTCAAAATAGATTAAAAAATCAACTATGACATTTGTGGACTGAACAAATAATTCAGCCATATAAATAGCATACAAGCAAGTAAGTCTAATAACCTTCTTCAAATATTTATTACATTGTTGTCATAAAATAATACAAATTTCCTTTTTTTATATAACCAGCAGCCTAACAGATAATGGACAGCTTCTTTTGCTCATTTATCCAAAAAAGCAGAGCTATGCTTTCAGAGAAATCATAAATGTTCATCCCATTTTGCTAGGCACTGTTTGAAAACATGTGTTCAGAGAAAGCTCTGCAAATCTGGAGAAAAGATAAAAACTCAAAATATGTTATTCAGTCATCAAAATTGAGAGATCATATGTCATTATCTTGCCTCAAAGGAAGCTCTAGATCAGGGGTAGTCAACCTTGGCTCTTTTATGACTCGTGGACTTCAACTCCCAGAATTCCTGAGCCAGCATGGCTGGCTCAGGAATTCTGGGAGTTGAAGTCCACGAGTCATAAAAGAGCCAAGGTTGACTACCCCTGCTCTAGATGAGCAAGTAACCGCCTCCCATAAAGGTACTTAGGCAATTAAATCATGTCCCTTAGAGACCAAGGGAGAAGTGAAGTGGGAGCATATTCACTTTCAGGACTCTGGATATCTGTTGAGAGCCAGTGGCGATAGTGCTGGCTTATAAACCAATAGGCCATGAGTTCTAGGCATGAAAGGCAGCTTGGTAACATTGGACCAAGCACTCTTTTTCAATACAGCCTACTTCACAGGGCTGTTGTGGGGAAAATATGAGAGGAAGGAGTATTAAATATGTTCACCACCTTGAGTTATGTATAAACAATACTAAAGCAGGATATCAGTGGATAATTAAATAATAAAATGTGTCTTTTCCTGAAGTAAATGATACTATTATGACACATGATACTAGTTCTCATTCCTCAAAATAACAAATGATTTTTGAAGGAGACTATTTGTACCCTTGACGTGAGGGTCCTTGATGTTCTCCAAGCTTAGTTGATTTCTTCAGATGTTTCATTACCCAAATTAGGTAACATCATCGGTGCTTAGTGCTAAAACGTCTGCAAGAAAATAGCCAAGCTCACAGAGCGCCAAGAACTCCACACAAATGACTTTGTTTGAATTCAACTGTATAGGTGACATCCCAAAGGATATGTGAAACGGAAATTATAGAAAAAGAAAAGAAATGCACGAAAGATGTTTTCAAATGTATTGAAGTTTCATATATTCTGACTAGGATTATACACTGCTTAGAAGGGGTCCTCTGCTATATCTCAGAGTTTTTTGAACAAAAAACTCCTTCAGAGCAAAGTGTCACTCCTTTGCTAAATACTGAAAGACAGAATGGTGTCTCTTTTAGGCATGTGCAAAGCATGGCATAGGAATCTGTTATTAAAGCAAAGGGACTAATTGAATTGCCAAGGTTCCATGTCAGATTCTTGAGCAGTTCCAAGTAAGAATCCAGAGTTACTTTGGATAATGAGAGGGGTAACTACTACTACTACTACTACTACTACTACTACTACTTCTTCTTCTTCTTCTTCTTCTTCTTCTTCTTCTTCTTCTTCTTCTTCTTCTTCTTCTTCTTCTTCCTATTATTATTATTATTATTATTATTATTATTATTATTATTATTATTATTATTATTATTATTATTATTATTATTATTATTATTATTATTATTATTATTATTATTATTATTATTAAAGTTGGAAGGGACCTTGGAGGTCATTGAGTCCAAGCCCCTACTCAAGCAGGAAACCCTACATCATTTCGGACAAATGGCTGTCCAGTCTCTTCTTAAAAACTTCCAGTGTTGGAGCATTCACAGCTTCTGGAGGCAGGTTGTTCCACTGGTTAATTGTTCTAACTGTCAGGAAGTTTCTCCTTAGCTCTAGGTTGCTTCTCTCCTTGATTAGTTTCCATCCCTTGCTTTTTGTCCTGCCCTCAGGCGCTTTGGAGAATAGCTTGACATTTAATGAGTAAATATAGAATCTTACAGAGTTCTCTTTATCCAGAATCTCACAGAATTCTCTTTATCTGAGAAAGCAATGAGTTTCAAGAACCCCAGCAGCTAGGCTGTTTTCTATTTAGAACCATTATCTTTTCTTTCTAGCAGCCATTTTGTAATCAGTCAAAGAAGTGGGTCTCTTCAAGTGATTATGAGGACGTCTGCAGCTTGCAAGCTTTCATATGATTTTTAGAATCACTATCAATCTGAAAGTCAATTTTTAAATTTTATCTCAGTTCTTTGTGGAGAAATCCTGCACGAAAAGGAACACTGCCTCACCTTCATAGCGTGCAACAGCATGGCCAATCTGTACAAGGTTAAAAGTTACCTCTGTTCCGAGAAAATATTCATGCATATGCCCAAATGAAATCAAGATGATGGTTTTAATTAGTTGGGATCCCATTGCAAACATCTGAGGGATAATGGAAAAGGCAAAAGAGTTCCAAAAAGACATTTATTTTTACTTTATTGATTATACTAAGCCTTTTGACTGCATAGACCACAACAAATTATGAACAGCTCTTAAAAACATGGATGTATTGGACCACCTCAACTGAAGTATTTGTAAGCTGACCAGGAAACCACAATATGAACAGAGTATGAAACAACTAATTGGTTCAAAATTGAGAAAGGAGTGTGCCAAGATTGTTACATATTGTCTCCTTATCTATTTAATTTATAAGCAGAAATGAGAAGTACTGCATTAGGAAAAGCAGTAATTGGAATTAACATTGCTGGAAGAAATATTAACAATCTCAGTTATGCTAATGATATTGTTTTCCTGATAGAAACTGAGAAAGACTTAAGTGACTGCTTATTGAAGGTTAAGGAAAGCAGAGTGAAGATAACTAAGATGATCAAAGACCTGCAGACTAAAACATATGAAGAACGGCTGCAGGAATTGGGTTTGGCTAGTCTAAAGAAAAGAAGAAATACGGGTGATATGATAGCAGTATTCCAGTATTTGAGGGGGTGCCACAAAGAAGAGGGGGTCAAATTATTCTCCAAAGCACTAGAGGGCAAGACAAGAAACAATGGTTGGAAACGGACCAAAGAGAGAAGCAACCTGGAATTAAGGAGAAACTTCCTAACAGTGAGGACAATTAACCAGTGGAACAGCTTGCCTTCAGAAATTGTGGGCGCTCCATCACTGGAGGTCTTTAAGAAGAGACTAGGCAGTCACTTGTCTGAAATGGTATAGGTTCTCCTGCTCGAGCAGGGGGCTGGACTAGAAGACCTCCAAGGTCCCTTCCAGCTCTATTTTATTCTATACTAATATTAAAACAAACTAACAAGTTTACCAATTATTAGTGCCAATCAATGTGAATAAGTAAAGAAGGAATGGAAGCAGTAACAGATTATTTTGTCCTGAGCTCATAAAAAGTGATGGTAATCATAAAATAAAAATATACAGCTTCTTGCAATCATCATTTATCTGCTAAAATATTAAAACATAGAGCAACATGCTGCCAGCAAAGGTAGATATTATCAAGGTATACTGTATTTCCCAGTTGTGTTATATAACTATGAAAGTTGTACTATCAGAAAGGCTAAAAATCTTGGAAAAACAAATGAATATTAGATAAAATAATATAAGACAGTTCAATTTATTCATTACTAATTCCACATATAATTTGGAACAATCTCTAGAGAGGATCCTAATACTTGAAAAAAATCAAATCCAATAAAAAAGAGGCCAACAGAAGACAAAAACTATTTCTTATCATGAGCATGAGCTTAGAAGAATTCTATGAAATATTTCTGACTGCCACCTTGGTACACTATTGTCCATCATATTACAAAAAGTTAGAAGCAACTGAACAAATGATCAACAAAAATCTTTCCTATTGTTTCCAAGATAAACCAGATCTGGGTTGCAGAATTCTGAACAAGTGTGAGATGAAAGCATAGAAACCCTGACTTTTTGCTCCCGTCTATTGGTTATCTACATTTTTGCACAATAGATCTAGTTGCTCTATTTATATTTTTTGAATAGCATAAATAAAATATAATTACATTTAGAAATGCATAATTTATGAGAATATGCAGGGTATTCTCTTAAGTTTACTTTATGTTTGGATATTAAATAATGAATTTAGAGACATTTAAAAAAGAAGTTGAAGATTGTAGAAACAAGACAGAATTGACTAATGAAAATACTCATGTAAAATTGACACTAAAATTGATTCACACAGTCAACAATGTTTATAGTTTGTCATACAATCAGCCAGATGTTCAGACTAGATTTAGCATTTTTGTCTGCCAATCGAGTCCTTTCCAAGGACCTAGGTTAAGCAGATGTGGATGTTTGATGATGTTACAGATATGTATTATTATCATCATTATTATCATTATCTTATTCAGAAATTGAATGTAGTTGTACTTGGAAATTGTAACTCTTTATTTCATTTGACTGCTATCATTGCTGGAAATAATAAATATTAAAATAAATGGGTTCCAAATTTTTTATTAATTATTCTATAATAATACTGGACCAAATATCAATTGGACCAAATATCACTATGGAAGAGGTTGAACATGCAATAGAAATAGCAAAAACAAGAAAAGATACAGGACCTGATGATATCCCAGTAGAAATTTTAAAATTGCTGGAAGACAATGGGAAGAATTTTTTACTGCAGCTCTTCAGTCAGATATATGAAACAGGAAAGATACCAAATGATTGGCTAAAATCAACCTTTGTGACAATCCCCCAAAAAATAAATGCAAAGAAGTGTACCGAATACAGAACAATAAGCTTAATGAGTCATGCTCTGAAAATATTCCTGAGAATAATTCACACAAGAATATACAACAAAATTGAAGAGCATCTAGGTAACACACAATTTGGTTTCAGAAACAATCTTGGTACATGAGATGCGCTGTTCAGCATTCAGGTTCTTGTACAACGTTGTAGAGATGTCAATCACAGTGTTTACATGTGCTTCATTGGTTTTGACACAGCAAACTATTAGAAATCCTGAAACAAGGGGGACTAGATGACAAAGACATCCAAATAATAAAGAATCTGTATTGGCATCAGTTAGCAAATGTGAGACTAGGCTAAAAATATTCAGCTGATGCAGAAATAAGAAGAGGGGTCAGACGGGATGTATTCTGTCTCCACTGTTGTTCAATATCTACTCTGAGTCAATCTTCAACGAGGCACTGTAGAACATCGATGCCGGCATCAAAGTAAACGGTGTTTGGATCAACAACTTAATATATGCTGATGATACAGTTCTGCTTGCCAGTAAGCATGAAGTCCTTCAGCTCCTCATCAACAGAATCACAGAAATATCTGAAAAATACGGCTTAAAGCTTAACATCTCAAAAACCAAGATCATGGTCGTCAGCAAACAACCCGTTAATTTACCACCAATAAATTCAGAAGGAATACCACTAGAAAAATTTGAAAGGATCACACACCTCGGTTCCAGTTTACATGAAAGCTGGGACATGACCGTTGAAGTAAAGACAAGGATAGAAAAAGTCCAAACAGAATTCTTCAAAATGAAAAAGGTCTTCTGCAGTCATGACATAAGCCTAAGACTGAAAATCAGGCTTGTCAGATGCTATATTTTTTCTATCCTGCTCTATGGAGTAGAGAGTTGGTCTCTGAAAGAAGGCCACCTGAAGAGACTAGAAGCATTTGAAATGTGGATTTACAGGCGGTTGTTACGTATAAGCTGGGTTGACAAGATCAGAAATGAGGAGGTGATCAGCCACCTGGGAAAGCCAAGGGAAATCATCAAAACAATTAAAAAACGAAAATTAGAATATTTTGGACATGTGATGCGACACCCAGAAAAATACGGCATACTCCATTTAATCCTCCAGAGAAAGATTGAAGGCAAATGAGGTCCAGGCAGAAGAAGAACATCATGGCTTCAAAATCTAAATGACTGGTTTGGACAAAACTCAGCAGCACTTTTTTGTGCGGCTGCTGATAAAAACAGAATCGCCAACATGATCGCCAACGTCCGATAACGGATATGGCACAAGAAGAAGATAATAATACTATGAATAGACTCTCATCTCAAAGCAAAAACTAACCTGAAGAAAATCACAGAGCACGGTGAGATGTTGAATGACTCTCTTTTTCGAAATAAATGTTTGCGATTATTATTCTCCAGTCTGAAAAATCTGGTATGCCTAGAAACTAACTTTTTGTGGATATGCATCCAGCTATGTGGTTAGTAGCTAATGACACATTTAGAGCACACCCTTCCTAACAAACATTCAAGCCATGTCAACAAAATAACATAAATCATAACGGGGTAATTAGCCAATGCAAAAATATTTGTGTAAATAAAAACAGATTTGAAAAGAAAAGCACCATTTCTGCTGTTTGTCTGAAACAAGCATTTATCCCTTTAACATTATAGACTGACAGAATGGGAAATGACTTGTTAATTAATGTGTTGTTGAATTCCATTCAAAAGTTTGGAATTTATCTCTTTCTGAAGAGCTTTCTTGAAGAGGACTGTTGTGAAAAAGTTGCCTAAGAATTCCTGGAAGGATGTTTATGTTCCTGACGCTAAAGGTTGAGTTGGTGAAATTTGTCAGCTCCCAGACTGTGAATTGGTTTTGGAGCCACAGAGAGACAAGATCAGACATAATGATTATGTTAACAATTTCTATAAAAAGGATATTATTTTTTGATCTTTAGAAAAACAGTGAAATTCTGAAATGGTCATGGTATGTATGTATAGTTATTTTTCCCCTCCTTTTAATTAGTCTTTTCTTTCACCATGTATTTATATTTGGATGTATTACATTTCAATAATCAGGTTTTTAAAATAATTTTAAATGACCCAAATTTTGTTCTAAATTCTATCACTTGCATAGTTTTAAAAACTTAATTAAAATAATCATTTTTAAAAATGTGAAATGACGTAGCATAAACTTGCTAGCAACATCTGATAGTGGATAATTGGATGATGAGCCAGTCTTTCTAGAGCAATTTTTTTCCAAATTAGAAATTTCCACTTGTTTTGGGACTATAATTCTGAGGGCATATTCACATGGTACATCAAGCCAGACCTCGGGCTAATCACAGTAAGCCTCCTACTTCAGGCAATATGCTAAATCATGGCTGGCCTCAATAGAACAAAAAGACTCTAGGAACTGGGAGAAAGTTGACTAGTAGAAATAAACCAGGAGTTGCCGTGTCCTCCTTCATTGTATGCAGAGGTTTGTTTGGATATGTCAGCTCTCAACTATTTGCCTATAGTTCTCACTTGCTATTAAGCAAGCAAACTAGTCTGTGTTGTTGTTGTTGATTCATTTCTTTTCTTTTCTTTTCTTTTTCTTTCTTTCTTTTTTTTTGTATTACAAGTTTGTGCCATCCCAGTGGAATGTCCCAGCCGAGCTACAGGAAGTGCAGCTAGCCCGATCCATCTGCGTGATAAATGGCACATTTGTCCAGGAACTGACCTGGGAGTTGTCTGTTATTTTAAGTCAATGTCAGGATATAATTTGTTGGATTTTTGAATGTATCCATCCATTATATTCCTTGACTATTTGCATCATGTGCTCAAACTTTCTTTTTAGGAAATTAAAAAGGTTATATTGGTTAGATTTCTTGAATATTTATTGCAGTGATGTTTGGCTAAATGCAAATAGAGAATGATTGGTCAACTAGCCCAGTTATTATTAGTCCAGAGAAAGCAATTAAGGCTATATTCCAATGAAATAAAATAGTTGTAATTAATGTAGTTTGTTTTAAACTAACTTTCTATAGTTTGATGTATGGAGAAAATGAGCTGAAGAACAGGAAACAGCTAGCTGATGGAAAAGGCAGATGTTGAAGATGTGAAGATCTAGTTTCTGATTTGCATCTCTGTTTGATCTCAATGCAGCCTCCACCATGATGGCTGGGGAATTCTGAGAATTAAAGTCCACACATCTTCAAGCTGCCAAGGTTGAGAAACACTGGTCTAGTTTATAGCCCTGGAACACTCTGAAAGTTTCTTATAAATACTAATCAAGCCTCAACCTACTTAGCTTCCTAACCCAGACTCAATCAGCCAGACAATACCATGTTTTAAGGCTCTTAGCTACAGCTTCAGTTCAATCTTGTAAGAAGAAATAAGAAATATTTTCCCCCAACATTTTCATCAAATGTTAATTTTCTTCGTGCCTTCACCATTTGCAAACTCAGTAGACTCAAGGTGTGAACATACAGTATGCATTTTCATATTCAGTCCTTATATATTGTCCACACTCTTTTGTGTGTTTTGTGAATAATTTAATGCATATATTTTTCATAGCAAACCTTATCATACTATTTTGAAAAAATGCAACATTTTGGCATATATATATATATGTCTAGGTGCACTTTCTTATATTTTGGTGTTCCATATTATGTCTTTAATGTCACATGAACTTTGGGGGTAATTAATTTGTGCTTCATCCCTCATCTATAAAGGAAAAAAAATCACACCATGGAGCAGAAAATAAAGCTTGTAAGTAGATGCCATGCTGGAAACACTCATTTTCTATTTCACATTACTTTTTCTCCCAGATGCAACTTGGATACCCAAGGCAATTGTCTTCAATTACAGGTTAAGTTGGAGATATGGCCAACAATATGGGGGAAAAGCATAAACTATGAGTAGGAAAAATGAATTTTTTAAAAAAGAAAATTTAAAAAATAAATAAGTGGTTGAGTATAGCATCATATGTTCTGCATTAAGAACTACGAAAAGGAAGTTGTGGCACCTTTATTATGTTATGCTGTGATAAGAGGGAACAATCATCCCTTTATGGTTTTCAATTCTTCTTTTCAAAAGTTCTCAGAGCAGCCAACAACACAATGGAAAATGAATATAAGAAAAATAAAGATCAAATTAAAGCCTAAAAAGTAACAAACAGCTATAAACAGGAAATAGTAGATGTTCAGTTAATGTGAAAACATCCAGAGTCAAAAATTATTTACTTATTAAAAGCTGTCCTTCTCTTAAGTTAACTTGATTCAAATATTCTTTCAAATGTTCTACTGGCAGAGCAGAACTAGTTTTCACTATTCTTTCTATTCTAGTATATTCTTCTGAAAAATTTAGTTGAAGAGTTTGTCAGTGAGAGTGAAGTTCGTTCTCCGAGCTTGTGGGTTGGTTTCCCAACATTTTGTTACCAGGCTAGGTAACATCTTCAGTGGAGTTTAGGGGATGTTAGTGTCAGTGTTCCTCTATTTATAAAGAATTTGTGTGGTCAGTAGGTCTTATGATGAGTCAGGTGTGGGTGTGTCAAGTGAGGGTCTTGTGATGGGTCTTGTAATGGGTGAAATGGGAATCATCAGTGAGAGTCTTGTGATGGGGAGGTTACATGAGGTGAAGGGTCATTGGGAGCTGAAGTGCTGGTTGTGGGGGGCTTGCATGGAATGGTTGAGGATCGGTGCTGTCTCTGGTTAGCTGTGTGGTTGTTTGGATTCTGAGTAGTTCATAGGCTGGTTTTATTTATTTATTTATTTATTAATTTAATTTATATCCCGCCCTTCTCCTTACGGACTCAGGGCGGCTAACAACCCGATAAAACACTAATCCCCAAAAACTACAAATTAAAAACATAAGTAAAAACAAATATTAGTAATTTGGTCAAGTTAATTTAAAAATTGCTTTAAAACCCCATTAAAAATTTACCCCTAGGCCAGTCCTGCAAGTTGGAATAACCATGTCTTAAGGACGCGGCGGAAGGAAGGGAGATCAGGGATCACCCTGATCTCTGGGGGTAGCTCATTCCAGAGGGTGGGAGCTCCCACAGAGAAGGCCCTCCCCCTTGGGGTCGCCAGCTGGCACTGTCTGGCCGACGGCACCCTGAGGAGGCCCACCCTGTGGGAGCGTACAGGCCGATGGGAGGTAATCTGTGGCAGAAGGCGGTCTCGAAGATATCCCGGTCCGATGCCATGGAGCGCCTTAAAGATGATGGTCAGCACCTTGAAGCGCACCCGGAAGGCTACCGGCAGCCAATGCAGCTCGCGCAGCAGCGGTGTTACGTGGGAGCGACGAGTCCCTCCCAACACCGCCCGCGCGGCCGCATTTTGGACTAGCTGGAGCCTCTGGGTGCTCCTCAAGGGAAGCCCCATGTAGAGAGCGTTGCAGTAGTCCAGGCGGGAGGTGACCAGAGCATGAGTGACTGTGCGCAAGGCGTCCCGGTCCAGAAAAGGTCGCAACTGGTGAATCAGGCGTACCTGATAGAACGCCCCCCTGGTCACGGCCGCCAACTGGTCATCCAGTGTCAGCCGTGAATCCAGGAGGACACCCAGATTGCGCACCCTATCCGAGGGGGCCAAAATTTCGCCCCCTATAGTCAGCGATGGAGTCAGCTGACTATGCCGAGGCGCCGGTAGCCACAGCCACTCAGTCTTGGAAGGGTTGAGCCTGAGTCTGTTTCTCCCCATCCAGACCCTCACGGCCTCCAGGCACCGGGTCATCACGTCAAGGGCATCGTTGGGGTGGCCCGGGGTGGATATGTACAGCTGAGTATCATCAGC
>NW_015386400.1:1297898-1305268 GCF_001527695.2 Protobothrops mucrosquamatus | reverse complement strand
TCCAAAAGAACTAGGACAGAGGAATAACCTCTGTCCCGGGCCCTCCAGAGATCATTTACCAACGTGACCAATGCCGTTTCCGTGCTGTATCCCGGCCTGAAGCCCGACTGGAGGGGGTCCAGATAGACTGTTTCCTCCAGGTGCCGAGGGAATTGCTGTGCAACCACACTCTCAACAACCTTCGCCACAAAGCGAAGGTCAATGTGTTGATGGAATTGCTTGTGGAGTGTCAGGCTTCGATGAACTCATGAGCTTGGCGGGTGGTAGCATAGCTGATGATTTTTGTGTTGCACTAATCAATCTTGTGCTGTTTGGTGTAGGTGTTGGTAGAGATTAAGAATTTGGAATTGTGGTATTTGATTGCCAGCCGGTGTTTGTGGATTCTGGTTTTTAATTGATATAATATTTGTCCCATTTGATGCAATGGTTACAGTTTATTTTGTAGATTATAGTTTCTTTCATCCTTCTATATCTTGTCTTTGGTTCTGGATAATTCCTGATGGAGTGTGGCTGTGGGTTTGTGGGCTCTTGCTATTCCTAGAGGTTGGAGAATTCTGGCTGTCATTTCCGACACCCCTTTTGTGTATTGTAGGGTTTGTTTTTGCGTGGTGGTTGTCTATGTGATGTATTCTAGTTTGGGTGCTGTGTGTCTGAATAGGAAGTTTTTTAGATAGCCATTATGGAGAAAGATGTCAAGCAGCCGTTTCTCTTCCACTTTTCTTAGTGTTGTGGTACTGCAGTATGTTCTGGCCCTTCTGAAGAAGGTCTGTACCCAGCTTCTTTTGTGTGTGGTGGGGTGGTTGCTTGTAAAACTGAGGATCTGGTTTATGTGCATGGATTTATGGTAGACATTGCAGTCTCCTTATGTTGATGTCGATGTCTCCTAAATTCTGCTGAAGCTGTTACCTAGCCTGGTAACAAAATGTTCAGAAACCAAGCTTGGAGAATGAACCTTCACCCTCATCCTACACCTGAGCTACAGAGATTCACCACTGTTGCAAGTTTGTCAGTATTTGACTGTACCTCGTACATAGTCAGTGCTAATCTAGTCATCCCCTCTTTATCTTCTTTAATTGGGGGAGTTGGAAGAAAAGAGAATGGTTGAAGTTTCCTGACCTTGATATTGACTTAAGAGTTGGCAACAGTTGAGTCAGAAAATCCAATCAGTTCAGTGTTCAGTTTGATAAATAATCAAGAGATCCAAAACCCATGCATGTGCAGTAATACTTATTTCATAGGAATTGCATCTCTTATGTAGATTTTAGGTGGATATAAATTCCAGGTCAACTAAACTAACAGATGTTCTAGCTAATTACATTGGTTAATGATAATGGTAATGGTAATGATACTTGGTAAGAGGGTTTTTTTTACTTAGCTTTTTGTCTGAGTTCAATTAATTTGACTAGTTTGTGATTTTAGAATATCATATGAATTAAACTTTATTTATTTAGTTATTTAAAATTTTTTGGCCACACAGGTCCAATGGACTTAATAAATAATTTAGGTTTGCTATGGGAATACAGACATATTCAGTTAGCAATAGTGCTCTTCTATATACATTTCATGTCCCTTTCATATTTCTATAAAATTCCTACTAAGCTAACACATAATGTTGAAAGATGATATTTAGAGCTTGTTCCAGAAGGAAGATGGCAAGAACAATACAATAAAATCCATGTTTTTCATTTATAAAGACTGAAGCCTCAATTTGAAGATTATTAAACCTTGTTCCACTGGATTTTCTTCCACTAAATATAGTCCAGTAATAATTATACAATTCTGAAAATTTTAGCTGCATGAGTAAATTCAGGTCTCACACCATTTCAAAAGTTCTCATGTCTGGCCACCAGTCCTGCAATAAACATATGTACCATCAGTAAGACAGAGAATGGGTCCACTTCATATCAAGGACAGCTAACATTTATCATAAGGGGAAAACAAGGGCATCACAACTTATCATGAATGCTATTAGTAGTCAGAACATAATAAAATGAGGAGAAGAAGAAGAAGAAGAAGAAGAAGAAGAAGAAGAAGAAGAAGAAGAAGAAGAAGAAGAAGAAGAAGAAGAAGAAGAAGAAGAAGAAGAAGAAGAAGAAGAAGAAGAAGAAGAAGAAGAAGAAGAAGAAGAAGAAGAAGAAGAAGAAGAAGAAGAAGAAGAAGAAGAAGAAGAAGAAGAAGAAGAAGAAGACAGCCAAAGCCCAGGACTGGAGACATTGCCACATGGATCAAATTCATAAACCAAAAGTGAACAACCTGAAACCTAACCTTGCCATCCTCGAGACCTGGGCATTTTATGGCTTCTGGGTCACATCTGGCTCTTTGGCTGTCCCTGTGTGGCCCATGTGAAGTCAATTGGAAATTAGAAGTCAAATGTAAATAAGCATGCAACATGAGGTGGAAGAAAAAGCCACGTTGGGTCCCGCTATGCGTTCCTTCAGTCGACTGGCAGCCATGGAAGGGCGAGGAGAGAAAGCACGTTTCTGCACCTGCACATTGCTCACCCCTTGCTGTAGCAGCCCAAAGAGGCAGCAGTGGTGGTCATTGCATGAGGGGATCAGAGCTTTGCCACCCGCTGCCACCTTGGTCAAAGTGCAGCCTTGTGAGTGTTTAGAGCACAGCTAGGAGATATTGATTTGGCCTTCCACAACAGTCCCAGTTCCTCATGTGGCCTCTTGGGAAAATTAATTGCCCACCCTTGCTCAAGACCCTTTCTTGTGTTCTGGTTCCTCTTCCAAACATAGTTGCCCAAAATTACTGGTCATGATTTTACATGTTTGTAAAAATGGGAACCACATAAAACTTGCAGTGCTGGGATACTTATTTCCTTTGACAACTGCATAAATAAAAGACTTGACACTGCAATCTTGAATTCTTTCATTCCTTTAAAAATACCATCAAAGACATTCACACTTCTGAATAAGCTCATTGAGTACCAGAGAGAAAGTAGTTCCTTTATATTCATAACCACAAAGTCCAGAGTAGAGATGTATTTTGAGACACATACATTGTCAAAGAGCATTTTCATCTACCTAATATCTATTTATTTTATATAATCCACAACAGCTGACCAAGGATTTTTTTTTTAATTCCATCAAAGAGCAGCGTGGAATTAAAATACAAAATCGTGCTCTGAAACGAAAGAGATGCTGGCTACAATAACCATTTGCTAAATGTAAATGTTGTATGATAGATTGAGAGAGCTCTGGTGGTTTTACTTTCAGCCATAGCCTAAAGAAATAAAAAGAAAAAGAATACAGAATATATTTTTTCAACATTTACATATCCAAATGTCTCTTTTTATCTGCTTTTAACTTTAGCATGTTGTTTGTGTCAGTTATGTAGCCAAAAGGTGATTTGTGAAATTGATGCATTATCTGCTTAGATCAGGGGATCAGACATTGATTCATCCTCATATTCTTCTAAAATGTGTAGTAAAGAGAAACAAAATGGGGTTTACAGTATGGTAGTTACTGGAAACCTGTGGCAAGGCCGTGTCACCATGTACTTTGACAGTCATCTACACTAGTCTATCATCTGATAAAGTTGAGCTTCAAACAGTAGGAAACAGACACACTCAGTGATACAGCTGTGTTTTATTTTAATGTGTGCCCACTTTTAGAAGATTATGCGGAGAATTCTAAATAAAGCATAGCAGTGACATTTAATGAAATGTGTGACAAGCTATTATGGGCTCCTGACTGGTTTCATAAAAGTGACCTAGTCATTTTTTTTTCAAATAGTGATTTGAAAGTGACCCCCCCCCTTCTATAAAATTACTATCTTCAACAACCATCACTTTTAAATTGGACTTTTTTTTCTGAACAAGCCTACATGTCACAAGATGTTGCAGCAACTACATTTTCAAGAATGTCCACTTTTGATTGATATTAGGGATGTAAAAGAGTAGGAAGTTTCACCAAACTATATGGTTAAGATGAGACTTTTGTTGGGGGTGGGTGGGAACAGCCCCTTTATGAAAGGTATAGATTAGTGTGAAGGCTGGATCTGGCAAGACAGACACTTTGAAAGCGTAACCAACAAGGTAGTATGAGAAATGACATTTGATAATATTTATTAGAAAAGAAGAAAGAACCCCAGAAACTTTGGGATATGTGCACACACACAAACACACAACACACACAGAATTTGATGTCACCTTCTATCTTTATTGTAACTAAGTCTGCTTGGATGGAAACTAATCAAGGAGAGAAGCAACCTAGAATTAAGGAGAAACTTCCTGACAGTTAGAACAATTAACCAGTGGAACAACCTGCCTCCAGAAGCGGTGAATGCTCCAGCACTGGAACTTTTTAAGAAGAGACTGGACAGGCATTTGTCCGAAATGGTATAGGGTTACCTGCCTGAGCAGGGGGTTGGACTTGATGACCTCCAAGGTCTCTTCCAACTTTTATTATTATTATTATTATTATTATTATTATTATTATTATTATTATTATTATTATTATTATTATTATTATTATTATTATTATATCTGCAATAAAGAATCTGGCTGAATCTATGACTTCCGACAAGACCAAATTCCTAGAAAAAGGATTCCTGTAGCAATCTCTGACAATCGGGAGGGGGGGGGGGTTGAAAGTTCTGGAGGAGGACTTACTCATGGCAGCATTGCAGTAGAGTGGTTTTGTTGTCTTTTAAGAAACACAACTATTTTAATGAGTTCAAACCTACTGATTTGATACATTAACTAATCAACACTTCCCAATCTGGAGTGTACCCAAAATGAGCCTAAGAGTACAATGAAGGATTATTAGACGAGAGTTTTGAAGGGTGTACGGAAAATGGCAGTCAATACATTGGTGATTGCCAGGCCTGTTCTTCAAGAACATTTCTGGGATGAGATGAAGATGGCGTGATGACCAATTGGCAAGAACCCATCTGCAGCTGCCAAGAGTTTCATGGTTTCTTACATTGCCATAAGCAATAGGAAATGGTTATTTAAATTAAATGGTAATGGAGGGGAAGGGAAGATAGTATTTTCCTGAAAGGTTTTAGAAAATGTTGCTGTTCCTGAAAAATTTATTAGCCCCTCAGCAAACAAGTCTTGCTTTATCTAATGGCACTCTTAATAATTCTGTATATATTGAAATTCTTTAACTGTATTAAGCATCTATATTCTTTTATAAAAGTCAAAACACAGAGAAATTTAAAATATAACAGAAAATATAAATATAAAATGTTTATATATTTTATATTTATATTATATTATATATAATACGATAAAGTATATTTTAAAATGAAAGATGCATTCCTTGATGCTACTAGAACTGAGTTCTCAAGCATTCTGTAAATTAGAACATTATTCAAATATATCAAGAAACGTTCATACAATTTCTTGAATAATTTGGCTTTTTTTGAATGGGCAGATGCAATTTAAAAAATATAGATTTTTTTACAGAACCATCTTAGAGAAGCACATACACCATAAATGAGCAATTTTCAAATATATTTAGACCCAATTACTGTTTTCTGTCTATAATGGAAAAAATCTTCCTATCAATAAATTCCGTAAACTGTTCATGTATCTACCCAAAGTAGTAATGGTCCCCAAAGATGGCTAAATAACAACTTCTAGCATTCTTTGCTATTTGATGTTGCTTCAATCTCTAGAAACTGTGATATGCAACATCAAAAAAACTTCACATCTATTACCTCAACATAATGAAAAATCTTACAATAGCACTGAACAAGTTGTACTCATGACTGGTCCTTGTAACTGTGGCCATTACAGCATCTCCATAGCCAAGGAAATGCAACCAACCTGCAATTATGATATTGTAGCATCCCACGGTCACCTGATTATCATTTGCAACTCTCACTGCCAGCTTCCAACAAGCAAAATCAATGTGATGTTCCATTAAACAACAGATTCTCTTCACGGTGGCAACTGGAAGTGTCAGAACTTATGTTACTAAGTGGCAAGATCATGCAAATGTCACACATTGCATAGTGACAATTGCTGTCATTAACCAAGGACTACGGATTTATATAAATTCCTAATGGTAAAGCTAGAACAATGTTGTTGGGCCAAATAGCAATAATGTCTGTTCTACATCTCATTATTTTAATCACCATCAGAGTTTGTGGCCTGAGCAAACACCCTGACACTTTACTGTGGTACAGCTTCATCTTGATGACACTAGTCTTCCCCTTTGTTGACCAACATTGTCTTCATTGTTTCTTCAATCCATGAGTGAAATAACTTTAAGCTGTCATTAGATAAAATATTTCTAAAATTGTATTAACTCAATAGTATCTCACTGGTCTTTCAGTGTATATAATCTGTAACCTATTGTCACCCATTATCTTGGAAGTGTCATATGTTGATTCTACCTTTTTTAAACTGGAGAAATACTCATAAGGCTTGGGGGAGCAGAGGCTGACAAACCAAGGGAAAAAAAGTTCAAACACCAAGACAAATCAGCCCCATTCCACCTGTAGCACAGAACTTGGCTTGTTTGGCTAGCAATATGTTGAAAGTCACAAAACCAGAAAAGAAAACCACTTGGCCAGCCAAAGATCAGTGGCAGGCTTAACAAATGAAGACCAGTCTGCAGAGATTGGGATAAGCAGTACTAGAACCAGGCCAGAGACTGACAATGGAGCAAAGTAAATTTTATGGTGGTCTCACTTTGTGCGAAGTCAAGGATTGATAGATATTGAAGTATCTGCCAGTTATGGTAAAAAAGATGGTGGCCATAACTCTGCAAAATACCATTGCAACACATAAAAATAAGTGGAATTTCAATCACATTATCTCAGTTGCCATCTTTGACCCTCTTGAAAGGTCCCAAGACTTTCAAAGATTACAACCTGAAATGGAAGATGAAATTGTAGCACAAGAACTGCCAGGAATATAGGTAATCTTTGGTTTACAACTGTAATTTAGCCTGTGATGTACTATGTTCTATAGTCATTACAAATGACCATAAATGTGGGTCAGTTGTCAAGCACCCAAAATATGATTACATGACTATGGAGGAGGGCAATTAACAGAACATCAAATTCAGATTGTAAGTAGCTCTCAGTAGGTGCATCATAATTTCAGACTGCTGCTACGTGACCAATCATAAATCAAGGACTATTTCTATGCAGTCCAGGAAATGCTAACTTTAAAGATGGAAATAAATGTCTTGAGCTTTAGATATGTTTATTATGATGATCACTTCTAGACCTAAAGGAAATGTCTAAATATCACAGAAAATGTAAATAAATAGATGAAATTTTTGCTAGTCAGTTAACTAAGGTATGTAGGAAGCACATCACAATAGTAATGGGGGACTTTAACTACCCTGACATCAACTGGGAGACAAACTCTGTACCAAGTGGAAGATCAAACAGGTTCCTGG
>NW_015386400.1:1261773-1297798 GCF_001527695.2 Protobothrops mucrosquamatus | reverse complement strand
TCTCACTAACAGAGATGAAATGATAGAAAGTGTTGAAGCCACAGGAACCTTGGGAGGTAGTGATCATGCAATATTGGAATTCAACATTATGGAAGCACAAGCAATAGAACATAGTCAAAGTAGAGTCTTGGACTTCAAGAGAGCTAATTTCAATAAACTCAGAGAGGGCTTGGGAAGGATTCCATGGATGAGAATCCTCAAGGAGAAAACAACTCAAGAAGCTTGGGAAATTTTGAAAAGTGAGATAATAAAAGCCCACTCTAACACAATATCAATGAAGAAGAAAAATAACAGCTCTCAAAAGAAACCAGCATGGCTGCATAAAGAACTCACTGATAAATTGAAAGACCAAAAGGATGAGTATAACAAGTGGAAAGAGGGGCACATAACTAAGGCAGAATATCAGCAAATAGCCCGAGCCCTGCAAAAATGAAGTGAGGAAAGCTAAGGCTCAGAATGAACTAAGGCTTGGGACAAAAGTAAAAAATAACAAAAAAGCTTCTTTCAACATGTAAAAAACAAGAAAAAAGTCAAGGAAATGATTGGCCCATTAGTGGGAGAGAATGGCAAGAAGGTGACAAGCAATAGGGAGAAAGCAGAACTATTTAACTAATTTTTTGCATCCGTCTTTACACAAAGGGAAAAAACAGCCCAACCTATTAAAAACAGTACTGCAAAAAAACAGATTAAGATAGGCAAGAAAAGGTAAGTGAGCACCTCTCCAGCCTAGATGAGTTCAAATCACAGGACCAGATGGATTACACCCCAAGGTTCTCAAGGAACTGGCAGATGTGATCTCAGAACCACTGAACTATATCTTTCAAAGATCCTGGAGCACTGGGGAACTACCAGAGGACTGGAAAAGAGCTGATGTAGTTCCCATCTTCAAAAAAGGAAAAAAAATGGATCCAGGAAATTACAGACTTATCAGCCTCACCTCAATACCTGGGAAGATTCTGGAAAAGATAATCAAACAACGAATCAGTGAACACCTATAGGCAAACAAAGTCATTACCAAAAGCCAACATGGGTTTGTCAAAAACAGATCATGCCAGACAAATCTTATCACATTCTTTGACCAAGTGACAAAATTAGTGGATCAGAGGAATGCTGTGGATATAATTTATTTGGCCTTCAGTAAGACACTTGATACAGTAGATCACAACCTACTAATTGAAAAGATAGAAAAATGTGGGTTAGACAGCATCACCACCAGATGGATTCGTAGATGGCTGACCGGCCATACTCAGTCTTCAATGGAATTGCATCTACATGGAATTGCATCTACATGAGTAGTGGGGTGACCCAGGGCTCTATTCTGGGACCAGTGCTCTTCAACATCTTCATCAATGATTTGGATGAGGGGATAGATGGGGAACTCATCAAATTTGCAGACGACACCAAGCTGGCAGGAATAGCCAACACTCCAGAAGACAGGCTTAAGATACAGAAGGATGTTGACAGACTTGAACATTGGGCACTATCTAACAAAATGAAATTCAATGGTGAAAAAGTAAGGTTCTACATTTAGGCAAGAAAAACCAAATGCACAGGTATAGTATAGGGCAGTGGTGACGAACCTATGGTACGCGTGCCATAGGCGGCATGCAGAGCCATCCCTGTGGGCACACACGCCATTTCTGGGCTCCTCCCCTTCCCCCTTCCCCTCTCCACGCATGCACAGTCCAGGAATAGGTGCAAGAGCTGGGCGGGCTGAGGGAATGTATAAAAGGAGCAGTTTTGGCAGGAGAATGAGTGAAATCAGAGCCGCCATCTCCCTTCCGCAGTGCAGCCCCATCGGTGTGAGCGGAGACAGCCCCAGGACGGCCGGAAAGGAGCCCTCACCAGGTGCGGGTCCTGTCTACAGGGTGGCTCTGACGGGTGCGGCGGCTGCTGCTCTGAGCCCCTTGACTGGCCAATCACACAGAGAAGCAGGAAGAGGAGGCGGCAGTGATCCCTGCATCACCAAGCCCGGCCAGCCACAGATCTGGAAGCAAAGCTGTCCCGACCATCCTTGTGCTGGTGGGGGCAGTGGCGGGGGAAGGTGAGCTGTGGCAGATGCCCTCCCCTCCCCACCCGGAGGCGCACGTGGGACAATGTGCGGCAGCAGCGGCAAAGGGTGCCCGCATGCCAGATCCTGCCTTCCCCTGCCACCACCAGCGTGAGGATGGTCAGCAGAGCTTCACTTCCCGATCTGTTGCCTGACACTATCGGCCCCCACACACAGAAGCCAGCGAGCGCATGGGAGCCGACGGTGTCTGTCAGCAGCCACAGCATGCTCGCTGTCCTGCATAATGGCGGCCTGGCCACAGAGCCCCATCGGCGCGGGCGGAAATCGCTCTGGGATAGCCAGAAGAAAGATTTTGCCCAGCCTGGGTGCATCCACTCGACGGATCTGACGGGGGTGGCTTCTGCTGCTGCTCTGACCTGTCAGTCCTGCAGGGAAGCAGAAGGGGCAGCTGGTGCGCAAATCTGCTGCCTCGTCGGGCTGCTAGTGAGCAGCCGAGGTGGCTCCAGACCCCCGGCTGCCCCTCCACCTGCTTCTGCTTCCCTGCATGGCTGACTGGTCAGAGCAGCAGCAAAAGCCACCCCCATCAGATCCGTCAAGTCAATGCGCCCAGGCTGGGCAAGGCCCCCCCCATAAATCAGCGAGAAGTAAAACCTCTCTTATTACGGCTTAGTTCACAACCATAATAAGTTGCAATAAGTTGCTCCTCCTGAGCAAAGGCACATGAGCTGGGTTTGCACCTCGACCTAGATTTTTGGGTGGAGAGGGGGAAATAGCAAGCCCCTGGGCGCTGATGCAGCAAAAAGATTAATGGGCTGCTGCGACCCGCCTCTTGTTCCGGCCGCTGTGGATGATGGAGCTGCCAGCACCAGGCAGAAGAGCCAGGCCCTGAGGCGGGGGGGTGAATCTCACTCCCTGGGCTGCGAAGCGTAGAGCAATTGGGGGATGGGGTGCAGACAACACGCAGGCAAGAGAATTGAGAATGAGAAAGATGCAGGCGGAAACAGCTCCAGGACACTTGCCTCGGGGCTCCGCTCTTCTGCCTGGCTGCTAGGAAAAAAATTCTCAGGAAAAAAAGCTTTTTTTATTATGATTGGTAACTAAGCCGTAATAAGAGAGGTTTTACTTTTTGCCGATTTATGGGGGAGGGAGGAAGCCCTTGCCTGGCCTGGGCGCATGCACTTGACGGATCTGATGGGGATGGCTTCTGCTGCTGCTCTAACCAGTCAGCCATGCAGGGAAGCAGGAGGTGGAGGGGCAACTGGGGGTCTGGAGCCGCCTCGGCTGCTCACTAGCAGCCCGACGAGGCAGCAGATTCACACACTAGCTGCCCCTTCTGCTTCCCTGCAGGGCTGACTGGTCAGAGCAGCAGCAGCGGCCGCCCCTGTCAGAGTCACCCTGTAGACAGGACCTGCACCAGGTGAGGGCTCCTTTCCAGCCATCCCAGGGCCGTCTCCACTCACATCGATGGGGCTGCCATGATGCAGGAGGCTGTGGCTGCTGACGGACACCGGCAGCCCCCATGCGCTCACTGGCCTCTGTGAGTGGGGGGCTGATGGTGTCAGGCAGCAGATGCTCCAGCCCCTGCCTTGCCTTGCCTTGCCCCGCGGCAATTGGCATACCCGCCCTGCCTCTCCTCGCCTCACCCTACCAGAGACGCCCTGGATCTCCCCCAACCCTGTCTGGCCCCCACAAGCGTCCCTCCCCACAAACACCATCGAGGTGGCCACACCCACTGTGGCCACACCCACCCAGTCGGCTGTGACCACCGAGGCCACGCCCACCCAGTTGGCCATGCCCACCCGGCACGCAGCAATAAATAAATGGATTTTGGGTTGCAGTTTGGGCACTCAGTCTCTACTGGTGTAGGGGGTACCTTGCTCAATAATAGTAACTTTGAGATGGATCTCGGAGTCATAGTAGACAATCACTTAAATATGAGCCAGCAGTGTGCTGCACCTGCCAAAAAAGCCAACACAGTGCTAGGCTGCATTAATAGAGGGATAGAATCAAGATCAAATGAAGTGTTAATACCACTTTACAATGCCTTGGTAAGGCCACACTTGGAATAGTGCACCCAGTTTTGGTCACCACAAAGTAAAAAAGATGTTGAGACTCTAGAAAGAGTACAGAGAAGAGCAACAAAGATGATTAGGGGACTGGAGGCTAAAACATATAAGGAACGGTTGCTGGAATTGGGTATGTCTAGTTTAATGAAGAGAAGGACGAGGGTGACATGATAGCAGTCTTCCAATATCTCAGGGGCTGCCACAAAGAAGAGGGAGTCAAGCTATTCTCCAAAGCACCTGAAGGCAAGAAAAGAAGCAATGGATGGAAACTAACTAAACAGAGAAGCAATCTAGAACTAAGGAGAAACTTCCTGACAGTTAGAACAATTAATCAGTGGAACAACCTGTCTCCAGAAGCTGTAAATGCTCCAACACTGGAAATCTTTAAGAAGAGATTGGACAGCCATTTGTCTGAAATGGTATAGGGTTTCCCGCCTGAGTAGGGGGTTGGACTAGATGACCTCCAAAATCTCTTCCAACTTTATTATTATTATTATTATTATCATCATCACCATCATCATCATCATCATCATCACCATCATCATCATTATCATCATCATTATCA
Source organism: Protobothrops mucrosquamatus (assembly GCF_001527695.2). NCBI lineage: Eukaryota > Metazoa > Chordata > Lepidosauria > Squamata > Viperidae > Protobothrops > Protobothrops mucrosquamatus. The sequence goes on along the minus strand of NW_015386400.1, from coordinate 1,293,156 downwards.
TTATCATCATTTTGCTAATTCTATCATTATCATCATTTTGCTAGTTTCTGTGTCTTATGTTTTGGCAGTTCCCTATTTCACAATTCAGTGCTCAATCAAAATATCATTTGTTTGGAAAAATGTGGCACACTTTGAACAATAAATTTTCTTAGCATCACTAGAGAAAGGATCCCTTTGATGTTAATTGGAAACAGATTTTTTTTTTCTATTACCTGATTCTTTTACTACCTGGTAATTTATTTCAGAAAGTTAGTTTACAGTTTAGTAAAATTCATGTGTGATCAAATGAAAAATATTTTTTTATATAAAATCCCATTTGAAAAATATCAATCCAAAATAATAAACTCTATTTGCTTTTAAAAACTTGCCACACATATGCAAAAGATTTAAAGATTCATTTTAAACTTCTGAATAAGAAAAAGAAAAGATTCAAACATCACTTTTGCAGATACTTTCAAATTAGCAGCACAGACTTTTAATTAAGAGGCAGATTTCTTGTATCCTAGTTTCTTTTTCTGCCTGTCTGTATTCCTTCCATCTAGAACTCAAAGAAAACTATGATGCATAAAAAGTTAAGTTAAAATATTAACTTTTGCAAATTTTCGTTTTTACTGACATTTTATTGTAGAATAGCATACTATGTTTTCATAGTTGACAAATCACATACTTTTTTTAAAAAAGTATTAAAGAATTTTATACAGTAATAATGACATACAGTTTTAAAGGAAGACAGAGGAGATGGAGAAGAAAGAAAGAAAGAAAGAAAGAAAGAAAGAAAGAAAGAAAGAAAGAAAGAAAGAAAGAAATGGGTTCCGGCCTTCTTTGCAATAGCTACAAATAAGGTAAATCCCATCCTTTGAAATACATTAATGCTGCTAATTTTAAAAATGTTAAATCTTGCTGAATTATCTGGGTTCAATTGCAGTATTTTCTTCCTAAAATGCTCCTTCACTATGGTGTGGTTATATAAGTATTAAATCTTGAACTGATGTAAAGCATGAAACTGAAATTCCTAATGGGACAATAACTTGACCTAGATTTTGAATATATGTCATTTTAAAATATATTAAATCTATTGTATTTGAATATATGCTGTTTTAAAAATATTAGAAAATGGATTACTTTGTTTTATCTAAATTTTAAAATGTGGTTTTTTTTATTGATATTAGTGTTTCCAAAGGAAGTGGGTGTCCTGTGGTTCAAATGTACTCCTCTGCTCCTCCCATATCATTAATAAATATGGTTTTAATTTTGCAAAAGCGTGCCATCTGTCTTTATCAGGGATTAATTTATCCTTGAAAGGTGTAGCAGACGCTCAGTACAGCTTAAACAATCTGCCGGCTTCCAGATGGTTCTCATAAAGTGGTAGGCCAAACTACATTTCATCTTGCTATCAGAAGAAACAATGATTAAAATTGTGCCAAAACAATTTTGAGACTTACTGCAGGTTTTCCAGTTATGTAATACTGTATGTGTATTTAGTTTTCATATAAAAACTGGATTTTTATTGATTGGTACCTTAAAGGATTTCCAGATTTAATCATAATGATTTTAAACAAAACAGCAGCACTCTGTACCAATATAAGCTCGCAAACTCACATGCATTTATGTATTTATGTTTTATTTATTGATAAATAGATTATTATCAAAGATACATACAACTGAGAATTTGTATATGTGAAGACTTTTCAAAAGGTTGATGCATTTTAAGATGCGATAGCCTGTTATCTATAAATTAAAAAATGATTTGCTAATAAACACAAATAATTCACTTACAGCATTTATTCCACATAATGTTTATTCTTTCTATTCATCATTTCAGTATAGCTTAATCAATATAAATAAATAAATAAAACCATATTCTCAAAAACTGAATTTACTATACTTACTAAATCAAATTCCTTCTTAAGTAGGCATGAAGACAATTTCATATTATTTTTATTAGATGTGCATATATCGGTAATTTATCTTTGATCAATTTGACTTTTGATCAGACATGCTTAAATGTCCCAGTTGTATAATTCAACGCAGGGAAGTCTTGACAACTATTGATTTTTTTTTCTTTAAAATGTACTTAATACAACAGAAAAATCTATTTCAGATTGATTGTATAACTCTGATTAATAATAGTTGCCCAGAAACATTCTGATCCTAGAAATGAAATTTGGAAATCGTATCATTTACTCACAGCCAAAACTCGTTCCATCTAAAATTCCCAACATTTTCAGCAAAGTTTAACCGGTTCATTCAAAACTCAGACTTAAGCCACAGGACCTTTCCGATTGCGTTTCCAAACCTCAACCAGGGGAGCACTACACCTGCAATCTGCATTTCTTGCACAAATAACCTATCTTTAAAAAATTGCTTTTTATTGACTTCTTTTGTATGCGTCTGCTGGGCCTTCTTTCCTTTTTTAAATTTAGGAATATTACATCAATTAAACTCTTGTGGCAGTGAAAAAATATATTCAGGTACTGTGGATACTAAGAACTAAGGATTTTCCCCGTAAAAGTTTTGCACAAAGCAGCACAGAGCTGCTGTGCGTGGCATCATTTAACAACGTTCTATATTTATGATTCTATTGAATTACAAATTATTTCCATAGCCTGCTCTTTCCTTCTCCCTCTTCTGTTTTTTAAAATCTCTCTGTGTGTGCGTGGGGGGGGGGCTTCTACAGTTTGTCATCAGTAGTAAGTCATTATCATAGCAAAAATGATTTCAGGGGCCAGTAACCCACACATCAAATTTGTAATGACCGGTTAATGCGTAAGGAACATTTGTTTTGAATGAGTTGGCTAAACTAAAAAAGAAACATCATTAATGACATGAGTAACATGTCCCATCTAGATAGGAACAAGAACTATTGGTTTCTATAATATCTTTATTATTATCTGCCACTGCTACTTTAAGTTAAGGAATTTAACAGTAAAAAATAAAATAGAACCTATTAAAGAAGCCCCAAGTAGCAGGATGTGTGACCCGATTGTGCTGTAGATATATCTATGTATATAAATTTAATCAGTTTTTATCAGAGGGTAACAACAACAACAACAACAACAATAATAATAATAATAATAATATTGGAAGGGACCTTAGAGGTCATGTAGTCCAACCCCCTATACCATTTCAGACAAATGGCTGTCCAGTCTCTTCTTAAAAACTTCCAATGTTGGAGCATTCACCACTTCTGGGGGCAGGTTGTTCCACTGGTTAATTGTTCTAACTGTCAGGAAGTTTCTCCTTAGCTCTAGTTAGTTCAAACCTAGAATGCTCCAACACTGGAAGTTTTTAAGAAGAGACTGGACAGCCATTTGTCCGAAATGGTATAGGGTTTCTGCCTGAGCAGGAGGTTGGACTAGATGACCTCCGAGGTCCCTTCAATCTTTATTATTATTATTATTATTATTATTATTATTATTATTATTAGTAGTAGTAGTAGTAGTAGTAGTAGTAGTAGTAGTAGTAGTAGTGTTATTGTTGTTGTTGTCTGATAAAACCTGATTAAATGTATATACATAGATATACCTACAGCACAATCGGGTCACACATCCTGCTACTTGGGACTTGTTTAATCATTTTATTAAATCACGATTCATTTTATTAAAGCAAGTACAAGTGCCTCTGTTCATACAATATGCTAATAATGAACTAGAATTCATTAATTAGTATTCCATACTACAGACTAAGTCAAAGCCAAATAAATCATATTATGATTTAATAGAAATTGTGACTCCAATCTATACTTCAGATGATCTGATTGAGGGCTTAGTCTGTTAATGGCTTGAGATATGAAATATTTTGAACATTTTGGCCAATTTTTTTGGTCTTTTATTGCGATGATGATGATGATTACTGTTGCTTTGCATATACACTGAGAGCTTTTGTATCAGAGACAAATTCTTTTTGTGGCCCAATATAGTATTCTATTCTATTTCTTTGACTCTACATTTCCAATATATTAAAGGATTTTCATCAATATGTAGAATCAATATTAAGTAAAACACATTATAAACTTCGACATTGGTCTTGGCTAAAGGTTCCAATCATATAACTACACACATAACCTACAGATTTATTTACTTCAAATATTACTCAAAAAACTAAATGGGAAAAATCTCCCCCATGGTTACTAAATGGGAAAAATCTCCCCCATGGTTACTAAACTCAATAAGCACCAACCACTGCAACATTTAATTTTATTGATTTTTATGTATTACTTTTCATTTTATTCAAATCCCAAATGGTTTCCATTTACATACTCAAAATACATTATTAATACAATACAATAGCATAAAATAAAAATAAAATAAAATAAAAACTCACCAAAAAGATTACATTTATAGGAGAATTTGATAACTTTTAGGGATAGCTGATGGAAAGCCTAGTCAGAACAAGACATAAGTTGCCAAATAACACTTTAATCATCGGCAAAAATATTATTCATATTTTTTATATTTGATATTACCATTTTAGTAATGTGTTAGTGGCAAATTAGCCAACCTCTAGTTGCTCTCTGGATGAGTGTTAGTTCTCTGAGATCTGAGCCTTATTTTTATAAATAGGGCTACTATTTGATTCACTATACATGGTGCAATTCTTTTAGTATAGTTGTTTAACTTCCATCAGTAAATGTTCTCAGTTTGGGATTTTCCTGTGAATATATCTAAAAGTAGATGCTTGAGTAGATGAAACTTATGTTTCTCTACGATAAGTACTTGATGATGTATATGGCAGTATTTACACTAATTCTGGTTTGGTTCCCATAATGGGGTGTGATCATAGCTAACGAGGTTAGATTTAGATTTAGACTGTTCACACATTGTTCTGATACTTTTTATTTGATTTCGGTGTGTATCATATGAATCCATTATGACTTATAAATCATAGCTTATAGTATTACATGTATCGCTACCCTAATCAGTTTTGGTTTATTCAATAAACCACAGTTAAAATTGGCACAGTACAATATGTGAATTAAATCCTAGAGAAGATGCATTGAAATGGGAAATATATTAATTGTTATTTTCTTGATACTGATTGCAATGATTTAATCTATAGTCTATTGCTTTATATGTGTTGAAAGTAATCAGTTAAATAAAATCTCAAGTCCCACCAATACAGTTACTTACTTTAGCTGGCTAAATTATAATACAGTATAGTAGTATTCTGACATTTTTTTAAAAAAAATCCCATGAATCCTATGTGAAATCTCATGTCAGGGAAAATGCTATTGATCAGTGACTATATTTCCTGCCTGAGCAGGGGGTTGGACTAGATGACCTCCAAGGTCTGTTCCAACTTTTTGTATTATCATCATCATCATCATCATCATCATCATCATCATCATCATCATCATCATCATCATTATTTACAGGCCTGTTTTCACTGGAGAAAAAAAGGTATTTAACTGTCCCATTTGAGTCCCACAATTATTCAATGGATCAATCCTAAATAGAGTAATTTTGAATATTCTTACATTCATAATATTTTGTGGGCTAGGTCCTTTTTTCAAAGGAATCAACAAGTGTCAGCTGTAGAATAAATTTTAAATGCACCTTCACCAGCAATTCAGAATTATTTTCTAAAACTAATACCAACCAATATAACACAAATATTCAGCAAATTTTGTCAATGGCTTTCAGTCCTCTCTAGTATTAGAACTGAGGTAACTGTTATATATAGCCAGGATTAAGCTCAAGCAATTAGGCAGCATCTTCCATAAATTAATGTTCATCCGTTGCATATATTTTTAAAAAGCAAATTGTTCTCACATTGACCAAGATTCATTTCTCCACTGTTTCAGGGAAGCACATAACTCATTTAAAGAGAACTACTATTGTATAAATAAATGCTGAACTATTGAAACTACTTAAAAGAAATAAAAACTGAATGTAGCACAAAACATGATTTTATTTTCTATTCCTAAGGCTACCAACCCTTATGAACATCAGCGAAGGTCAATTCCTTTAAAATTAGTGGGGTTACTTGAGGATCAATGTATTGTATTATGTTGCTGATCATGGAAAAGAGGACATTTGATGTACTGCTTTGGAGATTTATCATGTACATTATAATTATTTTTTTAATGTAACTTTATGTTATTCAATATATTGAAATAATTGATCCCTTACTCCTATAACTCTCAGCAGCAGCCAACTGTCTAACTAGCCAAAAGAAAAGGGAGAATTTGTGAAAGAATTTTAATAAGAGAAATAATTGGAAGAGGGAGGCAGAAGGTAGAATACCTGCTTGATGTAAATTAACAGAACAAATGAAAGTAAAACTTCTGTTGAGGTGCTTTTAAAAATGACTTCCATCAGCCTTCTTTCTCTCTAGGATCTCTGCACATCGTCTGGCTCTTGGCTTCACCTGAAGAATTGCTGCCATCTTATGGAAGAGCATTTGAAAAACACTTCCTCCCCCCCCCCCCCAAATCCCATTTGCAAGCAAGTCTAAAACTGCAGATAGAATAATTAACAAGCATTTCTTTGTGGCATAACCCCTTTGCCTCTAACTTTCTAGAAGACTGACTTCTGAGTTGGGGATTTTAAAAAAAATATTCTTCCAATGAATTAATGAATTTCAAAACCAAATAAGCCACAGTAATTTCATTTTTATAGCCTACTGCAGACGTTTTAGCAGCGGCGCAGGTTTTCTTCAGCAATGCTCAGATATTTACGTTTTGTCATCTGGATTCATAATAATTGTCTACATATTTTGAGACCAAAGTTTTTTTTTCTGAGTTGGAGATGCAATTCCTTAGACTAAGAGATCGGATTTGATATTATATTTTCACAAGGCATCTAGATGAATTTTACAGCATATCTGTAAGGGCCAGATTTTTATGACAGCATTCTTTTTTTCAAGCGAAGAGTTCCAGGTTTTATATTAAAAAGATAAAATAAAGAAACAACTTGTAGTTTCAAAATCTTCATAACAAAAGGTTTTTATAGATTATGGTAAAAAATGTAAAAGCAGCAACCATATCCCTCTCTCTTGCTATCTGTCTGTCTGTTTATCTACCTACTTACCTACCCATCTTATTATATGTCATGATGTCATGGCCCCATCGGAGTCCGAGAAGGAGTTGGACTTTTGCCTTGTGTGCTCTGAGGACTGCCCTTGTCTTAGGCCTGGATTTTTGCATTGTGGACTTGCCGGGTAGTCTATGGGCTGTTGTTTGGGGAGGCTGAGGGTGAAGCCTTACAGGTCAGTGGAGGGCCATTTGTTTAACCACTCGGAAGAGAAATAAAGAACTCTCTGGAGGCCTGCCTAACTGTGACCACCTGGGTCATAACACATGATACATAAAATGTGGGCAACGCTTTGATTATACAATACTGTTGTAAACACCATTTTACTGTTTTGACTGTATTTTGTGTGGGAACCTTACTTCCAAGATTTTGCATTTCCTTTGCATTTATTCGGTTTAAAAATATAGAGGGAAAGTCAACTTTTATCTTTTTGCACTTTGCACTTTGCACTTTGCACTTAATCAGACATTGGGGACACCATCACAGAGTCAAATGAACTCTACACAGCTGCTGCTGTTTTTAACAGCTGTGAAAAGAGAAATTTTGGGCAGAAATGAATGGTGTCAGAGCATCACTGGCTGTAAGCCGCCCTGAGTCCTCCGGGAGAAGGGCGGGGTATAAATATAATAAATCAATCAATCAATCAATCAATCAATCAAAATCAGACTACAGATTCTGACAGAAGTGAGTACAACACAGAGACAGAAGTCTCTTTTTATTTCTTTATGTAATAACATGAAAAGAGGCAAGATTTGCAAGGAAAATGCAATGATCTCTGCTAAAGCTGCATGAAAATTTGCTAAAGTAGAGTTATGCTAAAAAGGTACTTCATTTCCTGAAGCATATTAAAAATTTCACCATGAATAAATTTGGCTGTATTTTGCAAATGTCTATGAATAGTAGTACAGACCTCTGAGTAGTTCCACCTCACTTTACTCTCAATCTTGTCCATAACAAGACTTCTGGGACAAGAGCGGTTATACATCATTCAAGAAGGCAGCCCAGGAAGTCACACATCACAACAGTTCATGAGTCTGGGCTGGTTCCATTGCATTTCTTTTGATTTCCCATTCTGACTTACTTGGCTTTCTTGGATAGCAGAAATGCCTCCCTTTGGGGCCGACTTAGGAGATGAGTTATACCCCCAGGAATGATTGCAAACATTTCTTCTTTTTGCCTGTCCTTTTCAGGAGGACCACCTTACACAGCACATTATGCTCCTTTCTTATCTTTTCAGTACTTTCTTTTTCTTTCGCCTAAATATTCTCAGGTATGCAGTGTTCAATATAACAAGCTATATTCATTGCCCATGAGCAAAGCAATTAAGAGCAAGAAATAGCATATAAAATTTGTGTTGACTCAAGGCTATATTGCTTTTGACCCCATACATTACACTGCAACATAATAGGGTTGTGCTGAATTTTACTTGCTGTGCTGTTTAAGCCCAGCCAATATTTTGTTTGATACTGACTGTTATTGACCCATGTTGCTTTTCCCACCACTCATTAAGCAAACTAAGCTTTAACAGCATGTATAAAATATAATTTTGTGGGATTTGGGTTTGATCTAAGCTAGCTAAAAAGAGAGGGAAACAAACCAAAGATCAGACAAGCTGCAATTATTTTGCTTCTTTGCAAGAGACTATTAAGGGAGCTGCTATATACATGTTGTATGTCATTCCTGTGTTTCTCCATCTCAGCCTACTTCACCACACTGTTTTGATGGAGGAGACTGAAGGTCAAGTATGCCATTTTGGGCAGAGTATACATTAAAGCAAATAAACTTGCATTTGTGCACTCTCAAGTGAAGACATAGGTATAAAGCTATAGAAATTATCTTTTCTAGTGAACCAGAAGACCAAATGCAAATGTATGAATTGTGCTTTCATTGAGAAGAGAGTATATATAGCAGTTTTAATCAAGAATTAGAGATTGCTATTTATTAATATATACACAAATGAATTATATTACAGGGGGGGAAGTAGCTTGGTTATTACCTCACTCCTCCATCACACGGGAAGTCATCTTTAAAACAAAAAAAAGTGCTAAGATAGCATGAGAGAGAGGTGATGAAGAGGGGAGCAGGATTAATGTTTTCCAGATACCGAAAGGGAAGCATTCGAAAAGGGAAAAGCAAAGTAGTTCTATGTCTAATAGACTTAGACTTGGGAAAATGGCAGGTTTAACTAGTAAACTGCATGCACAGAGGTATCCATGTGCTGTCACTCCAAGATTGATATATCAGGCAGCCTGATTTTAATAATCTTCTTGCCAATATTGTTTTCTTCCCAGTCAGATGGGCATCGCTTTGCCAGAATAACTGCTTCTTTGGGTTCTTCTAAATTTATGTATGAATTATCAGTAACAGTATCCAGCCATCTTGTCTTCTATCAGCTTCTTTACTGATTGCCTTTGGTTCTTCCAGGCATCAAGATTCTCCAATGATTGTGGCATTCACATTATGTGTCTAAAATACCTAACCCAGTATTTCTCAACCTTGTGAACTTTAAGGCATGTGAACTTCAACTCCCAGAATTCTTCAACCAGCCATGTCCGGCTGGGTAATTCTGGGAGTTGAAGTCGACATGCCTTGAAGTTCCCAAGGTTGAGAAATAATGACCTAATCTATTCTTAGTGCTTCTAATAAGCACTTTGGTTTTTATTTCCTCTTGCACAAAATGATTTGTTCTTCTTGGCTTCCAAGATATTCTCATATTCTCCAGGGCCACAGTTCAAATGCATTGCACTTTGTTGATTCAGCATGATGATCCAGTTCACATAGCCACATGACTAGGAAAACCATAGCTTTAACAATATAAGTCTTTTTTATCAGTGTGATGTGTTTGCATCAGAATATTTTCTCCAGATCTGCATAATCTTTAATAGGAACTGTGGCTGTCTATTCCACAGCTCTTTATTCCATGGTTAATTCATGATTAATCATACCTGTAAACCTCAGAAGATACTATTTCAAATGTCCTCTCCCATTTTATTGGATTGGCATAACCAGTTGGTAAAATCCACATTAAGTAAATTTTTCAACACTGAATTACCCCCGTTTATTTATTCCTTGCATTTTAACAAATAAGACCTTTTTAAGAATCCAAAATGTAGAGAAGGCAATACTTTACATAATTTTGAAAGCTCAAAAATGAATCCTATAAAAAGAAAGCATTATGAAGTGGTATATAAGTGCTATTGCTAATAGTGTGTTCTTTTTAATACGATACCCTCCAATAGTCAATGTTTTAGAGGATTGGGGGGGGAATCTGAATGACAAGTCATGCTGGCAAGGAGTCCTCGTTCAGCAATTTCTAAAGGGGCAGATGTTTCAGAAGCTTATGTACAACTAATATGAGTAGTCTTCTCCTATTGCTGAAGGTGGAGTCCAAATTTTTTCTTCCTTGGTAAGAAATGCCTTTGGTGAGCTGCTTCTGCTGGTAAAAGGACCTACTATGATCTTCCATAAATATTAAGGTTACATAAGTCAACCATGATCAAAGGATGGTACACAATGTACTCAAATGCCATTCCCAGGAGTTCGAGTTTTCTCAACTAGAAGAAAATATTGTCTATTTCATTTCACACCTACTGGCTATCTTTTTAACATTTACGAAATGTACATATAAAGAAACAAGGTTTTAAAGTAATTTTAAATTAATCAGACCAATTATTAATATTTGTTTTTAATTATGTTTTAATCTGTAGTTTTGGGATTTGCATTTTTTATCTGGTTGTTAGCCGCCCTGAGTCCGCAAGGAGAAGGGCGGGATATAAATATAAATAATAAATAAAGAAAGAAAGAAACAAGGTGATGTGGAGCTGGAGAGAAATAGCTCCTTCAGACTAAACTCAGTTGACTTCATTTTTTTTTTCTGTGTAACACTGAAGCAAGAAATCTACCGTTACTTTAGTGTCATTTTTGAAAATTGTAAACACTTTGGTTTGTACAAGCATATTTTTCAGCAAGCATCCTGTCAAACAAATCTTGCATTACAACTAACTTGCTCATAGAATAGCAAAATGCTGTGCTGGATTGCATTTGTGTACTTCGTCACAGATGTCTACCCAGCAAAAGCTTTGCTTATTATGTAGTTCTACGTATTTTATACCCATACTTTCTCAGATTTGCTGCTTGCTGTTATGCAGTCTGTTTTAGTTTTATCTATCTTCACAGCTAAGAGATAATTTACCAACAACTATTTTACTGCTTATGGCTGTTAAGTCAAAAATGTTCATTTTGCAGTTGTACATCAGTTTGTTGTCAAGGGAGTAGATGCAGCATTCCTAGGAATGTGAATTTGGGTTCAAAAAGTGGTTTCAGTTGAATGCTGGTAAGAAAAGAATTCTGCAAAACCAAATATTTAGAAGCTTTCTATGAAAAAGCCATTTTAATATTTCAAGATGTTAATTATGTCCAGAAAAACTACCTTTACACCACATATCTTAGTATTAAATCATGCCATTATTTCAAATAGATACCAAAGTATTAGATTGAATCCAGTTTAGGGAAATACCTGAACCAGTACAGTAGCTCAGTTCTAACCAAGATATACCAAAGACCACTGAGGACAGAAAACTTTTGCAAAGTAATTTTTATAACATAACCATACATTTGATTATACTGTTTTCCTTATCAACTAACCTAATTTAAATAGCTGGTCCTCCATACTTTCCAAAAAGGTGCTAATCTAAGCAACAAATTTGCTTAATAGGCCAATCTTCCTTCAAAGAATACAATCTTAAAGCGATCAATAGGGATTCAATTTTAACCTTCTTTTAAAGATGTTCCAATGCTTAATATTAAGGCTTAATAAACTGAAATGAATACATCTTTATCCATGAATTCTGTTTGCTCAAGGGCAACATCAGCCTCTGAAGGGCACATTGAGAGTAAAATGAGCAAGGCCTGGAGTCATTTTGAGATGTAACCTCTAGAGCTCAACATATAAAATTAGTGCCTTAAGCAAGTATAAAGCTTCATCCATACTTTTATTAACTCAGCTCCCATTTCCCTGAATGTATACCTTCTCTGGTATGGGATTTCCTTATGGATTTGAGATGTTATCAAAATTGGATTCTCTCATTTAACAGGATACTAAGGAAAATAAGTGTACGACAATCAGACACGACTGATCAGAAGAAGAAAAAACAACAAAAATTATACTGGGACACATACATTTTCCTTCATTCGTGAAAAAAGAATGAGATAAAATGACAGTTAATGTGGTCTGCCTTATTTTTTACCTCAAAACTGTGCTTATCCTCCAATCAATGTTTTCCCTCTCCAATCAAGCAGACACAGGCAATTTGCTGGAAGGATACATTTTCAACTTTGTATTAGGTATAATTATAGATGGTATCAAATGATTTATTAGTTTAATTTTAATTACTTTTCAGGGAAGTACTTGAATGAGACTTTATAATTCCCATTCTATACAACATTCCAATAAAAGATTAGTTTTGTCCATTCATATATGTGGTGTCTAGGGCAATTTTCAATTACTGTGGATTGGTTTTGTATATTCACTGATTAGAGTGCAAAGTTCGGTGTCTTGAAAAATCCTGCGTCTCTTTTTTCCAGAGAAAGCATAAAGAAGCATAAAACATGAAAGGATTTTATTATTTCTATAATTCAAAGGGCTTCACCTTTTTAGACACACAATATGAATTTCACCTGGGGGTAGAAAATGGGGATTTTTGAAAAAAAAAAGCCTATTCCTCAAATTAATCCAAAACATCAAATGGGTCAGAACAACATCAGGGGAAAATGTAAGCAAATCATGTTTTTTTAATGGCATATATTCCTACTTCACAAATCTTTATTACAATGTTAAAAACACTACACTAAACACTACAATAAAATTTCATTCTTCCCTTACCTGCCTTACAAAGAAACATGCCAGTTTGCTGATCTATAATTTACTCAGCAAAAGAGATGGAAATCAATTGGCATTATATAATGTGTAACGCACTATGAAACACTGTTATTTTAAATGCAATTTTTCATTAGAGTAATCTCCATGGTTTTCTAAAAATGTAAAGAAAATGAAATATTAAAAGTGAAATGCATTCAAATCGGAACAGCAGTCTATTGTTGGTTGAAAAACCAACAATGGTTTGTAAAGTGTACAAAAAAGCATAAACATGTCTATTTCCATATTTACAGGAAACTGCACAATATTTTAAATTGCTTACTTAGATTATTAATTTTTAACGAGAAGGGGGTACCAATATTGCATATAACGGAAGTAGTCCTTGCATTATGATTTACAAAATTCATTCATACATGAGCAAGATATTAGAGGGGAATAAACAATACTGTCGAAAAAAATTTATTAACGATACAAGTTCTCTGAAACAAGCCAGCCACAAGCTGTTTGTTACAGCAAAACCTCAACAAAACAGCATATTCCTTACACAGACACACATATCCAGGAGATACTTTCAACAATTATGGATCAGAGCCAATAGCTGCAAATGCAACAGCCATTTAATTCAAGGCTTTAAAACACCAAGGCGCAGTAGTTTTTGAGTTACCGAGTCCAAATTACACTAGTAACACAAAGAAACGTTCAAAACTTGGCAAGATGATTAATAATGGGACTCTGTGAAGTCCTTAACCAGAAAGCATCCTCCTACAGATTTGCATTGTGAACTTTGTGATGCAAAGTACAGTTATTACAGTGATCAGTTAAAAAGTGATCCTTTCCCTTCCCTTGAAGTTCACAATCACCCCAGGACAAGTTACAAACTAAAAAAAGGTGTTGCTTATAGCTAAAAAAAGATTGTATCATCATGCTATTAAACAGGTTAGAAAAAGCAATTGCCAGTAAGAAGTGCATGTTTTACTTCTATCTGCTTGCATCATTTAAGATGTATCTCAAACAATCCTGTGATTTGGGTTAGAGACCAGTCAGATTTTACAGTCAACATAAAGTTGTCCAAATATTCCATGATAAAGTTAGGAAATATGAGTATGTCCCTAGCAAAATGGGATGCTATGAATTAAAAAAAAAACTAGAACGTTGCAATGTTGGCATGCTTATCACAGCATTTCTCCACTGGAAAAGCTGCAGAATACATTTTCTAAGGAAAATGTTCCCTGCCATACTACACAAATATGTGCAAACTGCAAGGTCCCTAAAATAGCAGATATGAGTTTATGTACAGAGGATATTTCTACCTCTTAAATAAGTAAATAATCCTACAGAGTTTATAACACAGAACAATAGCCACCACAGGCACCCCGATAGCCCTCTTCAGTGTTCGATAATTTTACACCTCTGTTTTGGCTTTCACTTTCCCACAGTCCAGGTGTCTGAATTATTTTCTCAACAAGTTCTTCAAAAGCACATTGCACACCATCACATGTTTTTGCACTTGCCTCTAAAAGGGAGACAGGGTGGGGAGAGAAATAAATTGTGGTGATAGTAAAAAAAAGGCTTCACTGTACATGTACATTATTGCACCTTCTCTAGAACATGAAAGAAAGCCATCCTATAAATTTGCAGCATTAATAAAATGCACCACTATTGGAGGAAATGTATATAATTTTGGGTACACTTATGGAGGGTTTGTTAATATATTTTTTCCAAACTATGGAACTCAAGAAACTCTGATCATAAAACATTGAAAGGATTGAGCTGAATCTACCAGATGTGATGCAACCATTTTAGTCTTTATTTTAAAAGGCAAGCAGAAGAATGAATGATTGAAAACTAGTAGCTTGTTACTCAATTTCATTCCCACAATTTCATTGGTTGCAAGGCCTATACAAAAGGGCAGGAGCAGTGCATAAAGGTTACACATTACCCATCACTATTTGTTTGACAGAGATAAGACTACTTTATGAAAGGTCAATCAAATACAAACCCATCTGGGAAACAGGTTTATTTCATGACAAGCCACAAATCTGTATTTTCTCCCCCCAAGTTAAATTTTATGAAAATTAGTTAAAATAATTGACTTAATTATTAGTTACTTCTATAGTTATCACTGTTTCTGTTTTCAATGGCCATAGATTAATTTGCTATGAAAGCCACTGTGTTGCTGAAGATTTAGAAACATAGATATTCAGGTTAGACTACCTGGGTTCATTGGAAGCAATTTCACATTATCGCTTCAATGAATATGTAATGTAGAGGAAAATATTTGAGGACAAGCTGAAAGACAACCTTCTTCCTTAGTAATGCCTTCCAGTCTTTTCCTAATTGTTTGTGAAACTCTTTTACACTTGCAAGACACTTGAAAAGAAATAAGCAAGATTCTGCCCTGGGGAGTTTAATTTAAAACTTAAAGAGAGTTCTAAGTAGGTATCAGTGAAACTAAAAGTCAGAGAGTGCAGGCAAGTGAATCCATGAACAAAAATGCTTTCAGGAAAATGTGTTTAGATTTTGTTTTGATTCATCATGAAAGCCCATTTCCAGGCTACTAGAAAACACTTATGAATTAGGGAGACACAAAAAAAAGTTCAAATGTTTGCTATAGAAAAAGGCACAAAAGTCACGGAAAGTGTTAATGTTTCATTTCACTGGGGTTACCTTTCATTGCTTTAGGACTATGAATGATCAGAGCTGAACACTGCATGAAACCAGGAAGCTGCTACAGGTACTTCTCAACTTATGACTGGGTCAACTAGTGACCATTCAAAGTTACAACAGACCTACTTATGACCTGGATTTGAAGTTCCAGTGGTCGAAACGCCCCCCCCCCGCCTCACTTATATGACTGAAATTCGGACATTTGGCAGCTAGGTTGCATTTACAGCCATTTGCAGCATCTTCTAATCATGCGACCATTTGCCAAAAAACATTTTTTTTCCAGTTTTTGGCAAAACCCCAAACCACTGGTTCACTAACCCTAACAAACCACTGGTTCACTGGAGCATTTCAACTTAAACAACCATGGTGGCTGCTTTATGATCACTGCTTTCACTTAATGGCTGCTGCAAAAAAATTTGTAAAATCAGGTTGGTCATGTGACTGATCCATTTTACGACTATCGTGAATTACAGCTGTTAATGGGCAGGTTCCTCTACCATCATAAGTTGAGGATTACCTGTACTGTTATCAATCCTTGAAGCATTCTGCTACAAATATGCACTACAGGATAGCTTTGTAATAACTATTAATTTTAGCCAAAAAAATTCCCACAGCAAGTCACGATTAAAGAAGCTTTATACTCTTCTATCATGTTTTATCATTTAATACTTTTGTTTGCCATCCAAGTTCAACCTTATCAAAAATATCCATCTCATTTAGTCAGGCTGTAACCAACATGGTCTAATGTCCTTTGCGTTAGAAACAGATTACTTATTGTTTTGTCAGAAGAAAAGAGAAATTCTGTGCCTGGAAGAGATAGCAGGACCATGCATTCTGCTTATATTGAAATTATATCTGGATCTTTTCTGAATACCCAGGGGCTTTATATATGTTTCATCTATTATGTTACGTAGTTCAGTCTACATAATTGCTGCTATTGTATCATTTTATTGTACAAACTGCAAATTGCTTCATCATAGTTCATTTCAAGAACTCACCTATAAATAACATGGAATGTTTTCGTGCAAACTTAAGACCTTCATTTCTGTCAACTTCTCTGTTTTCCTGTAAAAAACAGTAGAATTAGATGATACCTCTCTCTCTCTCTCTCTCTCTCTCTCTCTCTCTCTCTCTCTCTCTCTCACACACACACACACACACACACACACACACACACACACACACACACACACACACACACACAGAGTTTATATGCCACTGGTAATTTTTAATCGACCTACCTTATCTATTTTGTTTCCAACTAGCATTTTAACTATGTCGTATCTTGTGCAGTATGTTTCCAATTCAGTTAACCAATTGTCTAGTTTAGTAAATGTATCTCTTCTTGTGACATCATAAACTGAAATAAAAATTTGCATGGTTATTACCATAACAATTCAAGTCATGTGAACATTAAGTCAATTATTTTCAAATTCAAACTACAATATTACTGCCTTTCTCTCCTGTTCATATTATTACATTACCAACATCTAGATAACCATTACTCATAGCTATATAAATCTAACTAAGCAGTTATACTAATTTGTTTTATTTGATATTAATGCTCAAAATTGTTCTAAAATCAGTTTTATTATGTGTTTAAAACCAAATCTAAGAACGCCGAATCGCCTAGTCTCAGTGACAAAAGCTAGAATGTGGTTAACAACCAAATATCTGGATAACCATATGTAGATACTGGAATCAGACGTTAGGCACAGACCCTTGGCCGTGCCTCCTTTGCCCCCTGCCACCCATCTTAGCCCATTTTCAACTAGCTTTCCTCCTCTGCTGGCCCTTCCCCCAGCCATTCTCCCTGGCCAATGGGCCTATAGCCCCTTGCCCTTCAGCCCGGCTCATTCACCCAGACACCGTTTGACCCAGGCCTTTGGCTGCACAGGACAAATATCCCCGTGTCAATCGGGTGCAGGCAGAAGCCATGGTGCTGTGGGGACAGCTTGCGATTGGCAATCGCAGGGGCTATGGGGGGGAGGCAGCATGCGATATTTTAAAAAAGCACTGTGGCTGCTGTGCATGTTTTGGGCTTTGCAGATCTGTCACTAGGACTGGAGAGGGGGAGTGGCGGTGGGAGTAACAACCGCCGGAGCCATGGGGAGGCAGAAAGGTGAGGGTGTCTTGGGAGGGACCAGGAAGAGAGGGAGAGGCACCTCAAGGGGGCTTGACAAAGACAGCTTGGCTTGCAACTCAAACAAAAGAAGGGAGGAGGAGCAAGTCTGGCCCGGCTTCTGGTATTGCAGGGGCCTGGGGGGTGCGCAGACAAATGGCAAGGCCAAGGTGGCTTCTGCAATTGTGGACAGCTTGGCGGGGGGGGGGCGCAGCAGGCGAATGGAGATAGCGTGCGAACTGCCCATTCAGTGTCAGGCCGGAGTCCAGGTGCAGAGGCAACGGAGGGGAGGGCGGACAAAATGGGAAGCACCCACCCACCACTGCTTGTCTGTTGCCCACTCAGCCCAGAGCTTCTGACAGCTTAAAAAAAAACACCTGTGGAGCAGTGACTTTTTTTCCCACCCTCCCCTTCATTGCCTCTGCCCTGACACCAAACGGGCAGTTCACGCACCACCTCTGTTCACCTGCCGCACCTCCCGCCACCCGCAATTGCAGAAGTTGCAGGCCATCTCTATTAGCCTGCCGCGCCCAATTGCAGAAGTCGCACCAGCCTTGCCATTCACCTGTGCACCTCCAGCCCCCCCCCCCCGCAATATCAGAAGCCGCACCAGTCTTGCTCCTCCTCCCCTTTCATTTGAGTTTTGAGCCAAGCTGCCTTTGTCAAGCCCCCTTGAGGCGCCCTTCCTGGTCCCCCCAACACATTCTCGCCTGTCTGCTCCCCAATGGCCTCGGCGGCTGCTACTCACACCACTCCCCCTCCCTCCAGGCCTAGTGACAGATCTGCAAGGCCCCAAAACTTGCGGAGCAACCGCAGTACTTGCATTGCATGCTAGCCCCTCACACACAGCCCTGCTGCGGACCGGGCCAAAGGGCCAACGGCAAATTGGCCAAGAAGAATGGCTGGGGGATGGCCAGCCAAGAAGAAAAGCTGGCTGTAAATGGGCTGAGGAGGGTGGCAGGGGGCGAAGAAGGCATGGCCAAGGGTCCGTGCCTAAACCCATAGATACTGTCTTACACAAATACACTATAGCTTACAGAGAGATATTCCATCTCCATTTCATTATTATATTTTTACAATATCAGCAAATCTGAACATAGCAAATCAAGAAGTCAGAAGATGAAAGGAGATTGATAATTCTTTTTTGATAACTTTTTATACCAAGCTGACATTTTCTTCCCATGAGAACACAAATCCCCGAAATATTAATTCTGAAGAAACTATGGTACAGATGGCCCACAATTCCTATCAATGCCTTTCTTACTACATAAAATATATATATGTAAATTCAGATTAAAGATATAGCAATCAGACAAGCAATTATTTCATTACCCTTCTGGTGAATTTGCCAGTTTCAAATTCTCCTCTTTAGATGTGCAAATTAGAAAAGAATTCTGAGCAAGGAATTTGCTGAAAAGAAATATTACCACCCCCATGTCAAACTGAAGCCAACTGCAGCTGCTTTGATATTAAAAAAATGAAAAGCCTTTCTTGAGAACCCCAGGATGAGGACAAACAGCAGAATCAGGAACAATGCATTGTGAAGTCCAGGTAGTCCTTACTTAACAACTGATATCTTAGCAACTGTTCAAAGTTAAGAACAACTTTCCCAGAGCTATTTACAACCCAATTCAGAGTTCCAATGCCCCCCCACACACACACAGAGTGCAGGGGGAGAGAGGGGAGAATGTGTCATGTGATCACATTTTGGGCGCTTGGCAACAGCCATTTGCAGCATCCCATGGTCATGCTGTAATTTTTGGTGGTTTTTGCCAATCTCCAGTATTTACTTCCAGTTTCCGGCAAAAAATATCATTTAAAGAAAATGGGTTCCCTTAGCAACTGCCACAAAAAATTTAACAAAATCAGTGTGATGACTCACTTAACCACCACCACACTTACGACTAATTCTGGTCTCAAATATAGACATAAGCCAAAGACTACTTATACCACCTTCTAGCAATTCCCACAGAACTGATTTCCTACTCTTAATAACTTTATAACTTGACAGTGTTAAATGCTAAATACCATAAAGCTGACAGATACTCTGCTAGAATTTCATCAAGGCAAAAGAGTTAAAAACTTAAGTCTTAATAAAATTAGAGTATTTTCAGATAAGCGGTGAGTAGTCATAAATTTACCCAATATAACTCCTTGTGCTCCTCTGTAATAGCTGGGTGTTAATGTTCTGAATCGCTCTTGACCTGCAGTGTCCTAAAAAAATTCAGAAAGCTGTGTATTTCACCTCCTTAAAAAAAGCAGTTGTTCATATAATATTTGAACTGCAAACTAGTCAACTACGTGTTAGCCTAATATGCTATGAGAATCCAGCTTGTATCATAAGCTCATAACACTGGTTATGACTTTATTCAACCAGTTTCATTTTGTATTATTACCTATATGCCTCTTCTAGAGCAATTTCCCAGACAGTTTCATAAACAATTGAAACACTTGATAACCATACTTGGCTCACCAATGCTAAATTCTATCTATGGAAGAAGAGTTATTCCTAGCAAACCAGATTAATTTTGGAAAAAGTCAGTCCTTGCCACAGAGCTCATATCAACTTCTAATAATCTCTAGATATAAATAGATGTAAATCTGCCAGATTATTAAAATGATCCTTTAGGGTAGAAGTCTCAAATTTGTGACTCACAGACTACATGCATATAATTTTCTGCAGCCGGTGCCACAATGACACATGCAGCAGGAGAGTGATATCCAGCAGTATGCTAGCAAGATTGCTGACCATGGCTAGGCAGTACAGATTGACTAAAAATGAAGAAGAACGTGAAACTCTGAATCTGGAGGTTGCGCATCTAATTCCTCATCCAACTGTTGTCGCAGCCCAGGTCAGGACCTGTCAGCTTCAGAGTGGAAAAAGATGCTGCTATGGCTGAAGCAGGCATCCCTACTTACCTTTGAATTTTCTCCCCAGCACCTTCACCCATCCCAGGTGGGTGAGCAGCCCCTTTATGCTCCTTTGCTGGGTGGGAAGAGAATAGCCATTCTGGGAAAGGAACACCGAGGTTGGCAGCAACACCAATGATAATGTATCATCTCAGCATATGCTGAGAAACTAGGCTAGGAAAGGATTTCACCTCTCAGTGTGAGGGAAGCGCAACACTTCCCTACCCAAACGTATGGAACAAGAAGGCAGTCTTGAAGGGGCCTTTGCCAACCCAAGCTCTGATGACACGTGGGATGAAGAAGCTGCTGCATCTTCTTCCGAACTCTCTCTTCAGGGTGCTTCCTTGCCCTCTTCCTAGCAGCTGTGCCACATGGCAGCTCCTGGCAAAACACTGACTTATTCTGTTCCTAGTATTAAACTAATCCCGGACACATATTTTATAGCAGAGCTAGGTTTCTGCCATTTGTTTTGTCCTTTGACAGCCCTATAAAATAGATGAGACTTAGGGTCAAAGCTTATTCAATCTGCCTTCCAACAAACCTCTATGTTTTCATATTAATTAATTAGAAAACACCAAATGGCCAGTGCTTTCTTTTCTGTGTAATATGAGATTTTTAAAATTGGCTTTCCTCGCTCTATCGTTATTACGTGGATATGGAAGAATACAAAGTATCTCGATAAGAACATGAAAGAATATATTTCAATTATTCATATTACAGTATTCCTTGCAAATAGCTCAAATTCTGAAAAGCAATATAACTACAAGTACCCAAACCTTCTAAAGATTAAAATTTTATGCTTTGCTTAAACATAACAAAACATCATACTTATTCACCAGTATTTTGAAATCTCACCAAAATAAGATAAATTCTTACTTACAGATAGTGCTGTTAACTGCCAACATATTCAGTTAGTAATGGAGTCATATATTTTATTATTAAGACTTACCCAGATTGCAAGCTTAGCCTTATTTCCATCAACTGAGATTGTTTTCACTTTGAAGTCAACACCTAAAACACAAGAGCACAATATGTTGTTTCAGACATGATATTGAGATGTCACCAGAGGATGACATGATAGCAGTGTTCCAATATCTCAGGGGCTGCCACAAAGAAGACGGAGTCAAGCTTTCCTCCAAAGCGCCTGAAGGCAGGACAAGAAGCAACGGATGGAAACTAATCAAGGAGAGAAGCAACCTAGAACTAAGGAGAAACTTCCTGACAGTTAGAACAATTAATCAGTGGAACAACCTGCCTCCAGAAGCTGTGAATGCCCCAACACTGGAAGTTTTTAAGAACAGACTGTGGACAAGCATTTGTCTGAAATGATAAAGGGTTTCCTGCTTGAACAGGGGGTTGGACTAGATAACCTCCAAGGTCCCTTCCAACATTAGTAGTAGTAGCAGCAGCAGCAGTAGTAGTAGTATATAGGAAAAACGCTGAATGAAAGACAGATTGGTATGCACTAATTCTGAAAGTGATCACATGTTCTTCTTATTCTATTATTGTGGAATAATTTGGAAGAACATAGACTAGACTTTTAGTGGTATTTTAACACATATTATAAATAATACTAATATTAAACGCATCTTCTTAAAGAAATTCAGCACTAAAGAGCAAACCATAGAGGGGTTGCATTTTTATAAACATCAAAGTCTTTCATTGCAAGCAACACAGAGGGAGAATGGGGGAGCAAATAATATGAGACACAATCTATGGTTTGCGGGATTCATACTATTTCTAACTTCTGCTGTTTCTATTTATTTATTTTTGTATTTTTTTTTGTAACTTTGTAAGAAGCTGTTTGATGAATGAACTTATGGCTCAGGTATAAAATGAACAATTCTGTAGCTGTATAATTAATTCACTAAAAAGTATCTAATAAAGTGAGGCCCACTCATTTTATGAGCTCTGCAAAAATGACTGAGAAACATAAAACCAGTACAATTATAGGGGGCAGAACAGCCCTTTATACACCATTTGTCTCATGCAAAATGCAGCCCTGTATTCAAGAAAATAGTATGTCTTTTTGTAAATGTGTGTTACTTACTGTGGATGGTCAGGGGTGTGTGTTAATCACTTTTACCAACGGCATCATGGTATAAGGTAACAGAACATTAGTACATGTAAAATTAGAGTGGGAGGGCGGATACCTTGCAATCTCCAATACCCTTCTCCCCTTAATATCTGGACTCCTCAATCTTTTCTGATCTTGTAGCGTTCTGATGCCAAAGCCTCCACAAACACAAATCTTTTCCTACCCCCACCTTTTTGGGTAGCTCTTTCTGCCGTTGCTCCCCGAGATAATCCATCCCTGGATCTCCTGCACCTGCCCTGAGACAAGAGACCTCTGGGCTGGTGCACCTGTGAAAGACAAGCGTGCACCGCCGGCAAGGAGAGCCTTGGGGCCGCAGATGGGGAGGCGCCAGCAGCATCTCTCTCCAAGCCCTCCTCCTCAGCTTGCACTTTGCCTGCCTCCCTGTGGCACATGTACATGCAACCCCTGGTTCCTGCCAGGGTTCTGCAGGCGAATCCAGAGTTAGGGGTTAGAGGTTTTTTCCTTTGGTCTCCACTTTTTTTTAAATAAATCAAGATCTCCCAGGGAACCCCAGTAACCTTTCATGGAACACTTGGGTGTTCAAAGCCACAGGCAAAATAAGGTGGTGTATTATACATTATATGTCCTGGAGTCCAGATTACTTTACCCATTTTTCCTCATCCAAATCTCTCTTCTAAGAGCTACATCACCCTCTGCTGCCTGGGATTGTGAGGAAATTCCTCCACCAACTGTTGACCTACAGCACTCTCCTACCTCTTTTTAAGTTTTAATATTGAAGGAGTTTGGGACCCACCTTGTTTCTGACACCTTTTAACCTTTAACTTATTTTGTTATACTTGGCTCCTTTTATTTAAGTATATTTTATAAAATTTATATTTTTATGCTTTTAACTGTACACCACCCAGAGTCATTCTGATTAAGTGGGCAGTGTTAAATGTGATAAACTACACTCAAAATGCTAAATGTACTATTAACTCTGCATTGTTAAGTGATATGCAAGTAAATTTTAAAGGTTCTATTACATTGTTTCAGAATCATTTACTTTAATATTTTAAAAAAATGTACAAAACTGAATTGTCTTTACAAAAATATGTTTTTCCTCCTGATTAATACCATCTTTAGATGCTCTTTAAGATTACATGCTCCTTTATCCAATTAATCTAATTAGTGACAAACCCACTAGAAAAAAGCCCTTCAAAACATGATGACCATCTCACTGATTTGAATCAGATCTCCTCCTCCTGCTTTTGTAGTTATTAGGCACATCACACATATCTTTGCATCTAAAAAACTGTAACAGGATTTCTTTACTATATTTTCAGTAAACATGAATACTGTAAAACTGAATTATAAGATATTTGATTTGAAAAGTTTGCAAACTATTCTAAAATCAATAGCACAATTTTCATTTGTTAACTATATTCAAATATTAGCCAAATTAGAGCTTTAATAAAGAAGCATTTTTAAGGGGGCCAGTTTGGCATAGTGCTTAAAGTACCAGGTTGGAAATTAAGAGACTGTGAGTTCTAATCCCATTTTAAGCATGAAGCCAGATGTGCAAACTTGGGCCAGCACTAGGAAGAAGGCAAGAGAAAACCACTTTTGAAATATTACCAAGAAAACTGCAGGGATTTCTCCAAACAATCGCTAGGAGTCAACATTAACTTGAAGGCATCAAATAAAATAACATTACAGTAAAAACACGTAATAGCTTAAAATTATGCAACTAGGTAGGAAAGTTCATTCTGTAAAGAGGACTCTAGTTAATATTAATCATTTTTTTCAAGATTATAAGTATAGAAAAAAAAAATGGGCCTCTCTAGTATATCAATGTATTCATCATCAAGAAAGGATAAACATTAAAATCCCAATATCATATAAACTTTCATATACTATGCAAATAATTAAGATAAAAGGGCAAAAAATAGCAGAGCTCCATACCCTTCAAAAGAAGTTCCTTTTAATGTATGGGAGTGCAAGTGAAATAGGTCCCTTCAAATCATTAGACATAGTTTTTACATAATTGCCTGACTAATTTGCTCTGGGCTATCTTTGCATGCATGTACATGTACCGTAAGTCACTCTGTAGCTTAGTAATACAAAAGAAAATAGTTTATACATGTTCCCATGCTTTTGAAGGATTTATACAATTTCTGAAAGCTTTTAACATATTAGCTGAATTTAAGCAATCATAGCAACAGATTGAAAGCCAAAGTACAATTATAAAGTCAATGCTTTTTGTTTATATGCTCCAAACTTAGAATTCTCTGATTAGTACATACTTCACCAAATTCTTACCATGCTTCATTATGGCAGCTTTTTGTGAAATAGATTATAAGATATGCCTTCCAACTTTCCACAGCATCAGACTATATACTAAAAAAAAACCTCTTAAAAGACAAATAGGCACAGTTGGTTCATGTAAACAAATCAAGAATTAGATTTTGTCTTTATTTTGGGATTGTTGATTTTTTGCTTTCTTTGGAGGCCAAAAAGTTTACAACACAACGCAAATCAATATATTAAATGTATATACAGATAATATACAATAAAAAGGAATGCAAAAAAAGAAACATTCAACCAACATATGTAAGGTGAAGGCTTCAGTACAATTGTACCATGGTACTTTGGAATCAAGCTTAATAGTTTTAAGAACAGAAACATCAAAATAGAACTTATTTTAGATTAGGTCTGATTGATTTTTTGTAAGTCTATTCAAGGTATAATCAAAATTGGATACAATGATATATCAGATATTTCAATTAATATGGATATATTCAAATGCTAACAATCACTGTAAACAGAGAACCTTATAAGATTAATAACTAAATGGTAGAGGAGCAGCTTCATGTTTAATTTCTTTATTCTGTTAGAAAAGTTAAATTTTGTAAGATGCCTATACTTAATGAAAAGTTTGTAATCCAACTGGGCAAATCAGTATTCTATTTCAATTATACTAGAATCAGAATGAGCTTTCTCAATTACAATGATTCCACTTTTATCAAGCAACAAAATATGTTAGCACTGCTTCATATTCTATATTTGATCAAGCTAATACAATCAATACAAACTTACCAATTGTTGCTGCAAGTTCTGGATCAAATGTATTATCTGTAAACCGTAACAAAAGGCTGTACAAAGGAAAAGAGAGGAGGAGAAAGAAATTAGGTTTTATAAATTCTGCTGGAAATATTCATTACCAGTTCCAAACTCTATTAAGCAGTTACATTTTTAATAAAGAACACCTTCTCCTTCAAGGTAGATATCTTCAAAAACTAGAGTCCACCATGTTTACTGTTTCTCTGTATACTTGTCCATTTGGAGCCAGGCCATCCTGATTTACAGGTTTGTATTACAGGTTTTAAAAATTAAAAAGAAATAGTAAATTAGCACAATAATCTTTCCTGTCCATATGGGCCCCCATTGCCATTATTTGAAAAAAAAATGTATCAGATGACCATAGCCAGTATTCTGTTTGGCAGTATATCCATCAAAAAAGGGGGCGGGGCATGTTGCTGTAATAGAGAAAATTGTAGAGAGGCAAAAATGTCCTAAGACAATCTCATTAGCCTGCCCTATTACTTATGATCCTTTTATGATTGGCCACAGGTAGCAAAGCAGTCATTCTGTAATTGTGCTTACAGTACATTCTCAGCATTTCAGATGTATTTATCAATCTAAAAAGAAAATATGATTTCTAAGACATCAAACATATATTTAAGTGGAGAAAGAGCTTATCTTCTTTTCAATAACCCTACTACTACTATGGTCTGGTTCAGCTTAAGGTTATGTCATCATATCAGATAAGTTTATTTTCTCGTTAGATTATAATATTTATGATTTTAAAAACCCCTTATATTAAAACAATTTCACTGCATATTTATCAAACAATAGCTACAGTGCTACTTGAATGTTAAGATGTAAGATGTCAATAGTGTATTTATAGATACCCACAGGAACACAATATCTGCAGATACTCATGGAATACAAATAATATATTCCCAGTGATCTGGGAAGTTCATCTTGCTAATCCAAGTTGTAAACTCTTTCAATAGCCTTAAAAACCCTTTCAACCTCACTATACCAAAGATGTGCAGATTATATGAATCAATCTTGAAGGACAGCTGCACAAAGAAGTGTTGAATAATAGACATTTACACATCTGGCCAAAGTTTGTTCGAGGGATAGGCAACTCATTGCTCACTATATCTTTTAGACTAGAAAATCCCCATAAATTAGCATAGCTAACAAGTAAGGATTACATGAGTTGTTGCTCAAGATTTCTTAGGAACACCATGTTGCCTATTTCATCCCACTGGGAGTCTGCTGTAGTAAAATACCCAAGTTTCAACCGCAGGAGAACAAAAAAAAAGATCATATTCTACTTGTTCAATTATATTCAACACACCATCTCATGTTTAAGTAAATACACTCTGCATTAAAAAAAAGCACCCCTTCCAGTCTCTTATCCTTCATGCTATATACCACAAAGTATCTTAACTTTATCCCTAGTACAATCTCAGCTTACTTTCGTAGAAGCTCTGAAGCTTGCAGTATGCCTTGCATTATTTATTTACAGATAAACAATACCTTGCAAAATGTAAACTTTTAAAGTCATATACTTGGGGATGATCTAATGCAAAAGGTATTTTGAAACTCTGCCTGTTAGCAAAGCACTTGCAAAAAAAAAATAGTATATCAAGGCAATGGAGAAGGGAAGGATGTGGGGGGGAGTACAAACATGCATGCATCCCTCCCCCCACTTTCTTTCACTTGTGTAATTTCTGAATTGTAGATTTAGATATCAGAAACTATTTTATCACATAGCCAATGCTATAGAGAACATATTTCTACAAGCCTAGCGAATAGTGATAGACAACCAAAACATCTTGACTCACAATCCAACTTAATACAAACATCAGATAAATTTCTTATGAAGTTTACCATTGCTTCCAGAACACATCAGTCTTTCTGAAGGACTTAAAAAACTGGTTCTGTCACCAAGCCTGGGGATCAGGAGGTGGGGTTGAGCCAATGCATTGGCTATGTTAATTGTTA
This sequence comes from Protobothrops mucrosquamatus, assembly GCF_001527695.2. Taxonomy (NCBI): domain Eukaryota; kingdom Metazoa; phylum Chordata; class Lepidosauria; order Squamata; family Viperidae; genus Protobothrops; species Protobothrops mucrosquamatus. The sequence goes on along the minus strand of NW_015386400.1, from coordinate 1,265,431 downwards.
TGGGTGGATCTGTTTACATCTTAGGTATTGTTTTATGTTTGTTGTTTTGGGTTTCTTTTTCTTTCTCTTTTTTATATTTTTAACATTGTTAGCAACTCAGAGTTATTACTTGAGATGGATGACCACATAAAATAAACAAACATGAAATAGTCTTTAACTGCTGGAATTCACTACTGTATTATGACATCTTGTTTTTCATTTGTGGTTGATGTTTTCTTAAAAATCTGGATCAACACACTGCTCACAGCAGTAAAGCTAAGCCATGTCATACCACCACAGATATTACTCCACCACAAGTAATAATACCAAGGGGATTATAAGAAATACATCACAAGCAAGGCAAAGGTTATTGTAAGCAATCCAAGAATCACCAATCACGTGTACTATGGACTGAGCAGGCAGCCATGAGCAAACTGCCACCCCTCCCTCTTCCCCCCCCCAAAAGGCAAGGCCACGCCTCTCTCTGGAGTCAACAAGGGCAACATTTATAGGAAGCACCCCAAAATTGAGAGTGTTCACCCTCCCACAACTACATTAAGTTCAGCCTCCTAGCTGGCTTTCAAACGCAATCAAGCAGAATAAAGACTAGCGCAGTGCCTCTGAGCATTCGCAGAGTGCGACACTCTCCTCTGAGCCACAGGTGAACTACAAGCACAGAGGAGGGATTCGGGGTTGCGGCTTTCAGATGTGCTTCATCGCCCAGACCGCCGCCCCACCCTTAGTGAAGAACGAGTCCCACCAACTCTGAGAACCTTCTCGCGAGTAAATATAAATGACCGTCGGGGAATAAGCTCCCCACTCCTCACAACGCCCCTCCGGGCAGAGAAAATGCCCTTTGGCTCGAAGGGGCGCCCAAACGGGGCCTAGGCGGGGTGGGGCGAGGAAGCCCGGCAGTGGGAGAAAGGACGCTAAGACTCAGGGCCCGAGCTAGGGAGGGAGTTACCTGGACTTGCCCACGCCGCTTTCGCCGATTATGAGGATCTTTAGCGTTGTCAAAATATCCTCGTCCATCCTGACCGCCAACAATACCGAGAACAGGCTGCGCCCCAGACACTACGCCAGCTGCCACGTCTTCTGCGCATGCGCCCCTCCGAATCCGCCCCTTTGGCTGAGCCAAAGTCTTGTGGTGCGCACGCGTCGAGGACACCTTCCGCGTCTTGGTCATGACCCCGCCCCTTCTCCTGTCCTGCTTCGCCTGCCGAGCTGGGGCTCCGGTAGCGCAGGCGCACATTCCGTTTGGGAGAGCCGCTGGGGAGCAGTTACTTGTTGAGACAGGCAGCAAAAGCAGGAGGAGGAGCGGCAACCGAGTGTCGTGAGGTGACGTGTTTAAAGGAGAGCTTGGCTGCAGGTTAGCATGAGTCAGAAGGCTGTTGTGACATGACCTGCTCTTACGTACATAAACTGAGTTACTGCCTGACAGAGATGACCACTAACAGAGATAAAATGATAAAAAGTGTTGAAACCACAGGAACCTTGGAGCCAGGGAGTGACCATGCAATATTGTAATTCAACATTATGCAAGCAATAGAACATAGTCAAACTATAGTCTTGGACTTTAAGAGAGCTAATTGCAATAAACTTAAGAGCTTGGGAAGGATTCCATGGATGAGAATCCTCAGGGGGAAAACAACTCAAGAAGCTTGGGAAATTTTGAAAAGTGAGATAATAAAAGCCCAGTCCAGCACAATACCAACAAAGAGGAAAAATAACAGCTCTCAAAAGAAACCAGCATGGCTGCATAAAGAACTCTCTGATAAATTGAAAGATAAAAAGGACAAGTATAAAAAGTGGAAAGAGGGGCACATAACTAAGGCAGAATATCAGCAAATAGCTGTCAGGAATCTGTTTGATCTTCCACTTGGTGCAGAGTTTGTCTCCCAGTTGATGTTAGGGTAATTAAAGTCCCCCATTACTATTGTGATGTGCTTCCTACATACCTTAGTTAGCTGACTAGCAAAAAGTTCATCTATTTCAGACATGTCAAACACAAAGCCCAGGGGCTGGATGCGGCCCCCAAAGTGGTTTCATGTGGCCCACGAAGCCATCCTGGAAACAGTGAGGGAACGTCACCCTCTGCCTTGGCCCTGGCCCAGGCCAGCTAGGAGCCAATATACAATTTTGTGGTGGTCATCTATACTGAAACGCATTCAATCTTAGCTCCATAAGCCCCTACCCCTGCATGGCCTGATAGGAATAGTGAGGCTCCTCCAGTGGACCATGCCTTGGCACTTGCCCTGGTCCCACTTCTGCCAGAGACCCTCAGATCTATCCCACTCCTGCCCACGCCCTCACAGGCACCCTTGACGCGAACAATGTAGAGCTGGCCACACCCACTCAGTAGGCCACACCCAACTCCATCCTGCCCACCCAGTAGGCCGCACCCACCTTGGCCACACCCACCCGGTCCCCTGAGGGCAACTGCAATGCTGATGCGGCCCTCAATGAAATTGAGTTTGACATCCCTGATCTATTTCCTCTGTTTGGTTGGGTAGTCTGTAGTATACACCTATGGCAATGTCATTTTTCCCCCCTTTTATATTGACCCAAATGCATTCAAGACAGTTTTTATCATTGTTGTGCTCTATTTTTGTAGAGATGTAGTTATTTCTTATATAGAGAGCAACTCCACCTCCTCTTTTATTTGGTCTGTTTCTTTTAAATAATTTAAATAGCTGTATGTTCCATGGTAGGGTTTCATCCCATCATGTTTCCGTATTGGTAACAATATCATATCTGCCCTCATTAACCTGAATTTCTAGTTCATCCTGTTCGCTGTTCATACTCTGTGCATTGGTGTATAGACATTTGAGTCCTTTATGACTGACCCTGTGTTTACTTTCTACATAACCTGTGTGGTGCCTGAGTTCCCCTATTTTCTTACCACCTGTTTGGTTAGTGCACTTTGTGTGGCACTCCCTATTAAAGGCTTGATTTTGCTTGACAGCAAGGTTGATATTCTTGTCCACACACACATCTATGTTACATGCACTGATAGCCCTATAATTTTTAGATTGCCGGGGACAGGAATGTTCTGTATCAGTTAGCTCACTGTCTCCATTGTTTAGTTTAAATATTCCTCCAGAAAAATCTGTGAATTTATTGCCAAGTAACTCAGTCCCTTTCTTTGATAGATGCAAACCGTCTCTTTTGTACATTTTTTCATTGGATCAGCTACAGACATCGTGACTAATATAACCAAAGCCTTCCCCTTTACATCACTCCTTTAGCCACCTATTGAATTCTGCTATATGCTGGCCTTTTCCATTTTGCTCCTTATTTATTTATTTATTTTATTTTATTTTATTTTATTTTATTTTATTTTATTTTATTTTATTTTATTTTATTTTATTTTATTTATTTATCACATTTATACCCCGCCCTTCTCCTGGTGGACTCAGGGCGGCTTACAGCCAGTTTAAAACAAAATAGCTAATACAATATACAAAATTTAAAATGTGGTTAAAATGAAATATTAATATAGGCCTTTTCTTTTTTTCAAAGTTATTTAAAAAACCAAATTTAAAATACCCCTTAGGCCAGTCCTGCCAGCTGAAATAGCCATGTCTTGAGGGCGCGGCGGAAGGAGGGGAGATCCGGAATCACCCGGATCTCTGGGGGTAGTTCGTTCCAGAGGGTGGGGGCTCCAACAGAGAAGGCT
>NW_015386400.1:1248582-1261300 GCF_001527695.2 Protobothrops mucrosquamatus | reverse complement strand
AACTAGGACAGAGGAATGACCCCTGTCCCGGGCCCTCCAGAGATCATTCACCAATGTGACCAATGCCGTTTCCGTGCTGTATCCCGGCCTGAAGCCCGACTGGAGTGGGTCTAGATAGACTGTTTCCTCCAGGCGCCGGGGGAATTGCTGCGCAACCACACTCTCAACAACCTTCGCCACAAAGCGAAGGTTGGAGACCAGGCGATAGTTAGCTAATACATCTGGGTCCAGGGAAGGCTTCTTAAGGAGGGGCCTCACCACCGCCTCCTTCAAGGCTACGGGGAAGATACCCTCCCGTAAAGAAGCGTTTATAATTCCCTGGAGCCAGGCTCGTGTATCCTCCCGGGCAGCCAGAACCAGCCAGGAGGGGCACGGATCCAGTAAACATGTGGTTGCATTCAGTCTCCCCAGGATCCTGTCCACGTCCTCAGGAGCCACAGAGTCAAACTCCTCCCATATAACAGTCTCAAGACTTGCTCCTGTCTCCTCCCCCGGGGCCATCCAGTCAGAGTCAAGACCTTCTCGAATCCGAGCGACTTTGTCATACAGATATTGAGCAAAATCCTCGGCCCTCCCCTCCAGGGGATCCTTCCCCCCCCCTCAACTGAAGGAGAGAGCGGGTCACCCTGAAGAGGGTGGCCGGGCGATTATCTGATGACGCAATGAGGGTGGAGTAGTAGTTAGACCTCGCTACCCTCATCGCCACTAGGTAGGATCTAACCTGTATCCTTGCCTGTGCTCGATCGGATTCGCTTCGGCTCGCCCTCCAACTGCTCTCTAGGCGTCTTTTCCGGCGCTTCATCTCTCTCAGCTCCTCGGTAAACCAGGGAGCCAGTTGAGATCTGCGCCGGGTCAGAGGCCGCAAAGGCACGACTCGGTCCAATACTGCGGCAGAGGCCACCTCCCAGGCTGCCGCCAGATTTTCAACCGAATCGTGAACTAGGTCCTCAGGATATGGCCCAAGCTCCGTCAGGAACCTCTCTGGGTCCATCAGGCGCCTGGGGCGGAACCATCTAAGCGGTTCCTCCTCCCTGCGGCGGGGGGGAGCGGTCCGGAAGTCCATCCTGAGGAGTGAATGATCTGACCATGACAGGGGCTCTACAACTACCTCCCCCATTTCCAGATCATTCTGCACTGGTAAAACCTCTGAAAAAGCAAGCCTACAGCCTATCCTGCTAAGTTCCTGCCCCAAGCTCTGGAAATCATTCTGCACAGAGAGTACATCTTTTGGGGACAGATTGTTAGTGCCAAGATGTACAATAGCCTCCACATCACAGTCCTTGCTGGCATTCTTGACTATTTTAAAAATACACTTCTTGTTCCTACTGGCAGTAGCACCTGGAAGACACCTGACCTCTTTCGAAACCTCTGTGTCCTTTCCTAAATTTACATCCCTTATAATTGAATCACCAACCAGAAGGTGGCTTCTCTTTTTGGATGCCTTTCTCCTCTTGCATGACTGATGTGTAATACCTGATTCGCACTTCTCCCTATCAAAAACAAGTTCTTCATCTCGGACCAGATCCCCTGCTTATTTGAGTTATCATCACAACTACCTTGACCTGTCTCCTTAATGTCCCTATTAAGGTCAACAAGGGCTCTGTATCTGTTACGCAGGGACACAGCAAAAGCTTTGTGTTTATGGTTCACAGCTCTCACCCTGCCAGATCCTACGGTTGTCCACGCTGCCCTTCTCCTGCAGGATCTTTGCGGTAGAGGGGGCTGATAGGCTGATAGATGTCTTCTAGGGCAGGGCTTTTCAACCTTTTCACAGATTGTACCACTTTTAGGACATGACAATTTTCGAGTACCACCAGTGCTTAGCAAGGTGTCAAAAATTTGATGACTAAAAAGGGGGGGGATTTGGGGTTTTACTGGTTTGATTTATTTGTTGTAGTAGAAATGGATAGTTTATAATATAGAAAAGTAAAAAGTTCAGTGTTAATGTTTCTTTCTACTGCAACAGAGGAAATCAGAAGTTAACGGCTTTTCTTTTTTCCTTCGCCCCCTCACTTTCTCTTTTTCTCTCACCCTTTGCTCACAAAAGCCCCTTAGTTGCTTTCTCACTCACTCACCCTTTGCTCACAAAAGCCCCTCGCTCTCACTCTCACTCCCCTTTGCTCACAAAGGCCGTTCGCTTGTTTTCTCCTCACCACTTCACTAACAAAAGCCTCTCTCTTTCTCCCTCTACCACCAAAACCTCCTTTTATAGCTTCTCTCTCCACCCCCCTCCTCCTTTTCCGGGTGCCCTGTAAGCTCCAATCAGTATGCAGCCGCGCACGCAGGTCCTGGGGCTTCTGCCGAGCCCTGCAGCTCCAGCTGATCTCCTCTAGGCCTGTGCAGCACCACTTTAGCTTGTTCCCTCCTCCGTACACTTGGCTAGGGGTCGCATACCACCTGCCAGATGCTAAGTACCACTGGTGGTACGTGTACCACTAGTTGAAAAGCCCTGTTCTAGGGTCTTCAATTCCCAACCAGCTTCACCAAAATGCTGGCTGGAAGTCCCAAGATTTTCAATTTGTAACTAATTCTGCTTGGAAAAAGTGCTAAATGTCATGATATGTCTACATGTAAAAAAAGATTCAGAATCGAACAGGTATTGGTTTTCCTTTGATATTCAATGGAAGCAAAAGACGGACTTTGAGGAATAGGATAGATAGGATATTGACAGTTTTGAACTTGGTGTTAGAGAAGACTCAAAATAATAGTGTAGATAAGCAAGGAAACAAAGAGATCATAGAAGGCATCATTCTAAAGTTCTCACTTGAATCATAAAATGCCAGATTCAGATTATCATATTTTGAATACATTATGTAAAGACCTAGCTTTCTTGAGAAATCTATAATGCTTTGAAGGAAAAAGGACAGCCAGCAGCAAAATGAATAGATTCAGTTATAATGATGATGGGCATTCCAAGAAAACTGTTAGGGACAGATAATCCTGGAGATGGTATATTTATGTGATTGCTAAGAAACAACCTGACCTCACATGTTCAGCTAACTGTGGAAGATAAAAGTACCTCTGACTTGAGGGGGATTCATGGTGCTTATATTTATGCAATTTCCCTGGCAGTATTATCAATATGGTTTGCATTGGCCTCATTAAAGATGTATTTCTGACTTTCTAGTCTAGCCAGTGAGCTGAAATTTGCAGGTAATTTGTCATCCAAGTGCTAACCACAGCTGACACTGGTTAGCTTCTATATTAGCCAAAATCATCTAAATGATATTACTCCAAAGGCAACATAGCAGTTATTCCAAATCCTATATGGAAGACAGATGTCTCTGGTACTTTCATGATACTTTTTGCATATCACCAGCCTGTTGCAAGCATCAGAACAAAAGATAAACAAACAAAAAAACTATGTGGAACTCTCCCTCCCTTGGAGAACCATTTTTTGCTTTGGAAAGGAATAAAAAAAATATTGAGAAACATTTCTTAGCCATACTGTCCTCTTTAAGATTTTCTTCTTAATTATACTTTGGACCCCAAAATAACCAAAACTAGGCATCCAGTTGTCAAACATAGCTCACTTTTCTCCATTTCAGAGTTCAGATAGTTAGATAACCACAACTGGAAGATATTCCAAAAGAGGATAATGTGGATAAAAATCTTGCTAGTTTTATACAAGTAATCTTCAATTTACAATCATAATTGAACCTATAATTATGGCCATAAGTGATGCCAGGCATTAAAAGGGGTCACCACGTGACTATATCCGGTTTTACAATCATTTTGTTGCAGCCATTAAATGAATCGTCATGATCATTAAATGAATGCTGTGGTCATTAAGTGACTCCATTGCCAGTAGCCATTTCTGCTGGAAACCAGAAGTAAACATTGGTTTTTGCAAAAAAATATAGTAGATCACAGTTATGTGACTATGAGGTACTGCAAACAAGTGTAAGTGTGAGCCAGTGCTGAATGCCCCAAATGCAATCACATGGCCACAGGGAGGCACCCATCATGACTTTGAATCTGGGTCATAAGTAGTTTAAGGGAAATCCATTGTAACTTCAAATGGTTGCTGTGCTCCGGGTTATAAGATGAAAACTAGCTGGAGAGAGTTAAGGTTGATTTGCAGTTACACGAGTTGTTCTATAACGGAGCTCAGGTAATGGAGAAATTTGTGTGTGTTTGTGTTTGTTCCTTTAACCCAGGGGTAGGCAACCTCGGTTCTTTTATGACTCATGGACTTCAAGTCTGAGAATTCCTGAATCAAGTGGAATTCTGGGAGTTAAAGTCCATGAGTCATAAAAGAGCCGAGGTTGCCTACCCCTGCTCTAGCCATTGTGAATTAAATTGAAATTATCAAAGCACAATATTGAAACTTTAAATTTCAGTTATTCTACGCTAGATTTCTGTTGAAGAAAAAATGAATTAAAATGTGAAGGGAAAAATATTTGTTCGCCAGAATGATTACTTTATTCTTCTAGAATATTGATTCAATTTTCTTAAAAACCTTTTATGCTATAGAATCGATTGATAAGTATAAGAAAAAAACCAACATACATATTGAGTTGAACTATGGATAGCAAAGTGTACTGATTTGTAACACGTTCTGAGGCATTTTTTCTTCCACTGTTAACCTCAATCTTGTTTCTTCAAGGTGTATTGTACTACATAAGCAGAATAATTATGTTGTCTGAAATAACAGACACGTATGCATTGCTGGAACATTGAGTAATACCAAATTGTGAAAGGGACAATAAGGCAATAATAATAATGTTGTCCATCCAGGATGCAAAATCTCATAATAATAGCAAGAAACTGATGGATTTAAGTAAAAATGGAAATGCGTTCGTATTAGTGTAACCAATTATGTGTGCACTTATATATGTATATAATTTGTCTCATCCATTTTTCTCAAGAATGAAATACATATTAAAAATATGGAATAGTTGAAGTGTTGGATTCCATCCTTATTTATGGAGGTTAATTGAATTACTTTGGAACCATCTTCTCTCAGTTCCATTTGCCTGATATGGTGATGTGGGGACAACTGATCTCTATACTGTGAGAGCCTTTTTTGTGACACACACACATAGTAAAATAATTTAAAAGAGAAGACCAAAAAAAGTATGTAATACCCGCTTCAAGTATTAGGTATAAAATATAGAGGAGTATGACTTATGTTTTGAAATAATGGTTCAAGCTATAAACAGCAGATAGATTCTGGATGCAAGTTAAGACAAAGTTCATGATAACACCGGAACTTTGATAGTAAAACTAATTAAATACTAAAATAATAGATTGTATCTGCTCAGATAGAGTTTAGACAATCATTTGTTTTGAATGCTTTAATTTGTATGGTTGCGTGGAATAGAGTTGGATTAAATTGTTTCTTTTCATTTTGAAGTCTTTTAGATGCATTCCATTAACACACTAACATTGAGGCAAGTTGTGATAATTATTTCTCCTCTTGTTTTGGAATCTTTTCAATTAGTTCTTTTCAACTGCTTTTGAGGTTTGATCTAGTTGGTACTTTTTTCAGCAGAAAATCCTTTAAACTAGACATGAAAATTGATAAAATCTCCTTAAAGAAGACAATAGCAGAATTCTGCTATATTACTGCCAAGAGTCACTAAGAATCAAGCTTGATTCAAGTGAGGCATTGCCTTTGATCCACTTTTGCAAAATGGAAATAATCCTTAGAAAGTTTTAATAATAATAATAATAATAAAGTTGGAAGGGACCTTGGAGGTCATCTAGTTCTAGTCCAACCCCCTGCTCAGGCAGGAAACCTATACCATTTCAGACAAATGGCTGCCCAGTCTCTTCTTAAAAACTTCCAGTTTTAGAGCATGTACAGCTTCTGGAGGCAGGCTGATTAATTGTTCTAACTGTCAGGAAATTTCTCCTTAGTTCTAGGTTAATTTCTCCTTGTTTAGTTTCCACCCGATGCTTCTTGTCCTGCCTTCAGGTGCTTTGGAGAATAGCTTGACTCCCTCTTCTTTGTGGCAACCCCTGAGATATTGGATATGTCACCCCTCGTCCTTCTCTTCATTAAACTAGACATACCCAATTCCAGCAGCCATTCCTTATATGTTTTAGCCTCCTGTCCCCTAATCATCTTTGTTGCTCTTCTCTGTACTCTTTCTAGAGTTTCAACATCTTTTTTACATCGTGGTGACCAAAACTGGATGCAGTATTCCAAGTGTGGCCTTACCAAAGTGTTATAAAGTGGTATTAACACTTCACGTGATCTTCATTCTATCCCTCTGTTAATGCAACCTAGAACTCTGTTGGCTTTTTTGGCAGCTGCAGCACTCTGCTGGCTCATATTTAAGTGATTGTCTACTAGGACTCCGAGATCCCTCTCACAGTTACTACTATTGAGCAAGGTACCACCTATTCCATACCTATACACCTATACTATACTTTTCACAGGTGATATATTAAAATATTTGAATTGAAGGGTCCTTGATGCTCTCTCAGCTTGGTTGTTTTATTGCAGATGTTTCATTACCCAAATTAGGTAACATCATCAGTGCTAGTATTTCATCAATTCAGTATTTGAATCGAAAATGTTCTTAATGTAGAAATGTCAGTGAAAATCCATGCAGTCTGGAATGCAGGCTTCACCACCATGATTACTATACATTCTGTCTTTAAAACTGAAATCCTTCAGTACCAAATGGTGACAAGCATGCAAGAGTTCTCTCTTCTATCCAACAAGTAGTCTATTTATTTGGACCCATCAAAGGACCAATATTTATAAAAGCTTTGGCATTCTCCATTGCAGAAAGAAAAGACTCCATGCTGGAATTATATTTCTTGGGATAATCTTGGGATATCTTCTCTCAAGATCTCCAAAAAAATAGTGCCTCCAACCAAGCCTAATGAAAACAGAAGTAGTCACATTCCACCTCAGCAATTGGTACGCAAATTGCCAGCTTTCAGTGACGTTTTGCAATGTAATAACTCTCTGAAGTACCTGGGAGTAATACTGGATAGATCACTAACCTTCCAGCAATACCTGGAAAAAACAGCTGAAAAATTGAAAAACTGCAACAGACTGGCTAGAACATCCTCAGGTGCTGATGCTAATACCCTACAAAAAACAGCCTTGGCTTTGGTTTATTCCACAGCTGAATATTATGCCAGCATATGGCTTAACAGTGCTCAAACTCAAATGGCCAATGTCCATCAGAAAATGCATATAATCTCTGGCACATTGCATCCCATTCCTGTGCACTGGTTGCCAGTACTTAGCAGTATTATACCTACCCACCTTAGAAGACAACAAGCTCCCACTCGGGTAAGGTCATGGATGCTGAACAACGAGGCCCTCTCTATTCACCAGGGCAATACACAGCCTATCGCAAGATTGAAATCCTGTAGGCCAGCTCAGAAAACCAGCTATTCACTTAGCATCTACTTAGTTTAATCCCAAGATTGGCTGGAGAGAGGAATGGTCCAAGGTACCTTCTTGTGGCTTTACCATTAGTGATCCCTCTACCAAACCACATGGTTTTGATCTGCCTCGCTTTGTCTGCTTGAAATTGAACAGAATTAAATATGATACTGGAAGAAGTGCCTCTGCCCTGTATCAGTGGGAATGGACAGATTCCCCTTGTTGTGATTGTGTTGATGATATTATTAAACATATTGTGCAAGATTGCCCATCACATACATTCTCTGGTTCCCTAGTAGATCTGCATGAAGCAATGTTAGTAATGACTGCCTGGATAAATGAATTGAACATCTAGTTACAGTATGCCATACCCCCATAGATATTTTACTTATTATTACGTGAACTGTATATACATATATGTTTACTTCTCTTCTGTCATGTTCTCATCATACTCTAAATAAATAATAACTTCTTGGGATTCTTATTTTTGACTACAAAGGGCCATAGAAGGGTTTGATGTCAATAAGGTGATATCACCAGAGGTTGGGGGAAAGTTGGAAAATAAATAGGTGTATTTCAGCCCAATAAAAGTTTTTGCTTCCTGTTTAAAAGAAGTTATGATCCTATTTATCTAGCAGGCACCAGGTTGTAAACTGTGCATCACACGATAGCATTTTCTAAAATAAATGAGATGAATTCAGGATGAATGAAAAGGAGTTTATACCTACTAGTTACACACCTCTCTTGAAAAAGAGTATAGATTACTTTATATTTTTAAAAGCTTTAGACCATGTGGTTGAAGTATTATTAGGGCACCCAAATCATGATCTCAATATCAGACTTCAAAACCAGAGACCATATTATCAGATTTCAATGCAAACTCCCAAGTCCACTCGTAGCGGGATTCAAGAAAGATGTTTTCCCAATTTTAACAGAGAATGCTTCTTATAGATAATACGTTTTTTAAATATCCAGCCTCCAGATCCATATTGGTTCTAAAAGTAGATCATAAATGAAAATTTCACTTCGGTATCATATAGTTCATGTGTTAGGAATTCTAGTTCAAACTCTGAGACTTGGCCTTTGTAAACAAGGTGCTGTGGTTAAATAATTTCCCAGTCTGTTGTTTTTTCATCTCAGCAAACCTTCTGTTTAGTGCATTGCCTTTCAGCTCAGCAAGAGGGCTGTTGAAGTGGGTGAAATAAGAGATTTGTCCAGACAGCTCCAGTTCATTTTTATTTTTATTTTTTTGCTAAAGATGGGAAATGTTATAGGTTCATAAATTGTTTCTTACATATTGAATTGGTCTAGCTGTAGACTGCCTTTGGGCAGAAGAGGGAGGAAAAGATAGGATTTTTCTCCCTCCTCTTAATAATTCTTTCCTTTTTGCTCCATCCCATGGACTGATTGCGAGCCCAGACTATTGCTTGTCTCCGTCAAGTTGAGAAAGAGAGAGAAATTCCCCCTAGCACTCATAAACAGAAGTTTCAACTTTAAGTAGGACATCACTGTGGACAGAATTAGAGCCATTTCCTGACATAGATGTTTTGTTTCTTTGAAAGTCAGCTACGCTGATTTAGTGTGCCCAAAGCCTGCAGCATACACAGGAAATATGAAATCGGAGATAGGATAAAGTCTGCTCGGTCACATATTTTGTAACATTCCTCAGATGAAAACAAACTAGAAAACACTAGTTGTTCTCCTATCACTATTATACGTTTCTGGAAGCTGGATTTCTGCACACAATATGAAGTCACTTTGCAATATAAGAATTTTTATGCTTTGGTGTTTATCTGCAACTACTCAATGCAACATTTCTTGAATTGGCTACTTTCCGGAAAGTTGAGGAATACATCTGGACAATGAGTGCTGTCTGATAGCACATATTAGTCTGGTAGCCTATTTAATAAACATCAGCTGTATATTCTTGCATACAAGTGGTCCTCAGCTTACAACTATAATTGAGACCAAAATTTCCAAAGTAAGGCAAAGTGGTTGTTAAATGCGTCACTCCTGATTTTATATTTTTTGCCATGGTTGCTAATTGAATCGTTGTAACTATTAAGCGAATCACACAATATTGAAGTGAATCCTGCTTTGGCCATTGACTTTGCTTTGTCGGAAGCTGATTGGGAAGGTTGCAAATGGCAATTGGATGATGCTAGGATGTTGCAACCATTGTGAATACATGCCAGTTGCTGTGCGCCCAAATTTTGATCATGTGACCATGGGGATGCTGCAATGGTTGTAAGTGCGACACCCAGTTGTGATTTTTTCATAACATTGTAACTTTGAATGGTCGCTAAACAAATCATTGTAAGTTGAGGGCTACTGTACTTTTCCCCAATTTAATACTGCCTAGATTTTGGGACTATAGTCATAATCATTCACCGGCTAGCATGGCAGTCTTGATTTGGAATTCTATGTTGTGTGGCCCAACACATTCAAAGGGCAGCAGATATGGGAAGACTCCAATAGTAATTCTCCCATACCAATTACTCTTTTCTTTACTTGTTCTTCAGCATTTTGTGTATTGCTACTTGCCAGTCCTGGGATCAGCTGGTGCAAAGAATTACAAACATGGTTCACAGAATCATAGGGCTGGAAGAGACCTATGTCACTTCTAGTCCAACCTCCTGCCCAAGGCAGAAGAACTTGTACCATCCCAGACAAATGATTGTCCAATCTTTTGTTGAAAACTGTCAGTGATGAAGCAACTCCTGGAGGCAAGCTGTTCCACTGATGAGTTGTTCTCACTGTCAGGAAATTTCTCCTTAGTTCCAGGCTGGATCTATCTTTGTTGAGTTTCCACCCATTGCTTCTTGTTCTACCCTCAGGTGCTTTACAGAATAAATCAGGCCCATATTCTCTGTGATAGCGCCTCAAGTAGCAGAAGGCAGCTACCATGTCACTCCTAAACTTTCTTTTTGTTAAGCTAAACATACCCAATTTTCTTAAGTGTTCATCGTATGACTTCCACACCCCTTATCATCTTTATTGCTCTTCTTTACACACTTTCTAGGGTCTCAGCATATTTTTTGTATTGTGATTACCAAAACCGGACATAGTATTCCAAGCTTGGCCTTACTAGTATGCTATTATCACTTTTCATGATCTAAATACTATCCCTGTGTGGATGCAGCCTGGCTTTTTTGCATTACATCAGCTTTTTTGACAGCTGCACTGTACACACTGCTGGCTCATACTTGTATGGGGTTCACTAAGACAACTAGGTCCCTCTCACAGTTACTACTGTTGAACCAGGTACTGCCTATTCTATACCTGCACTTTTAGTTTTTCCAAAACAACCCAAACTATTACAAGAAATACTATTTTGTAAATGATGTATTAAAATATATTATTCATATGATACCTTAGATCTGCCAGTTTATTGATTTGTTGATTATCCACCTACTTTTTTGTTTATTAGATTTATTGTAATTAATGCAAGATGAAATAGTGTGATATTTGATTTAGTACGATTTATAAATTGATACTAGATATGTTACATATGAGCCAAAAATCAGTGAAAGGTTGAAGCCCGTGATTGAGGCTAGCATGTGCACACTTGCCATTGTGGTTTTATATATTAACTATTCTTTGTGCAAAATGGAGAAGAGGAAGGTTCTCACTGAGGAAAGCTCAAAAAAGAAGAGGCTTATTTAATGAACTATAGCAAGATACAAGAAGTTACAGATACTGCTACACTATATTTCATTAATAAACATTTTATTTTTTTCAAATTGTGATTATTTATTTCCATTGAACTGGAACCAATTACCCTGTTATCCATAGACCATCTCTTTTACTAGTGTGAATTCAAATAATGCAATCATTTCATGGGATGCCTTCCTTCCTTATTATATTTTCCAGGGCTTTTTTTCTCATAGAACGCCCAGAACAGAGTTCCGGCACCTTTTTTGGATGGAACCTTGTAGGGTAGGCAAGGCGGGTTGTATGAGGTGTGTGAGTTCCGGCACCTTTTTTTTTTTTTAGAAAAAAAGCACTGATATTTTCTATATGCTTTTAAATGTGAATGCTACTATATAAGCATTACTTCTATTCATTTGTGGAAGAAGAGGAGGAGGAAAATGAAGACACAAATTTTCCCCAAGATTTATATGACAGTTGTGTAGAAAACTCCCCCAAGAGTTATATGACAGTTGTGTAGAAGGAAGGAAAGGAATCTAGTCTACCCATCTCTCAGTTATGGAACAACATGTTATTATGATTTCTTTGCATCTTTCCAGGCATTTGAAATGCCTGTACATATTAAGATTGCTCAATTGCAGCCTTCCTTTTTGAAGCTGCATTATACTCCTGGACAAATGTGTCATGATGTTCAAACATGGGACAAACTATTACACAATCCATTCTTTTTTCTTCTATATTTTTCTTTTTTTCTTTTTTCCTGGTGCCTACATGACTGAGCAGCCTAATCTGCTAAAGTCAAATCTTGTCATACCTGGGAAGTAGTTGATCAGTTTATAGACCGTTATAAATGAATGAATGTGTAATAAATGCCTGTTTGTCCTAATGCAGTGAGTATTGATATCTTCTGTGTATGCTTGGTATTACCAGCCATATTGATCCTAATTGTTTCCCTATTAGAATTCGCCAACAAAAGACAAAATGCCATTCTGTGGACCATAGGACCATAGATCAGATTGGCATTACTTGAGTCTAACCTAGGGCTTTTCAATCTTTTCACCCATTGTACCACTTTTAGGATATGGCAATATCCGAGTACTACCAGTCGCCTAGCAAGGTGTCAAAAACTTGATGAACCCCCCCAAAAAAGGAAAAAAGTGATAAAGCACAGGTAGTCATCGACTTACAACAATTTGCTTAGTGACTGTTCGAAGTTACAATGGCACTGAAAAAAGTGCCCCCCAAGGCACAGCCAAGCAAGATGCCTGCCCGCCCAGCGGCGCTCTCATTCCCCTCCCCCGCTACCACTTTTCTAGGATGATCGCATACCACCTGCCAGGTGCCAATGTACCACAGGTGGTACCAGTACCACTGGTTGAAAAGCCCTGGTCTAACCAACAGTGGCCCACATTGAGGGGGAGATATTAGGTGCTACTGTATCTTAAGAGAACCTACACATCTTTCTGTTCCTCTCTCCCACCACCATCCATACTTTTATTTATTTATTTATTTTTATTTAATTTAATTTATATGCCGCCCTTCTCCCGGCGGGACTCAGGGCGGCGCACAACATACTTAAAACCAAAACATATATACAATCCCCCCCTTAAAACCGAATTAAACCAAATTTAAAGTTGTGTCTTCCAAATTCCTAAAAAACCCAGTATAAAATCCACCCTAGGTCAGGTCCGCTTGCTGAAAGAGCCATGT
>NW_015386400.1:1236367-1248482 GCF_001527695.2 Protobothrops mucrosquamatus | reverse complement strand
TGCACTTGCATATTAAATGTCTCCATATACTAAATTATTAGCACACCACTTTGTCTCAGAGGACAATTAACTAGTGGAACAGCTTGCCTTCAGAAATTGCTCCATCACTGGAGGCTTTTAAAAAGAGTCTGGATAGTCACTTGTCTGAAATGGTATAGGTCAGTGATGGTGAACCTTTTAGAGACCAAGTGCCCAAACTGCAACCCAAAACCCATTTATGCATCGTCGGGTGCCAGGTGGGTGTGGCCCATTGGATGAGCATGGCCTATTGGGTGGGTGTGGCTGCGGTGGTAACGGCAGACTGGGTGGGACTAAAAAGTTCAATCAATCAATTCCAACTTTGCAAGATCTTTTTTTTCCTTGCGAGGAGTTGAAATTGACTGATTGATTGAACCTTTTTTTTTTTTTTTGCACACGGTGGCGGAGGCCTAAAGCGAAAAGGTTTTATAAAACCCAGCTGAAGGCCTAGGACTGGGGCGACGGCGCGCGTGCCCACAGAGAGGGCTCTGAGTGCCGCCTCTGGCACCCGTGCCATAGGTTCGCCACCACTGGTATAGGTTCTCCTGCTTGAGCAGGGGGCTAGACTAGAAGACTTCTATGGCCCCTTCCAGCTCTATTCTATTCTATTCTATTCGGTTGTGCATACATTAAATGCACATTGATTTAATGAAAAGATGCCATAGAAAGTACAGTTTGAATAAGTCCACAGAACCTAGTAGTTTGCCAAGATGGTGAGAGCAATGATGTCAGTGAATTGCACAGCAAGTGTCCACATGAAGTCAGAGATACTGACATGAACTTATAGTTTTATATAAATAAACATATTTTATATTTGTATTTATATCACACAAGGTAGTTAGGCAAAAAGGAGCATCATGAGGGAAAAAGGGAACCTCCCCCTCCACAGCCACAGCAACCAATCACAGTGCAGATTACCTCACATAGCCAGCACTCTCCAACCAATCATCTACAACTGTGTGTTCTGGCTCATTATACAACCCCATTGTTCCAGCTAGTAAATTTAAATATCTTAACAAATGATGTGCTGTCACACTACAAACTGAGGTCCATTTGTGCAAGTGTCATGTTAGACATACAAAAGAGGAGCTTGTGAAGTAACACTGCTTTAGTCACTTACATGTGGCACAGTGGTTAGAATGCAGTATTGCAGGCTACTTCTGCTGACTGCCAATTTCCAGCAGTTCAGCAGTTCGATTCTCACTGGCTCAAGATCATCTCAGCCTTCCATCCTTCCGAGGTTGGTAAAATGACAAAACCAAAAGGAACAAGCTGGAGGCACACCTGAATGTAAGGACAAAAGGCAAACCAAGGGACCTTACTGTCACTCCTTCAAGGTAGACCATATTAAGGAACCAGTGCCATGCAGGCCAGTATTACTTTTTTTTGTAAAACTGGTAACAAATCTTCCAACTCTGAATGTGCTTCCTCCTCCCTTCATTTTACTGTATTTTCTATGAACTAGAGAGTAGCTTTATGAGACGTTTACTGAAAATACCTTCATGGCAGTCAGGTCTCTTTTATCTGACTATGCTTTGATAGCAGCTCTTCCTCCTATCCTTGAAAGCCATTTCTGGTGTTTGTGTGTGGTGTGTTTGGTGAATATACTGTGTATGTAGCACTTGTCACATACAGATAGTCCTCGAATTACAACAGTTCATTTAGTGACCATTCAAAGTTACAAAGGCAGTGAAAAAAATGACTTATGGTCATTTTTTACACTTACAACCATTGCAGCATCCCCATGGTCATGTGATCCAAATTCAGATGCTTGGCAACTGACTCATATTTATGACGGTTGCAGTGTCCCACGGTCATGTGATCACCTTTTGTAACCTTCGATAAGCAAAGTTAATGGGGAAGCCAGATTCACTTAACACCCGTGTTACTAATTTAACGACTGCAGTGTTTCACTTAACAACTGTGGCAAGAAAGGTTGAAATGGGGAAAATTCTCTTACTAAATGTCTCACTTAACAACTTAGATTTTGGGCTCAATTGTGGTCACAAGTCAAGGACTACCTATATTGTTCAATAGCTTATTCTTGGAGTGCCTATACCAATGGTGGCAAACCTATGGCATGGGTGCCAGAGGCGGCACTCAGAGCCCTCTCTGTGGGCACATGTGCTGTTGCCCCAGCCTTACCTCCCCCCGTGACCCCCTCCTCACCAGCAGCCCCCCTGGAGGAGAGTCGCCCCCAAGTGTGCCCCACACCGAGCAGTGCAGCCAAGGACATGGCAGCCAAGCAGCGTAGACAAGACTCTGCCCTCATCCACCATTGCGCACAGTTGATGCTGCAAGGCACGGGCAGAGGGTGCAGCCGCCATGGCGCTGCTGGGCTGCCTGGGCGATCTGCGGTGGGCCCTGGAGGCGGTGAGTGGCCCTGTGGACAGGCAGGGTGGGGGTGGGGCAGGGGGTGGAGCGGGGGCAGGGCCAGTTTTTGGGCACTCGGTCTCTAAAAGGTTCGCCATCACTGGCCTATGCAGTATAAGTACCTAGCCGTCCCTGCTATAATTCAAATAGTTTTTGGCAACAGCAGAGAAAATAAATACAACTTGCAGGAAGAATAGGAGCCTCAAATGCTTGGAGTTGAAGAAGTTGCCATTCCTAAATAAATAATTAGCATAAGAACGCTCCCACCCTGAAGAGCTACATTTCAGAAGTTAGTCTCAAGATCAGCTGAGGAATCCGTGCCAAGTGTGGGCTGATCCAAGCACTTCACTCACTTTTATGAAAAAGCATTTCAGTGCACCCAGGACCTGATTCTCTTGATGAACAGAATGCCGTTTTCTGAAAATTTGGTTCCAAAATTGTAAAGTTTCATTTTCCTCTGGCCTTGATTTTAACATTTCTTACTCGGCATGGTCCATTTCATATTTGTTTTGTTTTAAAATCTGGAATATTTTGTATTTCACCTTAATAGTTCCACTCTGTTTGAAATGTTTATATAGTGTGATTTACTACAATATGGATGTGTAATTATGTGATGATTAGACAAAACATTTCTGACAAGAAAGGAAAACAGTAGTTAATAATGTTTTCCATCTGTCTGGTAAAACTTTGCTGAAAAAGCAGCACTTTGCATGGACCAGAATCCAAGGTTACACCTAGATGAGACACTGGAGATGTTGTACCACTTCCATAAATTCATTCTGATCACTGCTCACAAGTTTTTGGAAAACATTACCATCTGTTTTGCAGATAAATATTATAATAATTAATGTCAGCATATGTTTACCTTATAAAATCTTAGAAGAGGTCCTCCCTTTCCTCTGCAGAAATAACGATGCCTTTTAAATGGCTAAAATGAAACACGCTGTCATTATTAAGTAAAGTCTGTCAATAATGTCTTCTTTTATTGCACTACTATGAGACATTTAGAAGTCTCTGTTCTCCATTTAGGCCAGAATTTTTGGCTGTCATTCTTATAGACAGACAAAAAAAGAGCCGAAAATCTGCAGACCTAGCAACTAATGCTGCACCATCTGTGATCCCCTGACCCCACATTTGCAAATCATTTGCATTTTTGTTTCTCCACAGAAAAGTGTCCTGAAGGTGAGGAAGGGAGAGTGTGCACCTTCTTCTGGCAGGATTACTTTTCCAAATGAAGAAAGACTCTTAGGAGACTTAAGAGGATCTTGTTCAACCTAGTACTTGCCTGCCTACTGTGCTGGCCAGAATTTGGAAGTCCAATCTCCTTTGAAGAGCACCAGATTGCAAAAGGTTCCTTAAGGTATTTGGATGATTCACTCTCTGCTGCCATTACCATTTTAACCAAACAAGAAATGTTAAGATTTGTGAATTAGGGACCAGAGTTCTCTCTTTCAAAGGAAGGAACTGTAGCAACAGGCACCCAGTAATTCACAGAACAGTGCATCATTCTCTTGAAGGTGGTGCAGAGAGTGGTGAGAATGGCCGAAAAGATCATTGGCAGTTCCCTCCCTCCCATCCAGGACATAGCACAGAAGCGCTGCTTGAGCAGGGTCCGTAAGATTATCTGGGACACTACACATCCTCTTCACGACCTGTTTTCCTTGTTACCTTCTGGGAGGAAGCTTTGTGGTATCCGAAGCAGAACATCCAGATTCAGCCATAGTTTCATTCCATACAGCATTAACCTTGCGAACTCTCAAGCTTTCTCCTTCCGTTATATATTCAGGATGGACAATATTTAATATTTATTTGCTAGGTATATGTAGGGATGTGAGTCTATACATATGTTGTTCATAGTATGTTTAGGTGTGTGTCATGTACGTGCTTCACTTTGAGACCGGGCAACTAAATTTATTTTTTGATGTGTGCCATTGTGCCCACAGTATAAAAATGACAATAAAGGTTATCTTATCTTAACATTAAAGAGTCAACCTAATGCCAGTGGTGCTTTTAAATGAGTCTTTAATTGTGCAATTGCATGTAATTGTACACAATGTGTTCCATTAATAAATCTACATTCCATAATGAGGATGGCAACTTCTTGGAGTAACTTTATGGAACCTAAAAATGGCCATGAATATGCAGCGACTCATCCAGATTCCTCATTCTTTTGGAGGTAAAGAGACCAAATGTACACAAACGGCAGTTTGATATCTAGGTGTCTGTTATATTTCTTTTTTAATTATTCCTCGATGCGCAAAATTTAAGGGAGTGTTCCAGGTAATCTTAGGAGGCAGGTGATAATTTCTTCCTATATCAGTGATCAGATACTAAAACAGTCCTTCTGAAAACCAAAGTAAAGCCTATCTAAATGTTTCATTTTTAACAGTTTGTTAATGCAACAGATGATAGCCAAAATTTTGTTTAAATTCGGAGGGAAAACTGGGTAGGGGAAAACAGGATTGACAAAAGTTCCTTTTATTTTATACACAATGTATGGTAGTATGTTCCCTCTTTTTAAAAAAAAATAATATTCTTAATAGAAAAATGTAACTTCTAAGAACAGCTATTTGACCACACAACACTGTCATGATTTGAGAACTGTTCCTGCACATTTTATGTCTAATTTTAAATTTTAAAAAAAGGTTAGAAATTTGCCAGATTGGCAGCCATTCTACTAATCTTTAAAAGTGGCTGTATCCCATAGATATGAAGAAGCACTAACATATCATGCAAATATTAGGACAAAGAAAGAAGAGTAAGTGGATTACCATTTTATGTAAGGGCAAAGAAAGGAGGAATTATTTTTTTAAGTCTCTCTTTTATTATTTTTTTCCAAAAAGGTGTGTGTGTGTGGGTGGGTGTGTATTTCTTTTGCTCCATTTTCATATTTATAATTAAGGTTTTCCATTAAATACACGAGGCAAATTTATAAACGAATATTTTTGCATCTGGAACATCCTGTTCCAGCTGCAAATTTTCATTTCTTGACCGTCTTGAAACAACATCTTATACTTAGTTCTTAATAGCCTCTTTGTCTCATGCAAAAATAAATGTCACCTTTGATTTTCTTTTCTTTCTTTGCTCTTGAACTTTTATGCACCTGTTGAGGAAATGAGATAAATTTTGCATCTAAATAAGTTATTCTTACATCCCACACCCTGTGAGTAAATTGCCAGTTTAGTCAAACCTTTCATACCAGACATGCAAATATTTGAGGTCTTAATATGCTTTATTAGCATCTCAACTTTTTCCAACCAGTTTTTTTTAATTTGTAAGAGTAACATAGTCTTTTGCTAAATCAAGTCTAGAATTAGGCCTCTCCAGAGAGAGTTAAATCTATTAATGTTACAACTTGGTACAAAAAAAGCAGCCAAAATCTATTAATGCTACAAGTTGATGCAAAAAGAGCAGCCAATATATTTTTCCTGGACAGTTTCCACTATGGATTCAGCAGACAAAGGCTGTAAGTAGCCATCTGATTTTCCATTAAGGTAATTGCTGATGTGATTGTTTGCAGGGAAAGGATGCGTCGTACATGTTTCCATTGGAAAAATGATAGCTTTGGAGAGATTAGGCAAAGAACTTCATAGCAAACTCTTCTTGCAGTCAGTACAAAGTTTTACTGTCAGTCTGATAAAACACAGGAACAATGATATGTCTAATGGTTCTTCACCGCCCCCTACTGGCTTCTATCAAAAAAGACATTCAGACAGATGGAAACATTTTTCAAATCAAGAATTCTCTGAGCTAAAATAGGCTCGTAATGTCGTGAAATGGCTCCCATTGCGGGAGTGATATCCACAGGATATAGTTAAAAGAATCTCAGGAGCGTGACTGCAAAACTCTACCCGTTTTCAATATGCTTTGATTGCACCACTGCGGCTGACCTTGTCTTTTTTGAGCATATCTGTAGACCTCCCTACATTGCATTAGATGTGCTTCCATATGCCTTGCAAATCCAGGAAAAGCCATCCATGGATATTATGATATCCCATGAATCCTATCATTGTTTAAAACCATACCCAAAGTTACTCAGTAGGGTATTTTTCTCTTAATCTGATTCTGACAGATTCAAGGTGTTTAAATTGTATAAGGCTTTGTCACTGGTTACCTTGGAAACAAGATCTGATGATCTGGGAATTTGGGGAGGTGTGTGGGAATAATCTCCTCCCTCCCTTTCTGAATATACCCAGCCAGCATTGTGGCTATTTCACTCCCAGGATTTGACTTCTCAATTTTATTTATGGGCAGATTTTCATGTTCAACACATGTCTAATCTCACAATTGATTTATGAGTTGTTTTGGTGGAAATTAAGGACAGGTATCCTGTAATAGATAAGTAATATGAAGTAATGATGCAAGAGGATGGCTAGAATGTTCTTTCTCCAAACAGCCATTACCACCACCAAGTCTTCCATTGGGTCTCCATGTTCTTTCAGAGAGAAGGCAAGATTTACTCAAGTTATTATAATGTTCTTAAAAAGAGGGAAGAGAATTTTAATAACAACAACAACAACAACAACAACAACAACAACAACAACAACAACAATAATAATAATAATAATAATAATAATAATAATAATAATAATAATAATAATAATAATAATAATAATAATAATAATAATAATAATAATAATAATAATAATAATAATGTTGGAAGGGACCTTGGAGGTCACCCCCTGTTCAGGCAGGAAACACTATACCATTTCGGACAAATGGCTGTCCAGTCCCTTCTTAAAAACTTCCAGTGTTGGAGCATTCACCGCTTCTGCAGGCAGGTTGTTCCACTGGTTAATTGTTCTAACTGTCAGGAAGTTTCTCCTCAGTTCCAGGTTGCTTCTCTCCTTTGACTAGTTTCCATCCGTTGCTTCTTGTCCTGCCCTCAGGCAACTTGGAGAATAGCTTGACTCCCTCTTTTTTGTGGCAACCCCTGAGATATTGGAACACTGCTATCATGTCATCCCTAGTCCTTCTTTTCATTAAACTAGACATACCCAATTCCAGCAACAGTTCCTTATACGTTTTAGCCTCCAGTCCCCTAATCATCTTTGTTGCTCTTCTCTGTACTCTTTCTAGAGTCTCAGCATCTTTTTTTACATTGTGGTGACCAAAACTGGATGCAGTATTCCAAGTGTGGCTTTACCAAGGCATTGTAAAGTGGTATTAATACTTCACGTGATCTTGATTCTATCCCTCTGTTAATGCAGCCCAGCACTGTGTTGGCTTTTTTTGGCAGCTGCAGCACACTGCTGGCTCATATTTAAGTGATTGTCCACTAAGACTCCGAGATCCCTCTTACAGTTAATACTATTGAGCAAGGTACCCCCTATACTAGATCTATACATTTGGTTTTTCTTGCCTAAATATGGAACCTTACTTTTTTCACCATTGAATTTCATTTTGTTAGATAGCAGCAATAAAGCTGAATATGCACTCAATTTTCTGCTGTGAAATACAGGACATTTTACAAGGTTTCAGATTGGCTGGATCATCTCAAAATAGCAATCCATTGTAATTAAATGCACCTTGAAATGTTACATGCTATCTCATTTGAATCACTTTCTGAAAGATCTAAGTAGTTCTTGGACAGACTTTATCTACATAGGTATACAGAATATTTTTGCATAGCAACTCAGACATATTATTTATTTTTGAAAAGTATATTTTCTAGCTCTTTCCTGAAAAATCATATTACCCTTCTGAGGAGAACTAAAACTGTACCTTTTATTTTATAATACCTTATGACCTTGAAACTGCTGGTTTGATATTCAACGTAATATCTGGCTGCCCAAAATACAAATAATGGTAACCACCTATAATATAGTTTTAGAGTTCCTTACACAATCCCTTTATATAATTCCTTTACAAAATTCCTTACACAATACAGTTTTAGAGTTTCTTACACAAGTTTCTTACACAAGAAGAGCACAAAGTAATCATTGTAGGATGTACTTAAGAAATTGCCTACATAGAACTTTTCTAAATGCTGTGATGGAAAACAAATTAGGGTCCCTGGGTGAGCTCCGATTCTTGCCCCAGCCCCTGCCCACCTAGCAGTTTGAAAGCATGCAAATGTGAACAGATAAATTGGTTCCCACTTTGATGGGATGGCAACAGCATTCCATGTGTTCTGGCATATAGTCATGCTGGCCACGGAAGGACAGTACTGAAAATGAATACCAGCCCCTAGAATTTGAAATGATTGAACAGGAGAATTTTTCTTATTACACCTACAGATAACCCCACTATTGCCTATTGTTTTCTCGTGTGTCTTCAACTATTTATGCACCATTGTAATATGTGTATGAGAGGGATGAACAAGGAGGATCCAACAATAATTGGGTGGGTGGCGGAGAGGGATTCCAACTAAGTAAATCCATATTTTAAAGGTAAAAATATTTACCTTTTGAACTAGGTTCAGATATTACGGTAAAATGTAGCTTGATTAATGAGCTGTTGAAAAGAACACAATAGCTCCATTCACAAAGCTGAGAAGTCATAAAATATGGTTTACAAATATCACATAATACAGTCCTGAACAAAAAAGAATTATTTATTTATTTATTTATTTATTTATTTATTTATTTATTTATTTATTTATTTATTTGATTTGATTTGATTTGTACCCCGCCCTTCTCCTTATCGGACTCAGGGCGGCTAACAGCCTTATAAAACCCATATTACAATAAATATCAATATAAAACCAGATTAAAAGGAGATATTTGTAGTGGCCTAATAATTAAAATTTCCCTTAAAAACCCCACTAAAATTCCCTAGGCCAATCCCGTTTGTTGGAAAAGCCATGTCTTTAGGGCGCGGCGGAAGGAGGGGAGATCCGGGATCACCCGGATCTCTGGGGGTAGTTCGTTCCAGAGGGCGGGGGCTCCCACCGAGAAGGCCCTCCCCCTGGGGGTCGCCAGCCGGCACTGTCTGGCTGACGGCACCCTGAGGAGACCCACTCTGTGGGAGCGTACCGGCCGATGGGAGGTAATCTGCGGCAGAAGGCGGTCTCGGAGATATCCAGGTCCGATGCCATGTATGATACATGATCAGTGTGAAGTACACTACATTGTATAACATCATCTTGCATGTGGCTTGCCTAATTCTTCCCCACCAAAATCTATTAGGGGAAGCGTTCTAAACTGGATATACAGGACTGTTCTTAGCTACATTCCCCTGGTATTCAATCAAAGCACAAGGATTTCTTTGCAATGTCAGTCCTCCCACCCCACCTGCCTCTCAACATTGTCTTCTTCTCACTCCTAGATCCTTAAGGCTTAATCACTATTTTCCTTTATTCCAAGAATACTGAAAAATAAAGAAGGGCTGGGGGGCATTATGCTTAACATAGAATGTTGAGCCTTTGAACATTTGTGTATGCTACCTCTATCAAGTTCTATATCTTCAGTACAAATGGCCACACCCATTTGTATTGAAGATATTCCTAGACTTTTTTTCCTGCAAAAAAGAGCAGCCCTTGAAATTTGCTGATTAGAATTGCAATGGAAAGCAAAGAGTTAATGTCTCCTTTCTCATCACTGCTATCTCCCAACATCAGAATCCTGAACTGGATTAAATCCTATATGGACAGTATCTTAATTGGCTTGGCCTTCAACAATAATTCATTCAATGGAAGAGTCATACAATTTTGAGGTAGTTTATCTTTTCCCTTCATGTATCTCTTCCAGGAGGTTAACAATTGTCATATATAATTACCATATCAGAACCTGGCCATAATTTCAAACATGATTGACTTATTTTTCATGCACTTTCTGGATATTTTCCTTAGCTAATCTTCTCTGATTTGCATTCCTAGCCTGAAACTTAAACAAGTGAGGCAGCTACTGCCAAATACATGCTCGCACATGCAATTTCCATTAACTCCAATCAGAGTTCCAGGAAGAAAATGCATCTTTTCTAATGTCATGAAACATTTCCATAACTTTTATAGTTTAGATAAAATATTTGAGTGATGCTATCAAGAAATGATGTACACTGTAAAATGTTACAGCAATGTTTACTAAGTGAGATTTCAGAGGAAAGAATTTATCTACGTATTTATTTAAAATAAAAGCATAGTTTCCAAATGCAGTGATCATCTTAGGTATTTTATTATTTTAAGTGAACACTTAAAGACTTCTGCTAATTAAAAATTAGAAATTGACAAATAAATGTAACACAGTATTAAACATCTATAGTGCTACCCATAATTTTTCTCTTTCTTTTTGAAAAATAAAATTATATACTAAAAAAAATGAAAAAAGAATAATCTAGTGCCAAAAATCAAAGCAAGTAGATAACAAAATGAGCATGCACATACACATATATGTATGTATACATTTATACAGGTAGTCCTCAAAACCAATAGTTTAGTGACAGTCTTAAAACATTATTATTTAAAAATAATAATAAGGGGCATCCATAAGAAGGGGACGACAGAGAATGAAGTGGCTGGATGGAGTCAATGAAGAAGTAGGTGTGAACTTAAATGGACTCCAGAAGATGGTAGAAGACAGGAAGACCTGGGTCGGACACGACTTCGCAATTAACAACAACAACCATAGTGGAAATGTTGAGATACGTTCACCCACAATAAAAGTGCCACAGCTGCATTTTATAGATCAGGAGTTCTGGGATTTTATTTTTTTTAAATGTTTAACGAGGTAGTACAGCTTGACAACGTTTGCAAACATGTGGCCTAAAATAGATGCAGTCAAATCTTAAATAAACTTATTCAGAAAAAAGGGAATGAGTCAAATGAAAATGGGCATATTGTAGAAAAAGAATGACAATGCATACACAGTTATTTTTTAAAAAAAATTAATGAATTTGTTTAACATTGCAGTCTTAAATCTGTTTTTTTGCTAGTCACATTGGCTAAGTTTTCTCTAGTTTACCACAATATTTCCTACAGCGTATGGACAGTAATCCCTGATACATTCATATCAGGAAATGATCACTCACTAGCATTTGTATGTATCTGTTATAATTTAAAAAACACATTTCAGCCATTCACAGGTATTTATATTTATTAGAATTGTATATACAATCCAATGTCTCTTAAGTTCTCAGAGAGAGAAGCAGCGAGATGGATGTTCCATTATGTTATGCCCCATGTATGAGGCCTTTCATGACTTCTATTCCTTGATCCTTGAAAGAGAAGGGAGGGGGATTTCTTTATATAGTATAAATTCTATGCAATATTTTTAGCTATATAGATCACCAGAAGGATGAAACTGGTCATGTTCTGCCTCCTGGTGGTCTGTATAAGTAAACCCCCAGGTTTAGTGGAGTAACAGTGTGACAACTGCTCAAAATATAGGTATTGCTCTGAAAAGTAATAATATTTCTATTCTGGGCTTGTCAATTGAAAGGTTGGCAGTTTGGAATCCAAGCCATACAATGGGGTTAGCTCTGGTTCTTGCTCCAGCTCCTGCCAACTAGCAGTTGAAAGCATGTAAATGCAACTAACTTTGATGGGAAGGTAACAGCATTCTGTGCACCTCAGCATATAGTAATTCCAGCCACATAACCATGGAAGAGTCTTCGGACAATGTGACAGTTAGTTCACTAAAGAGAGAAGATGGCAAAGAAGTAACAGGCAGTAGAGAGAAAGCAGAGTTGCTTAACTCAGGGCTTTTCAACCGGTGGTACGCGCACATTGGCACCTGCCTAGCCTAGCCAAGTGTAGCGGGGGGGGGGGGGGGGGGAAAAAGCAAAA
>NW_015386400.1:1222715-1236267 GCF_001527695.2 Protobothrops mucrosquamatus | reverse complement strand
GAAAAGACATTGGAAAAAGAGTCAGAAGAAAAAAGGCTTGTGTCAGAGAAGCAGTGAGAGAGACAGAGAGGAAAGGCATTTGGGGGAAGTGTGTGTGTGAGAAAGGGGGGGGGCTTTTGCGAATGAAGGGTGAGGAGAAAGAGAGAGGAGAGGGAGAGATGAAGCAGGGCCGACCATGAAGGTAGTGATTCATATTAATAAATATTGAGAAATTCATTATACATTTGTCAGTGTAAAGGGAAAGTAATTCAGCAAAGGAACCAAAGCACCAGAGGGCAGGACAAGAAACAATGGAAACTAATGAAGGAGAGAAGCAACCTCAAATTAAGGACAAACTTCCCAACAGGACAATTAACCAGTGCAAGAGCTTGCCTTCAGAAGTTGTAAGCTTCATCACTGGAGGCTTTTAAGAATAGACTGGATAGACCTCTATAAAATGGCATAGAGTCTCCTGCTTGAGCAGGTGGTTGGAGTGGAAGACCTCCAAGATCCCTTCCAGCTCTATTCTGATTGATTCCCTCAGCTACTTAGAAATAACACTTACTATCTTATTTATTATTGACAAGGCTCCAGTAAAGAGCACTATAGCCCAATCTTTTTATTTCCAATTGTAAACAAAGAATCTTAGTTCCCTAGGACACTACCAGAAGATTCGAAACCTCGCTATTTCTGTACTGTTCAAGGATTTTGTTCCTCCTCTGTGCATTCGCGTGGAACTATAATGCAGGAAGGATTTCAAACAAACCAGAACACGCAACTAGAATTTCGTGAATTGGAATAATTTTTGAATCTATAGAAAAGAATACAGTGGGAGATAAGTAAGAAAATTACCAACTTCTCCTTTTCATTAAAATTGGAGGTACTTAACTATAAATGAGTAGAAATAATTTATCTATTTCCTGGCTTTTAAATGATACCCATCTGCAATGGTGAAGAAAAAGAGACATGAATTGTGTATAGTATTCCCATTCTACATGGAAGGGTAGGAGGATAAGGCCGGTTGTCAGAGCGCCCAAAAGCAGCAAAGGCCCCAGGAGGAAAGGCTAGAGATACCCAAAGTGCGGAGAGCACATAATAAAAGGCGGTGCACACAGTTGGTATGGGGACCATAAAGCAACATCTTCGCCTCTCTTCCCGGGCGCGTCTCTGGGCTGCTTCCGGAGCTTCCCATCTCTTGCTAGAGACTCTCCATTGCCTAGCGACCGTTTTGTGCTTGGCCCTCTGCCGGCAGGCTCAGGCATCTCCTCGTGCAAATCACGCAACGCCACTTTTCTCTCCTTTTCCTACACCTCCATCCCGGCCCCTCGAAAAGATCGCCGTCCTTTCCTGCTAATTCGGGCCTCCAGCCATTCGTGCTTGTCCGCTTTGTGATCCACCAGGTTGCCACCTCAGATGGGGGCATCTCAGGCTCACTCTTGCTCGCTCTGAAGTTTCCCCGGACCAAACTAAAAAGATCCGCCCGCCGGGAAAAAACGCTCTCCTTTTGCCTCACAACAAACTCTGTAAAGCTGGAACGAAAATATACTGGTGTGAGTTTTAGTGTGAGCGTGTGGAAAGTCAGCCCTTTCTCAAAAGGAAAACCGTTGCAAGAAGGCAAAGTTGATGCTTTAAGATGCTTTTTTTAATAAAATGTGAGGTTAAAGTAAGCAAAATTACAAAAATAAAACTTTGGGATCCAATTTTAGGTTGTTTAAAATATCTCTTCAATCTATGGCTTTGCTGTTTGGAGACGATTTATGTTCACCATATCACCTCTTTCTTACCCAACCCGATAAATGGACTAATGATTAAAACATTTGTTTCTCAAAAACATGACTGTCAGCCTCTCTAGAGCAAGAAGTGTTGGGTGGGTGGGTGGGTGTGCACAAGTAAGAGTAATAGTGAGTAGTTTCAGGATGCAATTTTTTTTCTTAGCTCAGTCGTGGGAAAAAAGAAATATAGGTTATTTTCTCTCCCCAGTACAAGATTTTATTAAATATTTACTATCTTAAATGGTGGGGCGGGGCTCTGAACTACAAAGTTTCTTTCTTCCCCCTTTTAAAATGCAATTGATACTTCCTTTCCTCAGTTTCCCCCAAGTGACAGTAAAACCAGGGGAGAGAAGAATTACATCCAGAGCAAAGAAGCTCCACTCAATTTCCACCTCCAGTGTTGCAGTTTCAAATCTGGAGCCCATAGATTAACAAACTATGGGAGGGGCTTCCCACCCTGACAGGCAGAATCCGCCATGTTGGTCTTAGCTTTCCTCCTAACTATGTGACATTCACATGAAATTGTAGATTTCAAAAGGTAGAGATATCCAAGATTTTGTCTAAAAGTAGAAATCAAATGCTGCCTTGATTCTATGGGAAAGGAAAATCTGCCAGACTTTCATGAATCTATTACTGGTATGTTATACCGTACAAAGATAAAATGGCTTTTCTGGAATCCTTGCAGGCCTGTTACTTTGAAGGGTTGATAGGTTGTGGAGGAAGCACATTTTAGACTCCTTGCAACACAAAGGAAGAAAGCACATCAACATAGTTTGTGAAAGAACCCAATGAATATTCCAAGTAATTGTGTTTATTTGAATGAATTCCTCCCAATTTATTTTTAATTATCACAGAAACATAGAAAACCAACAGCAGAAAAGGACCTAGTGATCCATTGAGTTTGTTGCTGCTGTTTTTGTTTTCTTTTTTAATTAATTAATTTATTACTTTATTTTTTTTTTATTTTTTTATTTTTTGTTGGATGATGGATATGTTTTTACACCAAGTATGTTTAAACTAGGTTATTGATAATTGATCCACTACCTCCACTGGAAATGGGTTTCAAGTTTCCATTACTTTCTCTATTTCCTTCTTCTGTGTCTTTTTTTCTGCTAAAAACTTCAGGATAGAGATTGCTTTTTGCACATGTAAGGCTCAGTGTGTTTGTGTGTGTGTATGAAAAAGCCACCTTGCAAAGGTATAGTGGTTTTTTTCCTCCACTTTCTTTTGACAACAGAAGTGATATTTATATCATTATTTCTAACTTTTCTTTTTCTTTAGTATGGTAAATATTTTTTAAATGTTTACCATATTAACAATTAAAATTGTTGCATTTGATGCCACTTCACAAAATTGATTGATTGTATTTTAATGTTATATTATTTTGCACAGACTGGCAAATCATTTTAACTTCACAGACCCCTGGAGGGGCTATGAGGGACACCCATGCTTCTTAGGTTTATACTGCATTATTCATAATTGTGATTGTCCTACAATCAGGGTCACTAACATATGAATTTATCCAGCAGGAATGGAGTGAAGGAGTAACAGTTAAGATTCCCTGCCTGGGGAATTTAAACATATATGGTATTTGTACAAGAACCACCTAAGCAAGGAGCAGAGAAGGCTACAGGCTCCTTCTCCAAAGGGCCAATTTCCTCGCTCAGGAATCCGCCCCGCGTTTTCACGAGCGCGAGGGCAGCTGCGCCAAATGGAATGCGCTCCGGTCCTGCGAATAACGGTCGCTCAGCCAGAGAGCCGGAGAAGACACCAACGCGCGGAAGCGATCGCGCCGGGCCCTGGGACGAGAAGACCAAAGGGGAGATGGCGATTCGCTTCTGCCGCACCGATTGCTTGCAGGAGCCCCTCTCACGCGCCCTCCGCGCCTTAGGTGCCTCCGTGGGCACCTACCCGTGGCCTTATCTCCTGGTGCCTTTGGTAATTTCGGGCGCCCTGTCAGTCGGCTTCATCTTCCTACCCAGCCGCCAACCGAACGACCTGGAGGAGCAATTCACGCCCATCGAAGGCCCCGCCAAAATCGAGCGTAGTTTCGTGCAGAAGTACTTCCACATCGACGACGCCAATCACTTCTCTCCGGAAAGACTGAGCACTGAGGGCGCTTATGCCACTTTAATCGCGGTGGCGGCCGGACGCCACGGCTCACTACTGACTCGGGAGGCTTTCGCCGAGCTGTTGAAAATAGATCAGGCGGTGCACGGCATCCAGGCGGCTGGGCTCTCCTTCGACCGCCTTTGCGCGCGAAACTTGGGCATCTGCATCAGCCCCAACCCACTCCTGAGCATCGTCCAAGATAACCCGGGCTACATCGAGGTGTTACGGCCCAATCTAACCTTCCCGGTCTTCCGCAACCGGGTGTTCCTGGGCTTCTTCCTGGGGGGCGTCACGCTGGGCTCGGGCAATGAGCCTGCGCGCTCTCTTCTCGGGGCCCGAGCGGTGCGACTCATCTACTTCCTGCAGATGAATGACCCGTCGAAACGGGAGGCCAGCAACCTCTGGTTGGAAGCCTTTCTGCAGCGCATCCCCCTAATAGTGGGCGCCCTGAACCTTACCGTTCTCAAGGTATGGCTGAATTAGGAAATGTTATTTTCAATATTCCCTCCTCCTTACATTTCAGATGAAACCTACCTATACCTTTTGAGTATAGGCAGGTTATGAAAAACACTAATAATTCCTAAGCAATATCCTTGCAAATCTCCCTGCCTACAGTATCACTTACAGTTTTACAACAGTTTTGTAAACTTCTCACCTCTGTTTTTGAGGATCTCCTCAGTCTCTTGCAAATTTTTTTGTTCTCTCCAGCCATTCACTTGACTTCCTTTGACCTATTCACTTTTTCTTCATGTTTTTTTATAGTTTAATTTATTGTCCCTGTATAATTAAATCATCCCAGTACCTGTTTCTTTAAAACTGGTTGCTTGGAGAGCAACTTTTCATACTCATAGGAATGTTACTTACAAAATAGTAAAGACATATAAAGTAATAGTAAAGAGAATGTTGTTTATTCAAATAGTAAAGAGATGTAGACTGCTTCTCCTTCAAAAGAAGACAGACTTCCACTCTTTTGCATACCTGATCAATATATGAAGTTTTATCAAAGCATTCCTGATAGAGTTCCTGAATATATTCAACAGCAACATCCTTGTTATATTCTCTGCTTAATGTCATATATTCATTAAGCACCCCATTTAACCTTAAGCATTCCATTAATTTAAATGTGATGCCAAAATTGCATGTAGTATTTCAAGAGAGGTTTTACTAAGGCTTTGAAAAAGTGGTACTAGTACTTCACGTGATTGTGATTCTATTCCTCTGTTAATGCATCCTAGGATTGCATTGGCTTTTTTGGCTGCTGCTGCACATTGCTGGCTCAAATTTAAATGACTGCCCAATAAGACTCCAAGATCCCTCTCACAGTTATGCTATTGAGCCAGGTTTCACCTAATGTGAACCTGTACTTTTGCTTTTTCTTTCCTAGGTGTGAGACCTTACTTTTCTCTACCTTGAATTTCATTTTGTTGGATAGAGCCCAGTATTCAAGTCTGTCAAGATCCATCTGGATCTTGAGCCTATCATCTGGGGTGTTGGCTATTCCTGCCAGCCTAGTGTCATATGCAGATTAATTACTTCCCCTTCTATTCTCTCATCTAAATAGTTTATGAAGATATTGAAGAGTACAGGGCCAAAAATGGAACCTTGGGGTACTCCACTACGTACTTTCCTCCATGTAGATGTAGTTCCAATAAGGACTACATGTTGAGTGCAATTTGTCAGTCAATTACAAATCCATCTGGTGGTGATGCTGTCTATTCCATGTTTTTTTAGCTTATTAAGAAAGAGATTTGGTCTATTTTATCAAATGCCTTCCTGAAATCCAAGTATACTTTGTCCACTGCATTTTGCTGGTCCACTAATTTAGTCATTTTATCAAAGAATGAAATAAGATTTGTTTGGCATGTTTACAAACCCATGTTGGCTTCTGGTTATAACTTAGCTTGCTTCTAGGTTTTCACAGATCTATTGCTTGATTATCTTTTCCAGGATCTTTCCAAGTACTAATGTCAGGCTGATTGATCTGTAGTTTTCTGGATCTGTTTTTACCCTATCATATGCTTCATCTAAACTTTCTCACATTCATACATTTTTCAGTGAGCTGTTGAAAACCAACATCTCTTGACTGACCTAATGCTATAGAGCACGGTTGTCAAACTCATCACGTCACGTGATGTGAGATATCGCGACTTTTTTTGCATTGCCAGAGCTGAGGTGGGCATGGCTTCCACATGATGCAACCGGCTCGGAGCCGGCAGTTTGACACCCCTGCTATAGAGGGATGATTACAGCATTCTTCCAATTATCAGGTACAACTGCAGTCTTTACACAGCTACTTTAATCAAGAGCACTATTTAACTTACATATAGTAGGCAGAAGTAATAAGGAGGGAGGAAGAAACAAAAGCTGCAACTAAGACAAAAAGAACATAGGCCAGAAATATAACCCAAGTAAGAATTTCAGACAAGATCCTCCCCTTCCAGTTTTCCCAAAGAGAAAAGAAGAGAAGAGGGAAGCTCATTGAGCTTTGAAAACATGATGTCAACCCTTCAACATAACCAGACTAGGACATCAAAGTCATGCTAATGTTTTTTTTATTACAAGGTTATAGTAACAGAATATTGCATATCTGAATGTACTTCCCCAGACTTCTGCCCATTATATCAAGCAAAATCTGGATCAAGTACTTAAAGCTGTTGTTTGCAATGAAAGAGCCTAAGTATTTACATTCCTATCTCATTAAAGTCAATCTGTTGCTATTCTTGTCCCAAACCCCAAGGAGTACCAGTTCCTACAATCCCACTTTTGTGCAGCCCAATGATAATTCCAAACTACAGACCTGTGAGGGAGTCCTTCTGCGGAAGACAGAAATGGTTCTAAGTGCATACATTACTGTATCATTAAAGTATTCAGTTCATTAAAGCACAGTGTTCAGTCTGCTTGAAAAGGAAATGCAGGTTCAATGGCAGTGTAACATCCTTTAAAAAAATGCTCAGGAATAGTAAAAAAAAAATTGAAAAGAAACAGAACTGATAACATCACTACATTCTGTAAGCAGCCTTATCTATATCTAAACATTTGTCCAGTCATCATCTAAGCCTACAATCTTAGTATTTTTTTAACATTCTTACATTTATGAAGTCCTTTTCATCCATCTTTTTTAATAGACTGTTTTACATTCAGAATCTCTTATCATCTCTGCATCCTCATTATCTTTCTCAATCTTCTATCATAAATGATCAAATCAATTATGTTTTAATGTATATTCCAAGGGTGGTTTAATGGCTAAAATGTTGGACTAGATGAGGGAAGGCCTAAGTTCTTGTCTATCCTTAGTTATGAAAGCTCACTGAGTAACTTTGAGCTAGCCATTTTCTCCTAGCCTAAACTGTCTCACTGGATTGTTGATGCAGAGAAAAATAAAACTGAGTGCTATGTATGCCATCTTGAACTCCTGAATAAAATAAGGATGTGTATGCATGAAAACTCATACAGATAGTCCTCAAATTATGACTGTTCATTTAAAAAGATTAGAAGTTACAACAGACTTTGAAAAAGTGACTTACGGTCTGTCCTCCAACTTATATCTGTCACGTCACACACATCCCAGAATCATGTGATCACAATTCAGGTACTTTTCAACCAACTTGAATTTACAATGGTTGCAGCATCTTGTGGTCACATAACTGCAATTTGCAGCCATCCAACAAGCAAAATCAATTGAGAAAACTGGGTTCACTTAATGAGTATGAGATTAACAACCATCTGATTCACTTAACCACTGTGGTTGTTTACCTCTACAAGAAAATGGTCATAAAATTAGGTCCAGTCATGTGATGACTTACTTAACAACTGCAACATTTACCACTACCAATTCCAGTCCCATGTGGTCATAAGTTGAGGACTATCTGTATGCTTAAACCATGTTTTTCAAATGAGCTTTTTTTTTCTAAGCAGATATTTACCAGTCACCATCCTCATTCATTTTTAGATTTCCAAAGGGTCCAGTCATTTCTTTTAAGTTTTCTTTCCTTCACCAATGCCATTTAAGACAATACAGTTTTCCCCAATACGTTAAATCAGTGTGTCATCCAGTATTTACTAATGTCCACTCCAAATCCTTCCATTTTCACTATTTGCTAGAGCATAAATATAGCTGTCATCTGTCTGTGCACAATAATCTGGATGACATCAATTCATATTTTCTGATGTAAAAGTTATCTCTTTTATTCATAATTAAATCTATATCATTTCTATATCTACAGCAACTTCATTTTGCAGGATTAAACTATCCTTATCTATTATATTCTTCTTTTTCTTGGTTTCACAAACATATTACTTTTCAGATATATTTATTCATGGGCATATTTATTTATCTTACATTTCAAATCACAATCTTTCATATGGCCATCACCAAATATACCTATGGATATTGACTTCTACTGTCCATCATAGTTTTGGTCACTTGAGGCATTCACACAATATTTTTTAGTATTATGGAGAAGGCATAGAGTAAATCACTATTCTAATTCACATTTGTGCCACATGCAATCAGTCCCTGCTAGTGGAATGGAAATTACTAGCCAATTTTTATCATGTTTTATCCTTAGCTCTGCGAAACCCATGGTTTTTTTCTCAAGTAAGTTCATATTTTATGCAAGCTAGGAACTCTAATTTAGAGACTGTTTATGATTCAGCATACATGCCACTAACTAAGAAAGCA
This sequence comes from Protobothrops mucrosquamatus, assembly GCF_001527695.2. Lineage (NCBI taxonomy): Eukaryota > Metazoa > Chordata > Lepidosauria > Squamata > Viperidae > Protobothrops > Protobothrops mucrosquamatus. The sequence continues at coordinate 1,227,723 of NW_015386400.1, read as the reverse complement.
TGCTAAATGCATACTAAATATTGACATACTCAAGAAATGAGGCAATATCAGAATAACTTACAGTATACAGAATGTTTTAAATATTACAGTATTACAGGCATTTTTGTTATAGAATTTTACAGGTAGATTCAATTTAATGATCATTTGTTCAGCAACCATTTGAAGTTAAAACAGAGATGAAGAAGTGGTGGACTCTGACACCCCCACAATCACAGGATTGTGATCTGATGACCAGTTGCCATGCCCTACATGTTGCCATGCCCTACATGTTTAGAAAATCAATGGGGAAGCAGATTGGGAAGTAGTTTGGTAAGACTTTCCCATCACACACTCTTACCAGCTCTTCTGCTTCTGTGCCACATTGGCCACTCGGACACCTTGCCATTACTCCCTTTCAGACTCCCCGAGTCTTCCTGTGCCACCCTTGGGCACCCTCTCTAACTCATGACATGTCTTCTATACACCGTTCACACTCTACTGGAGCCTTGCCATCCCTCCCTCACATCTTTGCACATTCTTATACACCTTCCCCAAGTCTTGTCACATCTGCCTTGTGTACTTTTTCTAACCCCTGCTACTCCTTCCACTCATCCTTCCTAGCCTCACTGCACACTTGGTTTACTCTTGCACAACATTCCCAAGCCACTTCTCTTGCACCCTTTATGGCCTCCCCAACCCTTGCTGTTCCCCTCTTAATACCCTAATGCAATCTCCCCAAATTTTGCCACACCTTCCTTGCACCCTCCCTGAGCCTTTCCCCATGCAGCCCCAACCCAGCAACAGCCACCTACCTGGCTGCAAGCTACTTGGGACTTGCAACTTCCTGCCAGCTTTCCCCATTGACTTGGTGCCCCCTGCCATCTAATAGGATTTGGTTAACAATAGCAACCAAGATGCTTTACAACCTCATGGCTTTGAGATGAAAATTCCAGTTCCAGTTGCTGTTGTAAGTAAAGGATTACATGTAAACATTTTCATTAACTAGTCTTTGTAATATGTTAAAACATACAAAAACTGGATAATAATGAAATATATTTTTATCTCAGCCTATTTTTAAATAGATAATTAAAATACATTTTAAGGTAAAATAATTGAAAGATTATCTTCTTCCTTCTCTCTCCTTCCCCCTTTAACCTGGCAGGTAGCTTATTTTACCTCACTGTCAAGACAGAATGAACTTGAAAACCTTGCTAAGGGTGTGATCCCATTGGTCTCCATCGCATATCTTTTAACGATAGTATTCTCAATTATTTCATGTGCAAGGTAAATTGTTCCTCTCACCCGTTCTTATTATCTAATGTTATATATTTTTCTTATAGAATAAAAAGTTTTAATACTCTTAAAATGTCTATCTACACATCAACATACACACCTGGCGAAGTAGGCAGCAAATAAATGTAACAAATAAGTATATACGGTACATACATTAAATTATATTACTATAATCAGCTATATCAAAAAAATGGAAATGCAAAAACTATCACATTGTACTTGTTTTGTGAGAAAAGAACATACTTTCCATTAACATTTTTCAATTGTACAGGGAGACCTTGACTTACAACAGTAATTGAGCCTGGAATTATAGACATAAGATGAGGCATCACATGATCAACCCCCCTGCTTTTTTTTTTTTTACATTTTTTGCTGCAGTAATTAAGTGAACATCGTATTCATTAAGTGAATATGGTAGTTGTTAAGCAAATACTACAATTATTAAACAAATCAGTTTTTCCAGTGAGTGGGGTTTTTTTTGCCTGAAACTGGAAATAAATATTGGAAACCAGGAAAACATGTTGTAAATTGCAGTCACGTGACTGCAGAATGTTACAAACAGCCATAAAGATGAGCGGTTGCTAAGTTCCCAAAATGCAATCACGTGACTGCAGGGGCGGATGCGCCATCATAATTTTAAAACAGGTCGTAAATATTTTTGGAGATCCCTTACAATGTTGAATGGTCATTAAGTGACAAGTTGTAAATCAAGAACTATCTGCATGGCTAATAATAAATGTCCTGCCAGTATAATCTAATATACAGCATGACTATTTAAAAATAAAGTCATTCAGAAATAGAATACAGGTAGTCCTCAACATATTACCACAATTGAGCCCAAAATTTATGTTGCTAAATGAGAAATTTGTTAAATGAGTTTTGCCCCATTTTATGACTTTTCTTGCGACATTTGCTAAGTGAATCACTGCAGTTGTTAAATTAGTAACATGGTGGCTAAGTGAATCTGATTTCCCCATTGACTTTGGCTGTCAGAAGGTAGCAAAAGATTATCACATGACCCTAGGATATTGCAACTGTCATAAATGTGAGTCAGTTGTCAAGCTTCCAAATGTAAACCACATGACCATGCTGCAAGAGTCATAAGTGTGAAAAATCATCATAAGCCACTTTTTTCATTGTCGTTGTAACTTCGAAAGGTCACTAAACTGTTGTAAGTCAAGGATTACTGTAATTTACTTCCAAGGAACTACATAGGATGTACCCTTAACAGTACGTAATTCTTTTTCCTCTAAAGACTTATAGTATTCCCCAATATTGTCTATAATTATAAACAACAGGACTGCATCAATTGATGCAATTACTGCATGACCAGCCCTAGTTTGTCTGTTAATTAGCAGATGTACATGTTAGAAATAGGCAGAGAAATTATGCACATGTAGATATGGTATATTTGCCTTTCCATAATCCTAGCCTATCCCAATCCCAAGGAATGGAATCATAGCTCTTTTCTTAGATTTCTGGCCAGATTATGCAATTGATATACTGTAAGTTATTTAGCCAGAATATGATGTGACATGAATAAGTAATGAATGAAGACGGCAGGCACTGAAGGAAACTGTCAGCCCCACTAGGTACAATAAATCAAGAAATGTTATGAAGACAAAAAAATTAAGTTATGGTGAAGGTAAAAATTATGTTTGCTAAAGTAACAGAAAGTTGCAAATCTGGTTGCAAACACAGTTTTTATTTATTTTTGCTTCTGTTTAAACAGTGGCCTTAAAAAATGTGTTTTCCCCCAAAATGTCATGCCATTAACACTTATTTAGTGGTCTTTTGGATCTTCCCTCTCTCTTTCATTTAATGTGAGTCAAAGGAAGAACTTCCAGTTCATCTTTTGGGACAAACATGTAATTCTTTTACATTTCCCCACAAGAATTTACTTTTGGAATTATTACAGATGGGTGAAATATATATTGTCATCACAGTTCTGCACAGATATGCTTAAAAGTTGGTCCCATTGAAATTAATGTTGTTTGGTCCTAAATACACACCGATATTTTTGAATGTAGTCAGCCGACACTTCCTCTTATCAAGAGAACAGTGGATGTATTACTATGAATAAGTTGGCTTTACCACAAACCTATGTGAAATGTGATATTGTGTGAATTCTGTGCATGGAAATGTCAGAAATACAGTTCCTGTGAGTTCTTTTCATGATCAGAATTACAAATAATTATATGAAATATTTTCATTACTTTAAGCAACTTGATATATTTTTGAGAATATAAGTTTCCATTTCTAAAATTAAGTATATATTTGTTTATACAAGTTCTGTACATTTTCTTTAATATTTAATACTTGCATGTGAGTTCTCCAGTACGGGAGATGGAGAATTCACATGTGGGTTTTCATTGGATGCCTGCTCTTGAGACCAAGTAGTCAAACTTGACACGCCCCCTCTTGCTGATCCAGTCTTTAACTTGGTCTCAGCTCTTGACGACGTGTCTGGGTTGGCTCTCAGTCAAAGCAGGTTAGAAAGCCTTGGTGAATTCTCCTTTCCCCTTAAAAATCCCTTCCAAATTCCATAATAATTTGGTTTCCCCCTGAAAAATTTTTTTGTACTGGGATCAGTGCTTGCTTAAAACTCCACCCCTGAGGGAGGTAAGGGAGTAAGGGGGGAAAGAATCCTTCAGGATCCTTCCATTCTTCCTCCAGGGCTCTGGGGAAGGGGGGGGAAAGCTCTCTAACAGTTAAATTGGAAAGAACGGCTGTTATTTCTTTCCGGGCATAACAATCGCTCCTACAGCCTGTGAAGCTGCGTTTGGAGCATTTTTCAACCTTCCGGACCCCTCTCGGCCGTCTCAAACGATCGCGGGCGCCATTTTGGTTGCCGAAAAAGGCAACGAAGCCTAATTTCTCCAATTTCTTTCTGGCGATCGAAAAAGGATCGCAGGGGGGGGGGAATTTACGAACGATCCTCAGCGCGGCTCTTACGATCGACCCGGCCATCCGAAATCTTGATTTGGGTCCACGGGCTGTTTTCTCTCATTAAGAGATCATTGCGGCCGCCATTTTAGGCCCGAATTTCAGGGTGAGGAACTGCAAGGCCTACTTTACAATTCCTGATCTCTGGCTTCAGTGCATGGTCTCTGAATTTCCCATCCTGAATTTGTTCAATTCTGATCTTCTCAGATCATAATAAATTGGCGGCCGCCATTTTGAACGCCATTTTGAACGCCACGTGGCAGCTTCTTTAGGCCCAGGGTGGATACACATTATCTGGCCTCACTCAGATCACATGCCTTTATTCTCTATTCATCAATTACAATATTAATACTGTTGGGCAGTCTCCAATCAATTTGAATATTACCAGAGTCTAATTTCTCCAGCCATCTGCTTCCTCATTAGCTATTTTTCTATTTACTGGTGCACATTGCCTGGCCACCTAAGGCCTCCGGGGAGGAACACACAGGGTGGTTCCAACCGTGCCTTCGGTACCTAACTCAAGGGCCGTGACCATTGCCCAGAGAGAGAATTTATTTTTGGGTCGGGTGGTCAGGGGAACAGCCTCTGTGTTTGTTCCAACTCTGCCTCCGCCAGCTTCTTGCCTGCCAGAGCTTCACCTCAGCTTATCTGAGACTGCTCACTGGGATGGAAGGCTCTTCTTTACCTCAATCCACTCCATCTTCCGGTCACGGCTGCACTATGTCCTCTGGACAGGGGACGGCAGGCAAGGCAAAAGCAAAAACTAAACATGTGCTCCCGAAACCTTCTA
>NW_015386400.1:1008647-1219156 GCF_001527695.2 Protobothrops mucrosquamatus | reverse complement strand
AGACTATTGTAGGGGTCTGAGAGCCAACACCTCGTCCATCTTCAGTCACTTCGCCCTCGTTAAAGACTGGATCAGCAAGAGGGGGCGTGTCAAGTTTGACTACTTGGTCTCAAGAGCAGGCATCCAATGAAAACCCACATGTGAATTCTCCATCTCCGTACTGAGAAAAGGCGTTCAGGTAAGACAACGCCCCTTCTCTGTTCAGTTTGGGAGATGTTAGAAATACAAAATGAAATTTAGAATCTACAGTGCTCAACTGTTCTCCATCCTTTTTATAGGCTAGATTGTGTCCGAACAAAACTCTGGGTTGCATTTTTTGGAGTTTTTTCAGCAGGCTTATCTGTTATCAGCAGTTTTGGATTAATGCTGTTTTATGGAGTCCCATTTGTCATCACTGCTGCAAATTCGCCATTTCTTATACTTGGTAGGTAATAAATGTATATCTTCCTTTGAGTTTTCAACATGTATGAGCTAGAATTTTCATCTCTCCCAATTATATTTCTCATTAGTTCTGATAGCTATTCTAGATTTCTCTGTAGTTCTTTCTAAAGATTGTCCTAAGGTTGCAGTCTTATATGTGAAATATTTGTCCCTGACATAATATAATCCTTTTTGAGCTCAATTGTATATACTTGTATGAACAGCTCAATGTGAGATGACTGTTACTCATGAATTCTACCACACTGGTGATTTCTTTCTTTTCTTTTTAATTTGCTTACACAAAGTCTGACAAACTGGTCCTTTTCTCATCTGTATCATTAATATTTAATTCTGGCCATACCATTTCCACCTTCATTATCCATTTACTTTGATCCAAATAAATGTGCTTTTGCTTTTTCCTTACTTTTCACTATTGAATTAGATTTTTTCCCTTCAATAACAAATTGTATTCAGATTAGATATATTGTATATGTTGATTGTCTTCTATTCAAATATTATATTCAAAAGGATTTTATGATACTATGTGTACCCAGGTGTAATTTGTAATTTTTCTTGAACTGTGGCTTCAGTATTTTTCAGGATGCAATAAGATAAAGGCAAACAGAAATAAGTGCATAATCCAGGATAAAAAATAAATTGTATTGCATTTGTTTTTAATTATATTGCTTAAATAGTTATATAATTACTCTGTATATGTTTATTAATTTCAATAGTTACTTATGTCATCTCAAAAATTACAAGCCAGTGACAGCTAGAGGAAAAAACAGTTGCCTCACCTAAATCTGATCAGTAGTATGCATCAATAGAACTGTAGATTACGGAACCCTCATCTAGTCTTTCTGATTCTTTGCAAAATATAGAACAATAATTATTTTGGCTTTATTTATGTATTGCTTTGAAAACTAGGTATAAATAAAATTAAATATTTATTCAGTTTCTCTGATATTTTTCCCTTTCACACAAATGAACTGAATCTGTTTTGCTATTCTCCAATTCAGTTTCATCACATATTTATTCTGGTATCGTCTTAGTAACATACAAATTGTTTGGCATCTCAGTATCTGAGAAGCATTGCTGCCTATTTATATAGGTAGTCCTCGACTTACAACATTTAGTGACCATTTGAAGTTTCAACGGCACTGAAAAAAGTGACCTATGATCGTTTTTCACACAGTATCCCCCATAGTCACGTAATTAAAATTCAGATGCTTGGCAGCTGGTTCATATTTATGATAGTTGCCGTGTCCTCAAGTCATGTGGTCACTTTTTATGCCCTGATGAGCAAAATCAATGGGGAATCCAGATTTGCTTAACAACCATGTTACTAACTTAACAACTACAGTGATTCACTTAACAACTGTGGCGTAAAATGGAGTAAAATTCATTTAACAAATGTCTTGCTTAGCAACAGAAATTTGGGGCTCAGTTGTGGTCATAAGTCGAGGACTACCTGTACTTTCCTGGGCATTGTTTTTGTTTGTACCACATGACGGTATACAAATGTGAGACAGGACCTTCTTGGGTATGAAATGTTTTCCTCCCTATAACTAGACAGCCACTCAGGTTGTTTTCCTCCCTGCACCGTGAAAATACTGGAGCTGTTGAATTGATCTCAAACAGGTTGATGAATCTCAGTATTTGTTATCTTAAAAAATATGAGTTGCTAATCATGTTCCTTGTGTAATTTGCTCTTTTTATGTCATGTGAAAACTGACTCCTCTTTTTACCATTTTCCAGGAATTGGTGTAGATGATATGTTCATCCTGGTATCCTGTTGGCAGCACACAAAAGTAATGGATAGTGTCAAAGACCGGATGGCTAACACTTATTCAGAAGCAGCTGTATCAGTTACTATCACAACTATGACAGATGTTTTAGCTTTCTACATTGGAATTGCAACTTCCTTTCCATCAATTAGATCATTTTGTATCTATACAGGAACAGCCTTCATTTTTTGCTACATATACAACCTGACATTTCTTGGGGCTGTTCTAGCTCTAAATGGTAGAAGAGAAAAAAGTAACAGGCATTGGCTGACATTCATGAAAGTGTTTTCGGAGCCCCAAGATTCCCGGGGCCGTGTGTATAACCGATGTTGCACAGGAGGACTTTATGATGAAACTACTGGAACTGAGATTGAACATCCCATGAATTCTTTCTTCAGAAAGTATTATGGTCCCTTTCTTATGTACAGCTGGACTAAGGTGTTTGTGGTATTGCTATTTTCGACATACCTAGCAACTAGTTTATTTGGATGCTTTGCACTTCAAGAGGGTATAGATCTTCGAAATGTAGCAACAGATGATTCTTATATCATTCCATATTACAACTTTGAAGATGAATATTTTTCAACATATGGTCCAAGGGTTATGGTAATAGTTACTAAAAGTGTAATGTATTGGAATCCATCTGTTCGTGCAGAACTTGAGAAATGTATGAAAACTTTAGAACATTCATACTTTGTGGAAAAGAATTTTTCACAGTCGTGGCTGAGAATTTATGAAAATGTTGCTAAAAACATGTCTCTAGATTTAAATGATCATGATGTATTCATTGCAAATTTACCTGCTCTATTCAGAGAACCTTTTAACTCTCGGTGGGATATTAATATTAGTGCAAAAGAAATAATAGCTTCTCGGTTCTTTATACAGACCGTAAATGTTAGAAATTCAGTGGATGAGAAAAATCTTTTAAAGCAGCTAAGACGTATTGCTAAAAAATGTAAGATACCACTAATGGTTTATCATCCAGCTTTTATACATTTTGATCAGTATCTTGTTATACATCAGAATACCATTCAAAATGTTCTGATTGCAGCCGGAGCTATGCTAATTATTTCTTTGCTCCTGATTCCCAGTCCTGTTTGCTCTTTGTGGGTAACTTTTACTATTGGCTCTGTGATTGTAGGTGTGTCTGGTTACATGGCCTTCTGGGATGTGAATCTTGATTCCATATCTATGATCAATCTTGTTATTTGCATAGGATTTTCTGTAGACTATTCTGCTCACATATCTTATGCCTATGTTTCTAGTAATAAAATCAGTGCAAATGAAAAGGCAATAAGTGCTCTTTTCCACCTTGGTTACCCAGTTCTGCAAGCATCTGCCTCTACCCTTGTAGGAGTTTTCGTTCTCTCTATGGCAACCTCATATGTCTTTAGAACTTGCTTTAAGATAATGTTTCTTGTTATTACATTTGGGACTCTTCATGGTCTCGTGTTCATCCCTGTGTTTTTAACATTTTTTAGTTATTGTACTTGATTTTCAAATAGATAACAATCCAAACAATGGCCAATACTATGAAAATTACTCAGTGTAATAAGAAACTTGTTTTAAATAAAAACATGGGATTGCTGGCTAATGATAGCAAAAAACAAGCTAAAATTTCTCCCATTTCAGGAAGATCAAATTGCTCATAATGTTTTTATGAATTGTTCTATATTAATCAGAAGAAATGGACAGATGAAGCCTATTTTACAATAAGCTATTCAAGATTTATTAGAACAATTCTTAGGGTTATTTATTTAGGCATGGTGTAGTACAGTTATGATTAATGTAAAGAGGGATCAGGATTATTCAGATGCTGATAAAATGAAACCATTCTATTTAATGCCATGTGGTGGTGATTGCCGCAAAGTACATGTGGAAGAATGCAATTAAATACAAAAAGAAGTGTGGAATTGCTGGCAGTATCATGATCATAAGGCACAGCAAATCAGATTTGTAAAGAATCTGGATCCATTCAATATTGAGGTAAGGCTTGTGAATAGGGGGAGTTTATATTGTAAGTTTTCTCACTTCACATTTCATGCCCATCAGTAATTGGAAGAGGACAAGCTGGCCATATTCTAGCAACAAAACAAGCCTAGTTTTATTGCAAATATTAGTAACAGCTGCAAACTTCCCATGTGCTATATTATAGTTTCCAGATAATCAAAACTTCTGGATCATCTAAAGTAAATCCATTCTTTTAAATTTCTCTCTGCAGCTTGTCTTGGCTAAATGAAGCATTGTACCATATTTAGATAATATGATAACTCCAAATGAATCACAAATGGATAGTTTATGGCTATAGAAATTGCAAGGTGGGATTTTCAGATGCATTTATAGGTAACTCTATTGTATCCAGATTTGTTATATTATCTTAATATGTTCTATGGACAAAATAGCTGTTAGAAATATTGGCAAGCATCATAGATTTGATTCCTTACATGCTGAAGATACTGTATTTAGATTAAAAATACCCTATGCAAAATAGAGCCCTAATATCTATAGAATAAAAATTTACATGAATCTAAAAACTGAGGTACATTATTCAGATCTTCATGATAAAATTCATTTTGTTATTTATTTCATTGATATCTGGATTTTCCTCCCTCTTTTCAAAGTGAATATTAGCTATCTAAATATAAATATAACTAAATTGTACTGTGGGATAAAGATTTAATTGGAGCAAATTAATCTTTAGCTTATTTTTTAACTTCCCCCCCCTCGATATTACATGTGCCCACAGTTCCTATTTAAATATGATTTTGATAATGGAGGTCTGACTCTTCATTACTAAAATACTTTGCATATTAATAATGACCCCACTTCAGTAAAAGTTGTAACAGCTTTTATTTGTTTGTTAGATTTGTATCCTGGTTTTATTCTAAAAACTCAAGGCAGGCTTAGGTGAGAAAACTGAAGGCACGGGTTGTTGGGGATGGGAAGAAATTAATCCTGAAGCATTGTGGTTTCCGTTAGATACTTGTACATGTAATGTCCCTTCATGTTATCCCCACAACAGAACTTTACGACTTAGGATGGAGTAAGAGTATGGTTGGTTCAAAGTCACTTTGTATGGTTCAAAGTCACTCTGTACATTTCACTGATGAAGGATGGGTTTCAGCTTGGGTCTCCTATCTTCAAACTGTAACCAGTGCACCATGTTGGCTATTATCATTTTATCAATATCTGCTGCCTGACAAAAACAGGAAAAGTTAACAAACTTATATAACTCTTGAATATATAATAAACTGGTCACACACTGGTCACACACTTAGAAAATATGAGGCTTCATCTAAATGTTAAGTAAGAGGGATGAGCTCTGTGGTACTACTCAATGGTGGGCCCTAACCTATCTCCCCCTACCACACCCACAGGATTTACCCATTCAGGAAATAAAAGAATTACTGAAAATAACTCTTGGGTACACTTCAAAATGCTTATCTTTTGCAGATTTCTTAATTTAAGTCAGGAATTGTTTTACTTTATATTACCAAAATTGTCAATTAGACTTGCAGATTTCATCCATTTTTTCCATGACATTTTTAAAAGTTATTAACAATTATTTTAACAAACAAGAATGAGATTGTAAAATAATTAACTTTTGCTTCCTGTAAGACAACTATACATTAAATATACGGTAACTGCAAATAAATGACATGGACATGAAACCTATTTAAATTCTTGTGATTTATGAGTAATTAGCAGAGGGATCAGAATGCACTGTTTTCTAAAGCTGTACAGAAAAATCTGCGTACGTTTTTTATTACATAGTCCCAGTGGTGGGATTCAGCCAGTTTGCACCAGTTCTGCAGAAAGGGTAGCTAATTTTTTGTTGCACAGGCACAGAATGGACTTCCGGAAGCGGCATCCACACGAGAATCAAACTCAAGAAATCTTGTGATTCTCTTTCTTAGTTCATTCCAAATCTATTCAATTCTAGTGAAATTTAATTATTCTGAAATAGTTAAATAATTGATTCCCATTTGTTCTCCAGGATAAATTTTGAAAAGCTGTTCCTTTTTCAGAACTTGTTCAACTAATTTAATTGTTTAATTAGCATTAGCTGAGTTTATCAACAAACACTTTGCCTCCATAAAATGTTAGTTAGCAAACAGGAAGTATGCCTGACTTTCATTAGCAGGGAATAAAAAACATCATATAGAAGGCCCCTCCCAAGAGATGAACCACTGCTGATCAAGGGTCATTGCAACAGGCCCAAGAAAATTTACCATCCGAGACAGGAAGGGCTTTATGTGGGTGCTTCCCATATCTTCTTTCACAGAGATGGCAATAGTACCACTCATCCTCCAAATGGCCATATACAGAGGTTGCTCGGTAGAAAACAGAATCAGCTGCTCCAGTTCGCAGACTGGGAAGATGGTGCATAAAGTGCTTGGCATAATCCAATGCACATTCATCTGATTTCGCCATTGAAAGCTGTTGTATTTTACAAAATGATAGGATCAACTTTACCTGTAGATCTTAAAGCTTAGGCAGAATCATAAAGGATATGATCTAAAAACAGTTTCACAAATGAGAATCAATTGTAAGCTGTGCCTGTTAAAAAAAACAGACATTAGTCAAGATAAGTTGCATATCTAATTTAGCCATGACATAACTAAGACATCTATTAAGATAAGATAAGATAAGATAAGATAAGATAAGATAAGATAAGATAAGATAACCTTTATTGTCATGTTTTTACTGTGGGCACAACAGCACACATCAATAATGAAATTTAGTTGCCCATTCTCAAAGTAAAACATACATGACACACACCTAAACATTCTATGTATAACATATGTATAGACCCACACCCCTACATATACATAGCAAATAAATATTAAATACTGTCCATCTTGAATATATAACGGAAGGAGGAAGCTTGAGAGTTCACAAGGTTAATGCTGTATGGAATGAAACTATGGCTGAATCTGGATGTTCTGCTATGGATACCATGAAGCCTCCTCCCAGAAGGTAACAAGGAAAACAGGTCATGGAGAGGATGTGTAGTGTCCCAGATAATCTTATGGACCCTGCTCAAGCAACGCTTCTGTGCTATGTCCTGGATGGGAGGGAGGGAACTGCCAATGATCTTTTCGGCCATTCTCACCACTCTGCACTGCCTTCCTGTCTGAAGCAGTGATGCTTCCAAACCAGACTGTGATGCTGTATGTCAGGATATTCTCAATTGTCCCCCTGTAAAAAGTGGTCAGGACAGGGGAAGAAAGATGTGCTTTTCTCATGCGATGCAGAAAATGCAGGCGCTGCTGTGCCCGCTTCACCAGTTTCTCACTGTTGAGCGACCAAGCCAGCCTACTCATTAGCTGCACACCCAGGAATTTCATGCTGGTAACCATGTCCACAAGTGAATCATTAATGCACAGAGAAGTGTGGCTGTGCCTGCCTTTTCTGAAATCAACAATGATCTCTTTGGTTTAAAACTAGGCTGTTTTCCTTACACCCCTCAACCTCCTTGCGGTAAGCTTCCACCTTGTCATCCTGAATAAGGCCCATTACTGTTGTATCGTCTGCGAATTTCACAATATGGTTGGTGGCAAACCTAGCACAACAGTCATGGGTCAACAGGGTGAACAGCAGCGGACTTAAGACGCAGCCCTGAGGAGAACCTGTGTTCAAGAAAATGGTTTTAGAGGTATTTGTTCCAACTTTCACATATTGGGGCCTGTTGGTAAGAAAATCAAGAATCCAGTTGCACAAAGGAATGTTTAAGCCTAAAAGGCCCAGTTTGTCTACTAGATGCTGGGGAATGATTGTGTAAACGCCAAACTGAAGTCGACAAACAACAAATGCACATGAGTACTTCTTTCCTCTAAGTGCTTCAAGCTCAGATGGAGAACAGAAGAAATAGCATCCTCCATAGAGCGATTTGGTCGGTAGGCAAACTGAAGCGAGTCAAATGCTGGCGGGAGGCTGGATACAATAATGTCCTTTATCAGCTTCTCAAAGCATTTCATGATGGTGGATGTCAGTGCAACCGGACGGTAATCATTGAGGCCTGTAATTGTGGACTTTTTTGGCACTGGCAAGATGATGGCCGTCTTAAAACATGATGTGACCACTGCCTGCTGCAATGAGAGGTTGAAAATATCTGTGAGAACACAAGCATCAATGTATATCACATTTCTGGAAATATACCAGTTACCACACTAGCCTTTGCTGCGTGTTTCAGGCTTAAGGCTTGAGCAGACTTCTCCGGCACTGCACATAAATGTACGGGTCTGTCATTCGGGGATGGCTGCATAGGCCTTCTTTTTATATGTCAACAAATTTTAAGGTTCTGGTTAGGGAGTCCACAAACAGCAAAGCACAGAACAGGAAGTTGGATCAACCAATCAGCATGCAAGACATGCATCCCCACACAATAGGTACTTGGGATTTGGAAAGTGTTTGCATTGGCCTATTTGCCGCCCTCTGCAATATATGTTCACCCATCAACCCCTTCACAGCATAGTTATGCAGCAATGATATGGGCAACTATGGGCAAGTCTAAACCAGCTTTTACTCAGCATCAAATCTAGGAATTCAGACTGAGCTGAATCTAACAGTATCTTTCAATTATGAACATGACTCTTACAGAGAAGGTGTGCATGCTAAAGCCTCTACACTACAACACAGATTATCTGCTTTCTGGCTTACAAGAAACATTCTTGTCTTATATCCATTAAGCTTCACATAATATATATAATTGTATATAGTTAATTGAATTACAATGGAATCTCAAACCTAGAAAACAAATGATCTCTCCTTCCTTTATGTCTTGACTACAGTGAAATATCATATCAAGTGGTATTTGTATTCTGCCATACTACAAGAAAAACATGGATATGAAGGAATATTTTTCTCTGCCTTCTGCTTCCTATCTGTATTCTAAAGTAAAAAAGTCCAGGAACAACTTTCCTAATTTAATGAGCACCAGAAATGCCCCAAAAGAACAAGGACTGAAAAAGCAGGAAGCATCCAGTTTTTAAAGTTAAAGTTTAAAGTTTAAAAGTTTAAAGGTTCCCCAATTCTAAATGGCTAAGAGAGGTATCAATTAAAGTGAACAGAGCCAGAAAAGAAGATGAAATTTAGGAAGATTAAATTAAGTACATATAAAAGGAATATTAAATACAAATTCACTATAAGAATTTGTTTTTTTATAGAATGTCAGCCAGTTTTGGTTATAGTTATTTTCCCATTAAAAGAACAGAATCATAGCTTGGAAACACTCTTTAAAATAAAGGGAATAATGCTGCTTCTCCGGCAGATATTGTGCAATAAGGCCCAATGTACCACACAGAGCTTGCTACCATGTGCAAGAGTGCAACATCCTGATATTATGAGCATCTGACAGTATATTGTCTATTTCAGTTGAGGCTTCCAAATGGAAAAAATAGTCCTTCTAATCGAGAATAAAAATGCAATTTCGTTTTGGGTTTCTTGGGAAATTTCCTCAGGAAAGTTAATACCACCTGAGGTGAAGGAGAAATTTCCCCCAATGAAGAGCAAATTAATTCAACTTCGGCTCCCTCCTCCACATTTCTAGCACATCCACAGACTGCCAGTTGAACATTTCCCCAAATACGAAAATAATGCTCAAACCGGCATCCTGGTTGGGTTTTCCTTTGTCTTTCCCATGGCTCTGGGCTGTTTCATCACAAAGAACAATAGGTCACTTCCTCCGCCACAGCAGGTGAATAAGAATAAACCTCATCCAGGTTTATTCCAACATCACTGCACATTGCACATCTTCATGTCGCCTCTTGTGCACTGAACTGCGAGCACTTTTTCCCAACCATGAAATCCTGGCTGAGGTACCAGATCCTGCTTTTGGCAGATTGTTCTCTTAAGCACACCTGGGTTTTAATTATATTTTCTGAAGTTTCTGTTTTGTTTTGCTTTTTAATGGATTCAGAATTACCACCAATTTTTTCAAATATAAGGCTACATGCTTTTTTAGCGGCAAATTTTGAGATGAAGTATGATCAGCTAAAGTTTCCACATTCAGTTTCATCACTGCTTGCTGCCAGTTGTTAGAATTAAGCTTCTCCTGAGCTGTTCCTGAATGTCATTTACTGGCAATTCCTCTAAAAATTTCAGATGTAACTTGTTATGCTGATTGTGATGATGACCATGTGAACTTCCAGTATTCATATGTCCCCAATTAATGGACTGCCCTGCAAGGCCACAGTTTCTCCTGTAATGGCAAAAGAGATCTAGAAAAGAATTGGCAACTGCATAGGTTGATTGAGTTGGATTTCCAAGAAATGTTGAAAATGATGAGTAACAAACAAAGTAGTTGAAATCATGGTCTCTCATGACATGATGGAGATTAATTGCTCCTGCTATCCTTGGATTTAGAACTTCCTCAAAGTTAGACACTGTGAGGGTTTCATGATGCCATTATTTAAAACCATAACAATGACTGGCCAGTTTGGAAATATTTTGCTGATAGATTTTACAGCCTTTTCAATCTCAGAACTGAAAATTACATTACACTGCAAGCTGATTGTTCTGCTCCAACCACAGTGCCATTTATTTCTTCCCCCCCCCCCCTGAACACTAGGCTTGCTCCATGAAAGTACAACAATGGGACCACAAAACTATAAATAATTTTCAGTGGATGTACTTGTTTTTAAAAATATAACCATTTCCTCCTCTAGGCATTAAGCAGCTACCAGGCTGCTTATGCTAGAGATACTGTTTTGTTCTTGCAAATAAGAAAAGTCAGTACACCCACCAGTTGTAGAAAACAGTTTAAGAGTACTTGATGGATGTAATATTTGTGCTTTCTTCAACCATTTGTCTGTTCAACTGAACAGTTGTTATAACTTCTTTCAAGTTTTCACAATAAAACAAATCATTTAGCTGCCTAAAATGATTGCCGTATTATAACCCCAGCTGTATCAATACTTCATAAATATCATCCTTGTTAACAGAAGATTTACACCTTTGAAAAATGTCTTTCACAAATTTCTTTTTCTTCAAACAGTGTTTTTTGGAGTTTTTGAGTTTGTCCAGATGAATAAACTTTATGACCTGATTCAGAATGTATCCTAAATAATAACCAATTTTCCTGTGGCTCAACTTTTGTGTTCAAAGAATCTGAATCTTCATGTGAAATGCATGGCTCAGTAAAAATTATATTCATCTGACAAAAACGGTCTTGAACTAGTTACTACAGCTGCCAAAGCAAGTTCCACAAAAAAAGAGTCAGGAATTAAAGCTCTACTGTGGTGCTTGTACTCAAATAAATATGGTACCAGGATTCAGAAGTAGTACAAATGAATTCTGAGTTCTCCTCATTTGCTCTGCTAATGAAAGGGACAATCTTTCCATGGTGCATCATGAGAAGAACTTTGATCAACCCTGCTGCTCCAGAAGCTGATTTTGTGAAGCCAATGTTCTCTATAACTGAAGCAACCTTGAGAATGAGAAGATGAGGAGATCTTTTTTTGCCAAGAATATTGTCTAAGCTATCTACCACAGTGGTATCTTCAGCAAGGTTTCCTGTGCTTTGTGTTTCAGTGTACAGAATTGCTAGTGGATAAGTACATGCTGGATAAATGCTGAGAAGTTACTTTTCCCATTCTGTTGGATTTCCTTGGATGGCTGAAGCAATACATCTTCCATTTTGACTGACTGCGCTGCTGTTGACAACACCCCAAATTTTGTTGAACTCTTCTTGAGCCTGTTTTTGATGAGGAAATTGTAAAGAATCTTAAAATAATGTAATGTACTTTTAAATCTGACTATATCATCGATATTTATTAACAATATAAGCATAAATCAAACAAAAGTGTGGCAAGGCCACACTTGAAATACTGCATCCAGTTTTGGTCACCACGATGTAAAAAAGATGTTGAGACTCTAGAAAGAGTACAGAGAAGAGCATCAAAGATGATTAGGGGACTGGAGGCTAAAACATATAAGGAACGGTTGCTGGAATTGGGTATGTCTAGTTTAACGAAGAGAAGGACGAGGGGGGACATGATAGCAGTGGTCCAATATCTCAGGGGCTGCCACAAAGAAGAGGGAGTCAAGCTATTCTCCAAAGTGCCTGAAGGCAGGACAAGAAGCAATGGGTGGAAACTGACCAAAGAGAGAAGTAACCTAGAACTAAGGAGAAACTTCCTGACAGTTAGAACAATTAACCAGTGGAACAACCTGCCTCCAGAATGCTGCAACACTGGAAGTTTTTAAGAAGAAACTGGACAGCCATTTGTCCGAAATGGTATAGGGTTTCCTGCCTGAGCAGGGGGTTGGACTAGATGACCTCCAAGGTCCCTTCCAACTTTATTATTATTATTATTATTATTATTATTATTATTATTATTATTATTATTATTATTATTATTATTATTATTATTAAAATTCATCTTTGTTCATTTGCCAAGTACAGTATTCTTCTTGTATTTATCAATTTGCATCATATTTTCTTTTTGTTAATATTGTTAGCTAGATATATTCAAAGTCATTTGTTTCCCATATTGGAGCAGATGGTAATTATCACACAGCAAACGCTGTATGTTATATATCTGGTATTGAATACTGAAGGCTTCCATAGTTAGGACAAGACTACAACAAAGATAAAATATTTTGTGGATAAGTAGTCCTCAACCCAGGAGCTTTCAGTCTGTCTGTCTATCTATCTATCTATCTATCTATCTATCTATCTATCTATCTATCTATCTATCTATCTATCTATCTATCTATCTATCTATCTATCTATCTATCTATCTATCTAAGTTATTGGCTGTCGAGTCCTCGACACATGAGCATTCAGTTTATGTATGTATGTATGTATGTATGTATGTATGTATGTATGTATGTATGTATGTATGTATTTAGTTAGTTAGTTAGTTAGTTAGTTAGTTATAAAAGTTATTGGCTGTCCATCTTACCATAGGTTAACTCTGGATGGCTTACAGTTACATATAAGCCAAAATATAAAAAGTTAAAAGTAAACATTAAAAGCAAAAATACATGGGGAGGGCAGGGTGCTTATAATATATCCACATATTATACCGCATTACTCATAATTAAATTGAAAAAGTTCTTGTCCTTTGTGATTACACAATTCTTGTCTTGATTCTTTCTATATTGAACACCCTTTTTCAACAGTAACAGATCTGCCTGAAATTTAGGTATCTTAAAACCCATAAAAGCTTCGTCAGGTTCAGTTATTAACAAAGAGGCAAGCAAATCCCCTCTCAGAGAACTGTGATTCTTAATTCTGCACCACTATTTTATCTGGAAACTCAGTGTGATTCTAGACACGCTTAGGTAGAGTCTCTGGTTATACCAGTTTTGCGTTACTACTGGAAAGTAAACCACATGATTCTTTGGGTTATTAAAATCGTTTCTACTTCTAGGAAATATGAAAAAAATGAAACATTTTTCAACTCCCACTTCCAAGCCAAGTAACTGAATAAAAATATTTTGGGGAAAAGGAATCTTTTCAGGATTTCTGTAAGTTTAATGTTTAATAACCACTTTTTCAGTAATTGTTCAAAGTTAAAACAGCTCTGAACAAGTGGTATTTACAACTAACCCTCCAAATTCTGGCCATCAGAACACCCCCAGCACATTTGCAATCTGGGTGCATGGCAACCAACCCACAGTTAAAACTATTACGGTGTCCTGCAGTCACATGATCACCATTTGCAACCTTCCTTGTCAGCTTCTCACAAGCAAAGTCCATTGGGAAGTGGGCTGGAGCTGCAAGATACTTCAATAAATTGTTCACATCTCCCCTCTCCAACAGCAGTCTTTCCTGGCCCTATTTGTGCTCGTGCTATACTTCACAAGGCCCTCATGTATCATTCCCCAGTAACAGCAGCCACTCTTGCCCTGATGTGGTTGTGCTGCACTTTGTTCCATGCCTTACCTGCCTATCTGCAAGATACCTGGGACTTGCTTAACAACCCACAATCCTTCTTTAATGATGGCAACCAGAGTACTGTGATTGCCATTCTTAAGTGACCGAATCATGTGATTAAACAATATGATTCCATTTAACAGTGGAAATTCCCGTAAAAATTACCATCATTAACCAAGTACATTAAAAATGTAGATGAATGAGAAATCAGCATGCTGCTAAGCCAAGTGGCTCATAGTGCCATTTTTAGTTACAATAACGCCAGTGACCTTCATATTACCTGCCTTCCATGTAATTTTATAAATTAGCAATTAAAAGATAGATGTAGACCAGAGTTTTGCTTGAGGTCTGCTTGCTCACCCCAAGAAAAGACCAGCTGTTCTCTAAGCCCAGCATAAAGAGGCTTTCAAACCTCTTCTTTTTCCTACCATGCCCTCTTAGTTGGCCTCATCTACACCATTCCAGTGTTTTATCGCTCTAAAGGGCTGGCTGCATCAGATTTGCCCAGTAAAACAGAGCAGTCCAGCTGACAGGCAATGGTGCAAAGTGCAGCAGTGCAAACCATTTTTGGGGGCCCTGAAATGGCCAATGTTGTACTTCTGCTCTACATGTTGCACTGGCTGCCGGTTTGCTTCTGGATATAATTCAAGAGATTAGTTATAATCTTTAAAGCGCTCCGTGGCTTATGTCCAGGTTACTTGATGAACTGTCTCATCCCGCTAGGACAGGCCTTTCTACTCATGAGGACAGGGGAACCCTGCTGCAGATCCCATTGGTCAAGGAACTTCAGCTGGCAGGAGCCAGGAGAAGAGTCTTCTTTGCCATGGTGCCATCCCTTTGGAGCATCCTGCTCCTTGGCGAGAGGGCTGTTCCTACCCTCCTTCTGTAAGAGTTTGAAGATCTGGCTCTGCTGGTAGGCCTGGTGACCCAATGAAGTACCACAACTGAGGTGGCTATTAGAGTAATAGCAGACCCTGCCTTCCCCCGTGCACATCCTGTTGCCTCCCTGCCCATCCTTTAATTCAGGGGTCCTCCACCTTGTCAACTTTAAGACTTGTGGACTTCAACTTCCAGAATTCCTCAGCCAGCTTTAATTCATACTGCTGAATTATTTATTTTCATTGTTTCATTGTGATACTATTGTTAGATTTGCATTTTTAATAATTTTATATTCTAGTGTTATAAGCCGCTTAGAGTAGCCTCCATGGCAAGAAGGGTGGCAAATAAATTTAATAATAAATACATTAGATGATAGATAGATAAATAGATAAATAGATAAATGGATGGATAGATAGATAGATAGATAGATAGATAGATAGATAGATAGATAGATAGATAGATAGATAGATAGATAGATAGATAAAAATTGGAGCCAGGATGTTAACAAAGTTGTTCTGGCACTGAAGAATATATCTAGCTTTTTTGTTTTTATTGAGTCTCAAAGCAATTCCAGTAGGTTTGTTTATTTTAATTACATTTTCTATTTTATTTTGTTTGCTGCTCAGATTTTCTTGGTTGGATGGGTAGCCATATAAATTGGATAAATACACAAATCTCCTCTACCTCTCACAGATCAGAGAAGCTGGAAGGTGGTATTTGCTACCTGAAGAAAGGAATAGGATAGAAATCCCAAATAAATGTGTTGCGCGTGACTCAGCTCCCTGTATGACTATTCTGCACTACCCTGGTTTTGGTTTAAGTGCCTTTTTAATGTCATTTATTTTCAATGGGTTATATTTTTATCCAGTTCTTCCCAAGTACCTGGATAGGCAGATATTGTCAAGGTTTTATTAAGCATATGAAATACACATCAAGTTCTTCCCAAGAACCTAGGATGTCATAATATATTGGTTTAATGTATGTACAGGATCCAAGAGATATGGCTTTTTGTATGACAGATGGGAATCTTGTAAATGTACAGATTTTCTAACTACTGTCCAAGATTTTTTGGTATGGCATCAAGTGTGCTAATGACTAAGGTAGTCCTTGACTCACAATTCATTTAGTGTCCATTCAAACTTATAATAGGTAACTTATGATCATTTTTACACTCACAATTATTATGGCATCCCTATGGTCACATGACAAAAAAAATCAGACATTTGGCAACTGACTCATATTTATGACAATGGCAGTGTCAATGGGGAAGCCAGATTCATTTAACAACTGTGTTATTAACTTAACTGTATTGATTCACTTAACAAATATGGCAAGGTTATAAAATGAGACAAAACTCAGCCAATGTCTCATTTAGCAACAGACATTTTGGCCCAATTGTGATCCTAAGTCAAGGACTACCTGTACTAGATTAGATGGCTGGGTTATGCCATAATCTTTCAATTTTTAGATTTTGTTACTTCATGATCTTCTCCAATTCTTTGTCTTCTATTCTGCTATCCCAATATTGCCAGATGAATTATCCACATTTTCTTCTTTTAAGCCATAGTGAAATCTGGTATGTCATGAGCCAAGGTTTTATCAGCTTGTATTCAGAAATCTTGGCGTTGAGACAATCTCCATTGGTCGCTCAGTATTGTTTCTTACAAACTGTTGCTTGATGGTGAAACCTGTGCATATTTTATAGTATGCCGCCCAAAGTCAGTCTTTCATGACAGGGGTGGCCATATAAAATTAATGAATAAATAAAATAAAAAATAGTGTGTAGAGAACAAAATCTGAAGCAAAATATTCTATTCAATTTTAATTCTTTGCTTTCGCAGGAACATACATACAGTATGAAACTTGCTAGCAAGTTATTCTTGCCATCTCAAAACTTAACAAGGCTTCGTGAAAGAGAAAATGCATTAGAAGTTACAGGATTCCATAGAATCTAAATATTGACAATGTGAAATGTATTTAACAATTCAGTCTTAAATTGTAAAGTCTCCATATTTATGTTTTGAACAGGTAAAGTAGCAGCAACAAAGTAGCAGAAATTCTCACAAAAAAAAGTTTATGGAAATTCAAGCTATTAAAAAATTACACATTTTGCTTAACTCTCAAATTTATTTACAGATTTAAAATATGTTTTATACACCTCAATTTACATATGAGGGCAACCAGAGTAAAAGCAGTTTTACAATAGGAGGAAAAGTTTAAAAAGCACTTTGAATAATTAAAATATATGATTTCCCAATGTGCTAAACATGCTGCATTTGCACATCTTTTACAGTTTATTGCTAAAAAAGTATATATTTGTAATGGAACAGCATAGCAGTTTGGAATTCCAATAATGAAATGAACTTGAGGTTCTTCCAAGTTTACTATATGGAAAAAGCAGAAAAGAGTTCCATTGAAATATTGGGATTGCTGAAAGAAAATGAATTATCTACAAATTTAAATGAAATTGGACTATCAACAAGGCACCAAAATGCCTTATAAACCCAAATTTGAAATCCAATTCTTTGCTAAACTTGTTTTATTTTCTCATTGATAGAACTTTATTTCCTTTTTTAAAATTATAGTGTAGGACTTAAAATTATGGAAAGCCATCTTTTAAATACTTAACAGTGTAATTATTATTAGCTATTCTCAATTGTTATAGTCAACGCAAGCCTAATCTCAATTTTTAGAACATGTCTTAATCATCATTTAATATCTGAATGGCATGTGCTTATAAAACAGATTAAAAATTTTGAAATCAAAAATTGTATTTTATTTTAAAAAGAGCCAGCCAAGTACACAATGAGACTCAAATTGCCATTAACTATTCTTCATTTTAAAAGTTTAACAGGAGCACTAAAATCACAGCTCCATAAAATTGAAAACATTTCCCCAATACTACCTCAGAGGAGACAATGCAATTTTTCCAGTTGAAACAATTACTGTACAGTGAACTCACTCGCTCACTCATTCTTAAGTTCTGTCTCCAAAATAGATGAACACTATTATTTTTGTGTCCATTAAAGTTTGAACTCCTTGTTTCACTTATGAAGGTCAACTAGAATATAGAGCACTATTACTATAGTGCCTGCCCTTAAGTTCATGTTGTATGATAAATTATGAATGAAAGCTTTATAAAACTTTGGTTTAAAAACAGATGGGTTATTTTCCTATAACTGTATGGTATGCAATTTCAAACGCCCCAACTCGCAGAGTAACATTAGTAGCTATCAGCTCCTTTTCTATCCATTCAAACAAGGTAGCGATGAAAGTATATCAATTCACTCTTTTGTTTCAGTATTCAGGATTTCTAAACCAGACAAACCACTGACATATTACTTTTATAACCTTGCTTCTAGGAAAAGACAAAATTAAATATAGGTAGTTCTTGCTTACTGACTGCCTTGTTTAACAACTTGAAGTTACAGTAGCTGGAAAAAAAATAGCTTTGCAAGCAATCCTCGCATTTATAACTGTTGCAGTATCCCATGATCATGTGACCACCATTTGCAAGCTTTTTACAACGGGCTTCTAACCAGCAGAATTAATGGAGAACATGGAAGTGAAATTGCAATGCACAATCACATAATGTCTCGCTTAATAAAAGCAGTTAATGTTAGGCCAAAGAATCAGGATCATTCATAAAGTTTTAGCATAGAAGATTTAGTCAAACCTATACACAAGAATCTGATCAACTAATGATCAGCACTAAATTAGTGCGAGATAAGGATTAACAGAATTCAAGAGGGGCTGGACTTGGAGCTCTTGTGGTAATGCAAGGACTTTAAACTGATGACATATTTAACTCCACCTCCCAGCTCTGCCTTTTTGTCTCCTACATTGGTTTGCAACCAAAAATGGAAGTGACATCATAAATCTGGCATAGTCATGTGATTTTTCACTAAGAGACTGTGTCACTTAGCAAAAGAGTTGATGGCCTCAACTGTAATCAGTAAGCGAGGACTACTTGTAAGGGGAACAAAAGCTCACAAGACAAGTTGTTTATCTTTAAGAAATATGATTATTAGCACACATACATCCAGCAGAAAAGAAAGTTACACCAATATAAAGTGGCTATTACTTTGACTGATAGACAGCTTGACAAGGAAGTTATCTCACTTCAAGTTTTTTGCCTTCTAAAACAATCTGAATTTCTTTGGCATCCAAGGTCTCGTAGGTTAATAACGCTTCTGCTAAATTCTTGTGTTCTTTTGCATGGGCCTTCAAGATACTCTTTGCCCGTTCATATGAGTCCTAGCACAAAAAGATAAGTTAAGAAAGATAGCAAAAACAAACTGGAAATGAAGAAAAAGAGCTAAGATTAAACACTAACATGATTTATAATTAATCTAAAAACATTTGTAGCTTATTCAAATACACTTCATACAAATACATCAGGTCCTTTTGAAGTGTATTTCAACAAAACCAAGAAATACAAGAAATAGAATAAAAAGTATAAACATCCATAAAAATAATTTTAAAAACTAGCAGAGAAACAAGCAAGCTCAATTATTTTGTTGTTTTTGAACTTACATAAACAGAATCTCAACTTTACTGATATAATTTATAAATTAATTTATAGGCAATAAATTAAACAAGAAGTAGCCACATAACATACTGTTTTAGATCCTTAGCTCTAATTATTTTTTATAGTAAGTCATCTTAATACATTCCAGAAAATTAAGACTCTGGAAAGTATTCATTTTTTTTGAATCAGAGAATTAAAAATTTTACCTTTAAAAGAGCTCTTATTTCTTGTTCAATTGCAGATTGGGTTTCCGGGCTGAAATTTGTTGCCTCTCTATAGGTCATGACACCAAGCTTATGGAAAAAGGAAGAGATTGGAGAGAGAAAAGGAAATGCTTATTTATTTAGCATTCTCAAAAAAAGTCAAATGCAGCATAATTGTTAGATAATTTGATCACCGAGCATCTTGTAAGAAGTATAATTTTATCACCATGAGTTCTGAAGAATCTGATTGCTGGGTCTTGTTCAAATTTGAGAGCAACTCATCATTTCAAAACTGACTTATTAATATGAACAAAAAAACCCCACCAATACTGCAGAGCGTATCTGTGAGATTTTTCTCTTTTGTGTTACAAGAATTGCACAGTGGATGTATTTGATTAACAACAGATCCCATCTGCCCCCATCCTGTTCCTCCCTATCTTTTAATTAGACTGTAGTGTTTGGATTTTGTAATTTATATTTTTAGTTTATATATTTTTTATCTTTTATGATTGTAAGCTGCTCAGAGTTATCTTGAAGTAAGATAAGCAGTAATTGAATCAGGTAACATACCCCACTCTAACTTTCTATCTTCAGTTACAATTAGTAAGAAAAGCTGCCTATGGCTTGGTATTACCCAGGCTGATAATCTAGGCTACACATTCTCTGTCCTATTAAAGACCATTAAGCTTTATGTGATACCCAGGTTGATAAATTTAGCAAACAGCTCTATAAGGCTAGCTCTTTAACAACTCTATCTTAGAAAAGAGCCTCAGATGATTTAATATATTACTTGTATACGTTGTTGGATCTATATTTTTTTCAGTCAAACAAAGCAATTGGGGGAGAAGGGCCTTAGTAAGAGAAATGACCAAGAACCTGCTAGTCACTCTGACTGAGCTCCAGAGATCCTGGGTGGAGATGGGACAGAGTTTCAGAAGGACAACCATCACTATAGCCCTTCACCAATCTGGGCTTTATGGCAGAGTGGCTAGACAGAAGCCTCTCGTCAGTGCAAAACACATGAAAGCCTGCTTGGAGTTTGCAGCAAAGCACTCAAAGGTCTCTCAAACTGTGAAGAACAAGATTCTCTGGTCTGATGAAACCAAGATTGGACTGTTTGGCCTCAGTTCTAAACATTATGTCTGAAAGAAACCAGGCACCGCTCATCACCTGCCCGATATCCCACAGTGAAGCATAGTGGTGGCATCATGCTGTGGGGTGTTTTTCAGCAGCAGAAACTGGCAGACCGGTCAGGGTTGAGGGAAAGCTGAATGGAACAAAGTACAAGGATATCCTCAATGAAAACCTGTTCCACAGCATTCAGGACCTCAGACTTTCCAACATGACAACAATCCTAAGCACACAGCCAAGACGACAAAGGAGTGGTTTAGGGACAACCCTGTGAATGTCCTAGAGTGATCCAGTCAGAGCTCTGACTTGAGACCTATTGAACATCTCTGGAGGGACCTGAAAATGACTGTCCACCGATGGTCGCCATCCAACCTGACCTAGCTTGAGAGGATTTGCAAGGAAGAATGCAGAAAATTCCCCAATCCAGATATGCAAAGCTTGTTGCATCATACCTAGAAAGACTCAAGGCTGTAATTGCTGCCAAAGGTGCTTCAACACCTTTGGCAAAGTACTGAGTGAAGGGTCTGAATACTTATGCCAACGTAAAAAAATTTCTTTTTAATAAATTTATAGACATTTCTAAAATTCTGTTTTTATTTTGTCATTATAGAGTACTGAGTGTAGGTTAATGAGAAAAAAAATAAATTTCAACAACTGTAGAATCAGGCTACAGCATAATAAAACTGACAAAAATGATGGGGGTCTTAATACTTTCTGAATGTACTGTATATCCGCACATCTACAACATAAAAATATTTCATTGCAAATTTATTATAAAGAAGAGTAAATGAAATTGTACCCTGTCACTCATTCCAAATCTGGTCACCATGAGTTGTGCTATCCTGGTAGCATTCTCAAAGTCATTAGAAGAACCTAGGTAATTATAAAAAGTATAAAGTTAATGAATTATAAAAGTTATTGTTTCGACTAGGAATGCACAAAGTATTTGAGTAGTCTGTACTTGAACTAAAATCTCCGTTATAAGTGCCTGAGTCCATGAGTGGAATTAAATATGGGTCATACAACTAAATGCAGTTGTCCCAGGGAGAATTGTTCGGAAAGAATGCAGGAAAAGACAAGGATGCAGGAGTGGGGCCATGAAGAAGGGAGGTGAAATACTGGGAAGATTAGAGAATGAGTAAATATACTATTGTGCTGGGCTAGGACACTGACAGTGATTACTGAAGGAGGCAAGAAGGAAGACAGCTGTTGGGATCGACCAAACTGAGACACTGGTAACAGCTGAGAGGAGGAAGGGAAGGCATTAGGAAAATCACTGGGACAGTGATATATACCACACCAGAAGTTGCTGAGAGAAAAGCAGGAGTGATGCATACCAGCCTTGCCCTAGTCACTCTGTCTGTTGCCTCTAAAACTAAAGTGATCTGGGTTCTTGTTTGATAAAACTGTAACTGACCCGAAAAAACTCTTTGACTTACCACCACAGTTAAGATCCAATTTTCCATTGCTAAGTGAAACACTTATTAAGTGAGGTTTCCTCCATTTTATAACCTTTCTTGCCACGATTGTTAAGTGAATAAATAAATGTAGCTGTTAAGTTAGTAACATGGATGTTAAGTGAATCTGGTCCCCCATTGACTTTGCTTGTCAGAAGGTTGCAAAAGGTGATCACATGATCCCAGGACACTGCAACAGTCATAAATATGAGCCAGCTGCCAAGCAGACAAATTTTGATACATTACAATAGGGATGATATAACGGTCTTAAGTGTGAAAAATGGTCATAAGTCATTTTTTTCTGTGCTGTTGTAACTTTGAACGGTCACTAAACAAACGGTTGTAAGTTGAAGACTATAAGAGAAAGAATTGTACGATCCAAGTTTGAAACAAAATACATTTCCCCATTTTGTGCACATCTTTAATTTTGACTAACCTGTTGTGATGTGATCACTGCCAAATATGAGTTCTTCTGCTACTCTTCCCCCCATACTGACATCCATCTGGGCAAGCAGCTGAGATCTAGTTTCATTCCATCTGTCACTTTCTGGCAACATGGAAACCTTTAATACAAAATTATGCATTAAGTTGGGCAAAACCAATAAATCAGATTTAATTGCTGCTAGATGATTTTTTTCTGCTTATTAAAGTGATAAAGCTTAAGGATTCTTAAGTGCACTGACATTTTTGGGCCCTCTGTGGGCTTTTCTTGTTTGTAAAATCTGCTGTTTTCTCACAGCATATTTTGCAAATAAGAAATCCATGAAGGGCTCCAAAAACATCACAAAGACATTTACACTGTCATGGTATATCAAGCTTTGTCACACAAAATCAAATGATATGAGCAACTGCTAATATTCTCACTTATTGTCTTACATCACCATTCCCTAAGAATCAAATCCAGCACGTTTGATAGTGGGACTGGCAGATAGTATGTTTACACAGATTCATACTACTGAAAAGGAATTAGAAAATACTGTAACTTTAAAGAAATGTACAAAACATTTCAGTTTTCAAAATAATTGATGTAGTTAAATAGATAAACCCAATAAGAAATAATTCTTTATAATACAACTCTTTACTGTTATTAATAACTTTCAGCAAGTTGACTTTGTTAATACTATCATCATTGCAACCTTGCAATCTAATAGTCCTACAGTGTTATACAAAATTGTGCTATGGTAATTCACGTGCAACAATCTTGAAACAATCAGAACTAATAAAATGCTCTCCCTGAATGTTACCAATAAAAATCACTATGATCATAACACATTTAGCTTTAAATCATAACTGCTTTAGATAATGTGATTTAGTGCCCAAGCAACCCAGTTCTTTTAAGAAATATCATATGGAAAAAAATATCTTTGTAGTCTTTGGCATCATTGTAGTATGAAGAAATTGCTTAAGAACAGATAGTTGTAAAATTGTTAAATAAAAGGCTACACAACCAGATCAGATTCAAAGGAGGAAAAATGTTACATACTTCATGAATCCTTTGAAATCTAAAGCCCTGCACAGCCCTATTAAAATCAATAAGGGAGGCAGTGTTTTTTATTATTCAAAAATCTTACATGTCCAAGTGTTGGTCCTCGTGGCATAATTGTGGCTTTATTGATTGGCATTGCATCTTTGGTATAATATGCAATAATGGCATGCCCAGATTCATGATATGCTGTGATTGTTTTATTTTTATCGCCAATTTCTACACTTCTACGCTCAGGACCTGAAATTAAAATAAACCAAGACAACTTTAACAAACTACCAATTACAGTATGTAGATAAAAACTGAACAGTATCCCCCTTTCAGGATTTTAGTGACTCACTTGTGTTGTCTTCATTCCCTTTCCTCTTGCCACCCGCACCGTCCCTTTGCCAGCCAGAATTCCACCAACAATGAATATCCTTAGCCTGCTTTTTTTCACTCCCCTCCATCGTTTCATTTTTCCTAAGGTAGTCTACATTTCTATAAATCCCAGATCTATACATCATGTGTAAAAGCTTCCATTTTGTATATGATTGATACTGATGATCAGAATACAAAGACTGTTCCCTCTGGATTTGCTGGACATTTATTACATTTGAGAGGCTTCATAATTGCATTTCAGGCTGGGTTCATTTATGGACTGCAGGTATAGTATGGAGCAAAGGTGGCAATGGATAGAGAAAAACATGGCAGTCTTTTTATTGTAGACGGTATTCACAGAAGGTATTTACAACAAGGATAATAACAAACAGTGCAGATGTATGCGAGTATCATTACTTCCCATGTTTCCCTATCAGGGACTTTCCCCCTCAATTTCTCCTACTTCTTCTCCCTCTCCCTTTCTCCCTTCCTCTTCCCTTTCTTGGTTTGATGAGAGAGAAAGAAAGAAAAAAGAAGTGTGAAGTGCGCTCAGCGCTGCTTGACTTTTGTCCCTCTCAGCCAAAACATTGCCCATTTCTAGGAGGAGAACCTTTTTCAGGTTTCTGCTAAACCACAGCTGATTCTAAATCAACCCTGGCTAGCAGCTTACCAAGCCTCATGACAGGCCAGCTGCCTTTCAAGGCCAATACGAACTCGTCTTCTTCACATCAGCAAAATAGCACTCATGGCAGGCCACAAAATCTATATGTCCCACAGGCACAGCATAGAAATGTCTGAAACACAGGGCCTAAACCAAGCCCCTTATATTCCCAGCACCTCACTCCCTAAATAGTGTTATTTGTAACATCTATTTAATTAAACTTATTTCTGAAGGTTATTATATAATTATATTGTAATAGCTGTGTGATTTCCCTGAAAATAACCCAAATAAAGCTTTCTTTTAACTTAATGGAATTCAACATACGTGAGAATCTCACGTCTGTGTAAAAATATATCTCGTACAGGGATTCTGTAAATTTTGATATAACATGAACATCCGCAATGAACCAAATTTGGGTGGCAATTTACATCATTTCCATAAGATCTTTGATGTGATGTTGTCACACATGACCTAAATTAACATAATTATCTTTTTTCTTGATTTAGTCTGTTAAAATGAGGATTTATTATACTGTTTTATATTTTATTATATTAAAAATAAAAGTTACTGTTATGACTATATATATAAAAATAAGTGATTTTAAAATATAATACCTACCCATGACAATTTTGTCCTTTGCAAATTCTAGTTCCTTCATAGTAACCATATCCTTTTCATCAATTGCTGCTTTTAATGCAGCTTGATTCACAAGGTTTTCCAATTCAGCTCCAGAAAATCCTACTGTGCCTCTTGCAATGATTTCTGGATTAATGGCTGTGCAAACAGACACATTGTATTTGTCAATCCAAACTGATGTTAATATTCAGGCAAGTCAGCAGACACAATAAACTTAAAGATGCAGAGTTTTGCATTAAATAGACTTTTTATGATAATCCAGCTCTAAGAATTTACCATTTTTATAATCATGTTTGAATAAGAACTGTGACATGAGAAACAAATAGAATTGTTGAAATGATTGAATCAATTTCCTTACCTTTTCCTAAAAATATAAGACAGTTCTTAGGTGCAGCAAGCAGTGTATCAGTTTTTAATTCAGTTTTCACTTGATAAACTTTAGTTGTAAGTATAATTATAAATGCTTAAATAGCACACCTGTAGCCTATAAATGAGCATGTTCTATTAAGCATATTATTCATATTAATGGGAAGAACTTCAACCTCAATCAGCATATACATGCATTTCTAATGCAGCCAGCCTGATAGCAATTCTCTATGTTTTTATTTCAAAATGCAGCACTTACACTTATCATATTTTATTTTATTAAGATACCATTTCAAAATTTCTGTTCGTCCCTTGACATCTGGCCTGGGGACTGTAACTTGCATGTCAAAGCGGCCAGGGCGTAACAAAGCACTAAACAGGGAAGGAAAAAGATATTGTGAATGATAATCTTGGTTAATTTTTTATATTATATTTATATTAAAATATTTTAAAAGGCAATTTAATAAGAAAAGTTGTTAATACATTTCTGATTTCCGCTAAAGTCAGTTTGCACAATTAAATGCTTTCCACAGAAAATCTCTCAATAATTGTGAGCACAAGAAACTCTTAGAAAACTACTTAAGAACCAACACTGCACAGCTACATTTCAAATGTACTAACTGCATTCAGAATGGTTGTTCCAGCAAAATATAGCTATTCTCTTAATTACTTGATTATGAAGACAAGGAATATTGGCAGGATTATTAATTATGCATCCTTATTACTGTCCTAAACTACCAAAGTCATATTCATATAAAATCAAATCATGCAGAATTGTATTTTACACTCATATGCACATTCACACAGACTTACTTATCTAGTGCTTCAGGGAAGTTTGTTGCACCAATGATAATTATTCCTTCATTAGATTTAAAGCTTCAAAAAGACAAAAAATGTAATTAAAATACTTACAGTGATTTTTCCCTAGCTATGTAGAACTAGCAAGTCATATTCAGTTCAGTGGATTTCCAAAGAATGCTTCTTTTATTTTATAGGAGTGGAGGATTTTTTTTTCCAGTTGAAGCGAACACTTCCTTGAGCATGTGACTTTGCACATCAGACAATAAATGATTTTAGTCATATTCAGTGCATGCAACAGCAGCAATACTAGCAGGATTTTAACAAAAACATAGTTTAACTTTTAAAATGAAAGAAATAAGGGGAAAAACTTGAAAATTAGTTTTTGAATAGAAATGTACATGCTTTGGAAATGGTTATAGAAATATATTTTTCAGAACTTGTATGAATATAGGCATTACTTAATAAGCAAATTTCTCAAGTATCAGAAAACTGCTTTTCTTATACAAGGTTCAAAATACTTAAGCTGAATCATTTTTGAAGAATGCACTACACTACTTTTCACCTACATGATTTTAATACTATTCCCTCACTTGAGTATCTGCATTGTCTTTAACTCTGAATAGGATTTTGCATTCACCCCAAATCGCCAATATCTAGATATTTAAGCACAGAAGAGTTTATGGATCCTATGGCAAAAATAAAAAACTTTTCTTCCTAAGAAAAATAAAAGATTTCTCAATATTTATGGGCCATGTTTCTAACTTGGTTCAACACCCATTGCTTTTATTAGAATAAAACTAAAAATGTAGTTAGAAGAAAAATTAACACCTACCCATCCATTTCAGCAAGGAGCTGGTTTATAGTCTGCTTTGAGTAGGGATGCATTGGAGATTCTACTCGTTTGCCACCAACTGAATCCAACTCATCAATGAATATAACACTAGGTGAATTTGCTTTTGCTTCCTCTAAGAAAGTAACATGTCAAATTCTTTATAATCTTTATAAAGTGCAAAAGTCATGAGATTTTTCTGACTATCATAATGTATTTTCTTTATTCACAAAAGCTAATCTCTGAATAAACTCCACAAATGGAGTTATAATTTTTTCACTTACATTTTCGTTTACAATGGAGACATCGCAAATAGTTTGAAAGATAATACATTTGAATTTTTGTGATGTTCATTAATTTCTAATTTAGTTAACCAAAAAAAAATGTGCTATCCATTTGCTAATAAGGCACTGATGCTATTTTCACTAAATGGGATTCAAGGGAAAACCCGAAACTTACTAAATAGATTTCTGATACGGCTGGCTCCCACTCCAACAAACATCTCATCAAATTCAGACCCAGAAGCATAATAGAAGGGAACATCGGCTTCTCCTGCCACAGCCCTGGCAAGCAGAGTTTTGCCAGTACCAGGTGGACCTACCAACAGAACACCTAGAAAGATAAAAGAATGAAAAGAATATCAGTATTATTGTTAATATTGGTCCCAAGTTCTGTAATTTTTTAATAAGCAATTTTATTACTTAGAAACAAGTACAGGTAGAGCTTGCTTACTGACCCTTCATTCAGCAACTGTTTGAAGTTACAACAGTGCTGGAAAAGTTACTTCATGGCCCATTTATGACCCTCAGCTATGTGATTGCTATTTCACTGAGTGCACGTTGTCCTGTGCCTGACCGGTGTTTTTTCCTTTCATTCCTCCTTGCAGAGATCGAAAAGAAAGAGGTTTCAAGAGAGTAAACTGTTTGTTCTCCTACACATCAAAAGCAGTGTGATCATGCGGTAGCCTGATTGCAAACTGCTTACAGTGCTCTCTTGAAATCTCTTTCTCTCCAGTCTCTGCTGGGGGGGGGAACAAAAGATTTCTGTAGGCAATCTCATCTTTGCCTAACCCTTTCACACACACCCCGAAGATTTAAAACCAACTTAATAATTCAGAGTGAGAATAAATTATTTGAATGTAATCAAAGATTATGTTAAATTGTATCTGGTTTACAAAAATCATACAAGAGTAGACTAGACTGTAATAGTAAGAAGAGGTTCATACTTACAATAAGAAAAGGTTCACACTTACCTTTAGGGAGTTTACCTCCTAGTATGGTAAATTTCTGGGGATTTTTCAGAAATTCTACAATTTCCTGCAACTCTTGCTTAGCTTCATCTACCTGAATGCAATTAAGAAAATATTATTTAAGACTATTATAATTTCATACTAATATGCTTCTGACATGTTAATTATATAGTTGTCTTACATAAAGTTACTTTTAAAGATATTACTTTTAATGAAACTGTTAAATGGGATTTGACTTCATTATACCATTTCACACATTAAGTACAACCTTTCTTTATTATCCAAGGCAATGTGTTTCTTGGCAAAATAAGAACAGAATAGATTATTTTAAGAAACACAAATTCCCAGTGGATACTATCAGCACAGTACTGATCTGTGGTCCATGAGAGCAAATTTGGTAGAAATATTTACTAACATTAAAAATATTGCGAAAAACAGTTACTCATGTGCACCTAGTTAAAAAGGGAAATGGAATTAATTGCTATATAACTTTTTGGAACACAGTGCTGAAACAAACACAAATCAAACCCCGTGAGTTTATATTAAGTAATGCTTAAATAATTTAAAAAGTGAAAAATAGCAACTTGCTCTCTAGCTCTAATTAAACAGTGGATTCCATGACAAAAGAAAGTAATTAGAATACATCTGGGCAACATTATGGTATGCCAATTTGAAGCAATTCTTAGACAAAGATATTCTGCTAGATGCTTAGCAGCACAGGAGAGAGAATATACAGACAAGTATTATAATAAAAAAATTCTGAGGTCACAACTCTGACAGCTCAACTATCAAAACATTCATTTTAAGTACAGCAAAATTGGGCCATTTTGCTATTTCAGATCTGTTACTTATACCCTTTTTAAATAAAAGTATCAGGTTTTATTCATCCACAATATAATTCATTTACTTCATTTTTCTTGTCCCAGTGACATTTTTATGCAAATTGACTCCTGCCCTTTTAGATTTATCGAGTATTTGTTTTATTTGATTGCTTCAATTCTATCGCACAATTGGAAGACATCCAATGTTTGAACCTACCCCTTTCACATGGTCAAAGGTGATATTTTTCATCTGAATAGGATCCACTGCTGCATCAAGCCCAGAACTTGCTCGAAAACGTACTGCAAAAGAATTTATCTAATCAAATATTTTTTTTCATTCACTTAATTTTTGTACAATATATTGGTTATTGCTGTTATTTGTTCTTGCACTGATGTTTTAAAGCTACTTAGATACCCAGAGATAGGCGGCCATTTAAATTACAATCTAAATAAATATGATGAAAATAAGAAATTTTCATCTGTAACAATGTCCTTTTATGATTTGGGCAGCTATATAAATTTAATAAATAATAATAAAATACCATAATAATGCAGAACTACTGATATTCACAATTATACTTTCCCTTCACTCTTACAAAGGACATCCAAAAGCAATTATCAATACATTCAGCTTTAATAATGCTTCAGTCTCAGTATTTACACAAACCATTAGCAGCTGTTTACTCAATTAGATGTTTTTCCACTTGTATCAAATGTTGGACTCATATCATCCAGGCATTTCATTTCTACAATAAGAACATCTTTAAATTTTCTATAATTAAAATACTGATCAAAGCCTTCCCAAAGATTCAAGAAGACACAAAATATGTCATTAAAATTATGATTCTGATATTGTTCAATATATAAGTACTGAAATGGTTGATACCGCAATAAATGGGTATTGAAAAACAAAAGAGGTATTACTATTAAGCCTGCTAGGATTATTTATCTGATCTGAAGAACATGCAAGTTGTGCTCTATGTAAGTTATTTAAAAATAACTTCTTTCTCTTAGTCTTCATTATATTTCGGGGAACTCTTTCCTCTACTTAAATATACTCTTTAACAATCAGACACAGAATAACTTGAGTTTTAAATTTAACTTTAACATAGCATAATAAAATAGTAAATAATAATAAATTAAAAATGAATGAAAAGTTAACAAACCAGCATCAGAAAAAGAGCCTTTAGGTAAGAACTGGCTTTTTAATACAGTATAAATACCAAACAACACTGCTAGAAAGACAAATAATCGGGTTCGTCTTAAGGAATCTGAAAGGGAAAAAAGAATATTTGTTTAGTTAATTATGATGCACATATTAACTAAATTAATCTGTCCAGTTGACAAAAACTGAAATAAGAACAACATAAAATATATAAACAACACCTAAATTAAAATAAAAAGTCTATACTCCTTATAGATTTTCTGACAACACTAAAACCAAACATACGTATTAGATTTTTGGCATCTGAGTGAAAAGCCAGATCTTCAAGGCTTCCAGAACATTCCCAGAATCAGGACCAGAGTCTTCCAAGCAGCTGGCATTGTGACAGAGAAGGCACGCCTCCTGGGTCCTTCAAAGTGACATAGTTTCACAGCTTCCAATGCTTTTCAAAGGAAGCCTCCCTCCCATACATTACATTGCAATAATTCAACTGGATAATATGCCATCAGTGACTATAGGAAGTGTCTCTCAGTCTAGGAATAGGATAACTGGTACACAAGATGGTACAGTGCAAAGTGCCAGCTGCCATCTGCTCTTCAAGCAGGAACCATGAGTCTAGACTAACCCTCAAATTGCACAACTCAATCTGGGGAATGGTATCCTCTCTAGGTTAACAATGCTTTTTCCCCCAACCAGACTCTCACAAGCTTCCAGGCATCGGGAAAGAAACAATAACTTAGATGACCTGAAACAAAGATGTATAGCTGAGTATCATCAATACCACTATTGCTACTTGGTCTTGTATCGAGAGATGGCCTCATCAGCAACTTCATACAAAATGTCTATGGAGAATGGGGAGTGAAACTCTGCAAAATGCACAAAGCAGA
The DNA here is from genome assembly GCF_001527695.2 of Protobothrops mucrosquamatus. Taxonomy (NCBI): domain Eukaryota; kingdom Metazoa; phylum Chordata; class Lepidosauria; order Squamata; family Viperidae; genus Protobothrops; species Protobothrops mucrosquamatus. The sequence goes on along the minus strand of NW_015386400.1, from coordinate 1,187,603 downwards.
GGCTTACAGTTACGTTTCTCCCCATCTAGTAACACCAGCTGGAACTGGCCTCAAAGGAAGAAGAAAACTATTACAAACAAACCAACTGATCCTCTTACGTTTGATGAACACACTGAGGGGAAATGTACTCACCTATTACTAGACAAAACAGGCATAAAGGAATTCATTTTACTGCATATTTAAAATATGTTTTCCCAATATTAAAAAGGAAAGGAAATTTACAAATGATTACAAAATCTGTTTTAAAAAAAACACCCAGATTAACTGACCAATTGTGCGCTGGGCAAGGGCCTGTGATTTCAAAAAACCCTCTGCAAACCCAGTTTTAAAAGCATCTTGATGAGCTTCAGGTATGTTTTTTCTTTTCATCAGTTTGTCTAAGCTTTCAATCTCAGATACTTTCTCTCTCAGTAAAAGGCCCTAAGAACAAAACAGGAAAAACATTATTATTTTTTTTTTAAATTACCAAATCTCACGTTAAAACAAATTTCTCCAGGAGTATTTATATTTCTGTCATATGCAATTTCATGGCATTAGTCAAACGTATGTTTTTTAAAAAAATTTACACAGCGTCTAGGACAGTGTTTCTCAACCTTGACAATTTTAAGGCATGTGGACTTCAACTCCCAGAATTCCACAGCCAGCATTGCTGGCTGTGGAATTCTGGGAGTTGAAGTCCACATGCCTTAAAATTGTCAAGGTTGAGAAACACTGGTCTAGGACAACTCGCCCTGACCAACTCAACATAGGACAACTGGGGATAGTTCAAGAGAGGGACAAGTGAATTGCAACGGGCAATATCTTGCTTTAGGCTTGAATCTTCTCAAGTTGGAAGTTCTTGAGGCTGGGGAAAGCTGCAATCCTCTTGAGTTATATATCATGTTGAATTGTCCCACAGTTGTTAGACACGGTGAGTCTACCGTGGCGAGATGGCCATGGAAAGTCACCTGTGGTGAGACAGTCAGGAAGAATTGTCCCATTCCACTTATGTAGGTAAATTTTAAAAAAGAAAAAAAAAAAAAGGATTATACACTGGATATTAACAAAGTGATGTTTTTTTTTCTAAAAGTGCAGTTCTAAATCCAAGAATTATTGAACTTTATTAATGTGTCTTCCCCAAATAAACAATTTTTAACTCTTTACATGAAGAGGTCTTAAAACTACCAATCAAGGAAACTTGCTTAGCATATAAAATTAATAAACTAATAATAAACATATAACTAACCAAAGAATGGACTGGTAATGCAGCTTTCTTGAACACTCTATCACCTATTCTACCCCACACCATATCTTTGGGAATCCTTCAAAATTTTAAATGATTTTAAACAGACAAATCTTCAAAAATCTCAATAAACTCTCCCAAGAGTTGAAGAGAACTACCAATATTTTATAAGATTTTAAAGTTGTGGCAATCTTGTAATAATTTGGTCTTAAAAATACTTTTAAAATTATATATTAAGATGCAAAGATTACTAACTTTTGAATTAAAGTCTATATTAATTATGAAGTATTATTTAGTTTTGCTTTCCATAACCTGATACCCTTGACTAAGCTATTATGGTAGTAGAAGCCTAATATAGCTAGCAAACATCAATTAGGTGAAGTCTAATCAAGTATTTCACAGGAATTATTGTGCTTATTCACTTATTTATACATGTTCTTTAATCCTTCACTGCCTGTACTAATTATTTAAAAATATAATTAATCTAACCCTATTTGCACACCTAACTTGATGCATAAAGTCCTCAACACTTGGTAATGTTTCTATTTCCACGGAACTTTATATCTGCTTGACATTTGACTACATTTGCTAACTTCAAATGTACTATGTGTATGGAGGATAATGGTAATAGTCACTGGAGAAAGTGTAGGATTCAGTTATCAACACAATGTGCACGTTTTTATAATTACCTTTACAAATGAGGGAGCTACCTCTTCTGCTTCTGCTGCATGTTCTGATGTGGACTGTAGCCGTCTTGCTCTTGATTTCAGAGTCTTAAATCCTCGAGACTGAATGAGAACTTAGTACAGAAAGAGAGATATTATTCTTTACAAACATGTGAGAGAGAAAAATGAGATGTATTCAATATCTTATCTGGTATATTGCTTAGATACTGATCCTGAATTGATATTGAACTATAAACAGCTACAGTATATAATCATTTCTCAATGTGTAATCCTATGTGCAAAGTTTCAAATTTTCAATACCAGAATAGCTACCCAAGCACCATTGTAGCAGTGTGAACTGCCATATTTGAGAACTTGATTTTTTTGTAGAAATATATATATCTAGGTTAAAGGAATTGTTTTCTGAGGGATCTCATGGTTGAATGCAAGGATATGAGCAAGGAGGCAAGGAAAATAAAATAAACAGAAACAACCTGCCAACATCATGTAAGCATGTTGGAGATAAGATGCATAAGAAAAAGAAAGTTTTAACTTTGTGTTGTGTGTGTGTGTGTGTGTGTGTGTGTGTGTGTGTGTGAATGTGTTTCAAGTCCTAAAGGAGATGCCTGTGAAATAAGTAACCAATTGAGATCAGAACTGAGAAAGAGAGAGCCTAGATCAGGGGTAGGCAACCTTGGCTCTTTTATGACTTGTGGACTTCAACTCCCATGCTGGCTCAGGAATTCTGGGAGTTGAAGTCCACAGGTCATAAAAGAGCCAAGGTTGCCTACCCCTGGCCTAGATGATACACAGCTGAGGAGTAGGAAGGCACCAGGAAACACCTACAGCAGACAGGGAGGAAGTTAAGAACTGGCAGAGAGGAAAAGAACTAAAACAATGATGTATAAGATAGCCCTTTGCAAATTAAGAACTGGTTTTTTTATGTCATGTTTGCCTCAGTTAGAAAGATACCATTTCTTTAATACTGCTTTTGCATTCACTTCTACAGGAAGTCCTCGACTTACAACCGTTCGTTTAATGACCGCTCAAAGTTGCAATGGCACTGAAAAAAAGTGAATTAGACCAGTTTTCACTTATGACTATTGCAACATCTTCCCAGTCACGGGATTAAACTTTGGTTGCTTGGCAACCAGCATGCATTTACAATGGTTGCAGTGTCCCGGGATTGTCATTTGCAATCTTCCTAGGGAGCTTCTGACAAGCGAAGTCAATGAGGGAAGCCAGTTAACAACTGCAATGATTTACTTAACAAAAAAGGTCATAAAATGGGTCAAAAAACGACTCACTTTAACAATCGTCTTGCTTAGCAGCAGAAATTTTGGGCTCAATTGTGGTTGTAAATCAAGAATTACCTGTACATATATTCAAACATCATCAACATGAAATTGTGAATAGCTGTAGAGAGAAATAAATAATACTTTAGTTAATCTTTTCTATCTGCTATGTCTTCATCAATTCCCACCCTTACAACCAGTGAGGAAGCCAAATAGCATTTGCAAGGCAGAAAAGGGCTGATAGATTGTGGTTCTAATTGAAGTAATCAAAATCTCACAAGAGAACTGCAAACTTCTATCTAGAGTGAAGTTATAAGGAATAAAAGATCCTCAGTGTTGTGCCCATAGTGTTCAATGACCGTTTATTCTGATTGCTTTGAGAAGTCTATAGAAATGTACACTACACAGAATAGATTACAACAGATTGGTAATAATTAAAACCTATTCTACTTAAACAAGTTATTTCAGAATAGCTCTCGGAAACATTTGCTTATTTTATATAGTTTATTACTGAGTAGGAATATAGTATAATAATAATATATTCTTGCACTTATTTTCATACTTTATAGAAATTACAATTCAAATTATATTCAATAACTCCCAGTAAATCCAGACTTGCCTACAAACAGAGGATATACATGCCAATTCCTGGCCTTAAATACAAACAGTTTACACAGTTTACATTGTAACATCAGAAATGGTTCAGTGATGCCTTAAATGAGTCTTATTGAATTATGTAGTAATTCTAAAGAAATTCTTCATAACTAATCAGATGTACTTTAAAATGTTAACAATACTTTCAAGGCTGAAGAGTTACCTTCTATATTATTGATAGAATGTTTGCGATTTTTCCAGAAGTTATTGAATTGCATATAACACCAGCATCATCTCATTGGAATACCTGGGACTTATAATTCAGTAATCTCTACGGGGTTGTAATTCCCTGCTTGATTAATAATGTTCTATATGCAGGCAGTCCTCAACTTACAACCACAATTGAGCCAAAATTTTCTGTTGCTAAGGAAGACATTTGCTAAGTCAATGTTGCTCCATTTTACGAACTTTCTTGCCACATTTGTTAAGTGAATCATGCAATTGTTCAGTTAGTGACACGGTTGGTAAGTGAATCTGGATTCCCCCATTGACTTTGCTTGTTAAAAGGTCGCAAAAGCTGATCACACTGCAACTGTCATGTCAGTTGCCAAGCATCTGAATTTTGATCAAATGACCACGGGGATGTAGCAACATTTGTAAGTGTGAAAAAAAATCATAAGTCACTTTTTTCAGTGCTGTTAAAACTTTGAACAATCACTAAACAAACTTGTAAGACAAGGACTGTATGTACTGTAGTATACTATGAACTAGCTCTCCTTCTACCATGTGAAATACAGGGGATTATTCTTCTTTGAAAAAGCTTTATACAGAGGAAGATATGTTCTACTCATAGAAACTCTGGATCCAAGCCATATTTCTTTTACTTTGGAAAAAGAAATATTTTTACTTCCTACCTGGCCAATGTTGAAGATTGGAACATATACTCCGGGGAGGATTAGGATGCTGTCTGTAGAGGTAAGAGGAACGTAAAACTCTAAATGTGTCTGCAAAACCTAGGAAAGAATAAAAAGTTATTTACCATTTATTTAGGTCTTACTGGAATAAGATCTTGTGCATTTAAAAATTTTAAATTATATACATACACAAAGTTTGATATGATACTGTTTTGATAAATTAGACAATGTGCTAATGCGGCTCCTTAAATAAACCAAGCAATTTTGCAATACTATACAAAATCAAAGTTCACTCTGAATATTTCATGCTTAGTTAAAATTGTGGTATGATAGCTGGAAGAGAACAAAGAATAAGAGATTTGTGTATGAGTAAGCAGATTATTACTTTCCTCTCACAACTCAGGAAAGTGAACAAGGCTAAACATGATACATGCTATGTATTCCTTGTTTAGAATTTGGATTAATAGATATAAGGACTAACTTCTACTATAAAAAGGACCAAAGATCAGAGAAAATATGAAGAAAATTAACCATATAGATCAGTGTTTCTCAACCTTGACAATTTTAAGGCATGTGGACTTCAACTCCCAGAATTCCACAGCCAGCATTGCTGGTTGTGGAATTCTGGGAGTTGAAGTCCACATGCCTTAAAATTGTCAAGGTTGAGAAACATGGATATAGATCAATGAATCTGACTTTTAAATAACTGTGCAAGTACAAAAAGCAAAAATTATTTAAATCAATTATTAATAGTAGGTGCAAATTTAGTTTTGAATATAGCTTCCCAAATGCTATTTACTTATGTTAGCAATTTGTAATATACAGTAGCAAAGGTCTATCCACCATTATGAACCCGTGTCATCAGATAAATGATAACTGTCTATATGCAATCCATATAGATCTGAACAGGAAAGTGCACTTAGCAAACTCTAAACATGAAAAATGAAGTGAATATAGATTTTAAGTATAACTGGGCTAGGCATCTCGAGAGTAACTTGTACATGCAAATTCCAACAATAATCTTGCAAATACAAGAATTATACTGAAATAATGGCAGTACGCATGATAAAGGTTTAACAATTTCCAGTTGTAAAAAAACATTACATCTTTAGTGAATAATTATGATTTTTATCTAAAGGTGAAGCTTCTATCATAACAAACCAGTCTTCACTTCTTTGAATTATACTCCATCTTTCATTCAGTAACTGAAAGTGGTGTACTATACTTCAGCCTCTCATTTTATATAAGACTCCTGAGAGGTAGATTGGGCTGAGGAAGAACGGCTAAGAGAGAACTATAACATATAAGTCTCCCCAATGTCAGTCAAAACTTTAGCCATATTAGACTCATTGCACATGGTAGGATGGAGTAAACAATTAAATGAGAAATTATTTATTTAGACTGTTAATATTTCAATCCTATCATTTCAATCCTATCTTTTCTCTAGGAGTTCAGCAAGATATATTTCATCCTAACAATCCTGTCCAGTAGATTGGGATAAGAAAAGAGAGTAAGGCCAAAGTAATCCAGTGAGTTTCAGTGCTGTACAGGACTCTTTGATCCTAGACAATATTGTAATTAGAAAGAACAACATAAGGTGAACTAGTAAGGATTGCTCTGAAGAAACATATTATATATTTACACACACACACACACACACAATCTCTCTCTCTCTCTCCCCCTCATGTGTGTGTTCATATGTATGTGTGTATATTAGTATAGCAGTTTTGAAGAAGATACACAAATACGGTCTACTTAATATCTGGAAAAGGCATATACTATTTTAAGATCCATGTTGAAGTCAGAATACTAATTCTATAAATAAACACAAGGGATATTTCAGACCCAAGAGAAAACAAAAGCAGGGAAAATAATATTAATATAGCACTAGAAATAAGATGGATTAAGGGGCTAAGAGCTGCCAAAATTTTGCCTGTAGGAAAGAGACTAGCCAAGCCAAGGTCAAACAGGGACTTAGTCTAGAATATCTATGTGAGCACAATAAGGTGAAGTTGAACCCCTCCTTGAATGCTGTGGAAACTTATCTAGTTGCAAATTATCCGTCTAAGAAAATTTCTGTGCATATACTTAAACAATAAAATAGCTAATTGAACTCTTCATGTGTGGCTCTGGTTATCTGGACCTGATACTGCTAGCTAGCTATTTATTTATTTATTTAAAATGATTATTTTCTGTATTAATTCTATATTTGCAAATTATAGTTAACTATGTTTGATACCATGACCATTATACCAGAATAATCAAGCTATATAAGGTAAACAAGTAGTGTTGAATAAGTTAATCCTAGATGAAAAATGGCAAAAGCCAGAAATAAAACTAGTAAGAATTCTGCATTTTGAACTGCATTACAATGAAACAGCAATAGAATTAAATCACCTTACAGAAGCATTACTTATGGGTGATACAATTTAGGAATACATTAAGTTACTTTTTGCCCAAATATGTTAAAATATCATCCCAAAGCATACCATATTTATTTTCAAAAAAAGACTGTGCCGATACATATGATGTTTGCCAATGTGAGGGTATTTTATTTTGTTCACCAAAACCAGGAATCAGCTTGTTCACTATTTCATCAAGTTGGCTAATTTTCAAATCACTCAGTCCTAGGTCTCGTAGACTAAGTAATGGCTGTAAAAAAATAATAAAGGATTCAAATTATAATTAAAAATTGGATTATTTCAAAAATAACATTTAACTTTTAAACAACCATGATTTTTATGTGCTTAAGTACCAGATTTATAAAAAGCTGTTTTTGCTTATTCTCTCTGAAACATGTTTCAGAGAGAATAAATATTAAATAAATACCATTATTTATTTATTTACAACAGCAGTAAATTATTAGAACATTTAAACATGGGATGTGTAAGTTAAATAACAGCTGCTCTTTAATAGTTATGCTATACATTATCTCCTTCAGAATATGCTATCAAATTAATCAACACTTAATCTCAAAGATATATTTAATTTCTTTAGGAGTTCATATTGAAATCCTATGGGCACATATTTACAGCTAGGCAGCCCTATCAATGTAATAGAATTTTTTCTCAGAAGTGCATAATTCCACCCAAGTCTCTATAATATTTTCATATTATAAAAAAATCAAGTACACTTACTGATTTTTTTTATTACTCCTTTAACAGGAGTGAACAGCAAGCAAATGTTATGAATTCTGGAGAAAAGGCATACATATATATGGGGAAAATAAAATGTATATAAAAACGTTTGTTTAAAGAAAAAGGTATTTTTTAGGATATATCTATATATATATGTGTTTATGTGCATATCTGTGTGTGTGTGTGTGTGTGTGTGTCTGTGTCTATACACACACACACACAGAGACATATATATCCTTTTTTTAAACAAATGCTTTTTATATACATTTTGTTAATTTCCCCCAAATTCTCTTATATTATGTAAGTATAAATTATATGAAAGATATTCATAAATAAATTACACCATTCAAGAATTCTTACTTCAGGGTTCAACACATCATGTTCAGGTGGTGCTTCTTTCTGTACAGACTGGGTGGACGTTGGGATGAAAGACTGTGTTAAACTTTTGGGTGAATGAAATGCATTTATGAGGTGGCTCAAAGAAACTGTGACCTGGTAAAAATACAAGGTATATTAAGTCACATATTATATAATTTGGTTTTTCTTAAATAACTGTAAAAACCCTAAGCTTCCAGGAATAATGTAGTCTATTTTTGCATTAACAAGGTAAACAGCTGTTGCTGTATATTTCAAAACACATTTTAAACACTGAATCAGTATCACAGAAATTTTTAGTAACAGAAAGATTGAAATCATAAAAAACTAGTTTAATTTTGAAAATATTTACAAACTTTTAGAAGCAATCAATTCATTACTGCAGGATATATTGTATAAAAAATTCCTCTCACTTAGCAAAATAATTGTTTTCTCTGAACTATTAATATTTTCATTTTGTGAAATACATTATTCTTGTAAATGCTCCCAATTAAATTAGAAAACTGAAATTGGGAACATGTATAACGCTAGTAGTTGCTATACAGAAAATAGTAATGTACTTATTTATCATGTTTGCAAAACTATCTGAAAACAAGCCAAGCATGTATTGTTAGCATCATCCAATATGACAACATAACTGATATAGATAACGCCTACTGACATCAAATATTTCCAAATTAATATCTTCCCCTGATTGTTTTTAGGTATGTGAAAATTTTATATTATGACAGATTTTTGAAACAATGTTACAATAACAAAAATGTACTGAAAATGTTTAAAATCTACGGATGAGCTTTGAAACTGACATTTAGGTCAAAATGATCAATCATGCAGATTATGTGTTGTCCACAGTTTGTATTTCACCTAGTAACTACCAATCTATTAATGCACAATGTTACTCCTTGAAGATAAATAGTTGAATAATGTAAACACAAATGAAGAATATTGTTTCTATTTGTTTAATACATAATATCTAGCCAGGGTTCAGACCTGTTTTGGGGATAGAAACAGATTAGTTGCACTTGATCTCAGGCAAGATTGGGATGGTCCCAGTGTATCCATCCTTGACTTCTCAGATCTTCAGTACCAGTTACCATGGTATCTTTTTGGACCAGCTATATGGTTTGGAGCTGAATAGTGAAGTCTTGTGCCGATTTGGCTCCTTTCTCCAAGGCTAGTCTCAATTGGTGTAGATAGGGAATGAGAAGTCCAGTCCATGGCTGTTCCTTTGTGGTGTGCCACAGGGTTCAGTTATCTCTCCACTCCTTTTTAATATCTATGAAGCCATTGAGTGAGATCATCTGCCTTCCATGAAGTATCATCAGTATGCTGATGATATTCAACTTTACCTCTCCATCCCTGGTGGCCCAAGTGTTGCTGTCACTACCCTCTTGCTGAGGCTGTGAGGCTTAGGTGGGGGACAAGAGACTTTGGTTGAACCCTGGTAAGATGGAGAGGCTTTTGGTATGTGGAGCTTCAGGATCGGGACTTTAACATCTTTACTTTGGGATGGAAGTGGCACCGCTCCAGATAGACCTAACATGCAACTTGGGGTTCTCCTGGAATAGCTACTGGCACGTGGCAGCTGTGGCCCAGATAGCTTTGTCTAACTATGTATTGTGCACCAATTGTGCCCTTTCCTGAATCAGAATTCCCTGCATTCAGTCACTCCAACCCTGGTCATCTCATGGTTGAACTATTTCAACATACTGTAGATGGGGCTACTCTTACACAGTATTTGGAAGCTCCAGCTGGTGCAGAAAGCAGTTGTGTGAAAACCTTTTGGGGCCCGTAGGGCGGGCCATGTTATACTGATGTTCTGCAAGCTGCACTGGTTGCCAATTTGCTTCCAGGTTCAATTCAAGGTGTTGGTTAAAATTTTAAAGGCCATTCTTGCACAGAACCGAGTTATCTCGCCCTGATGGGATTGCCAATTCCACCCATGCTGGCAGAAGAGGCATGCCATGGACTCTGTCAGTCAACGAATTCCAGTTGGCAGTTCCAGGAAAAGAGCCTTTTCTGCCATAGATCCTGTGCCTTACCACCAAAATGAGATTTGCACCCAACTCTTTGGCCTTCTGAAAAAGCCTGAAGACCTGCTCTGTCACCTGACCTGGGGCCTAATGGGGGCATGTCATTCTGGAGGTGGTTAATGGATAAAATGCCATCTCCTCTCTGCATGTATCTTGCTGCCTTCTTTCCCATCTTGCTCATTTTAAACCAATTTAGGTTTTATTACTTACTGTTTTAAAATTGTTACCTTGTTTTTTATTGTAAAATGACATGGGCAGTATATAAGTGTACTAAATAAATAAACAACAGAGGTTAAGGGACTTTCTGTATTTTTTTGTAATTTCCATTAAAAATCATCTCATTTTCTTATCAATTGAGATTAAAGGTAACATGCAACTTGTCCCAGATTTTGGCAGTTTATTTTTATTTGTATCCCACCTTTATTATTTTTACTAAATAATTCAAGGTGGCAAACATATCCAACACATCTTCCTCCTATTGTCCCTACAACAAACCTATGAGGCAGATTAAACTGAGAGTTACTTTTGGCCTTAACCACCAGGCCAAAGTGGCTCTGTTGTTTGTAATTAAAATAATAAAATACACTTTTTAAGATTGGAAGATCAATCTTTTGTTGTAATATAGGACCTGGATCCAAGGCCATAACTTTGAAAGATTGATTCAGATTATCTTAGTTTATATCTTTGTAACTTCAGAATGCTTTGTTTCTATACAAAGCAAACTTTGAGAATGATAAGTACAGTCGAGAAGATCATAGGAAACTCACTTCCTGGTATTCAGGATGCTGCTTATAAGCACTATGGGCTCAGAGCTCAAAGCATTGTTAGAGACTCCACACACCCACTTTACCATCTGTTTCCGTTGCTCCCCTCTGGGAGGAGGTTTCGAAGTATTTCTAGCAGGACTACCCGATTCTGTAATAGCTTTGTTCCCTATGCCATCCCTCTGGTAAACTCGCAAGATCCGTTTCTCTTGCCATGCACATGTATACATAACCCTAACTATACGTTGTTTCTCTGTGTCATATATGTGGGTATATGCATAATTCTGTATTTATTTTTGTCATATTTCTGTAGTGTATATTGGAGGTGGTGACCCTTTGAGAGCTGTATGTAACAAAATTTCATTTTAATGTATGCTGATTAGTGTACAAAATAACAATAAAGCTATTCTATTCTATTCTAATTAGATTGGTGTACTGGGCTACAAATTATGAGTTGTAACCCAACTCAACTGGATACAAGAATTAGAAAAGAATTAAAATGTTTAGTTACCATATTATTTTATATGTTTTCTATTGAATTATGCCCTTTCTATGAACCTAATCCTGGAATTTACCAAAACTGCCCCCAGATCTCATTTGAACCTAAAATAAGATTTTGATTCCTGTAAAGGCTTAATACAATACTTCTAACATTTGGATAATATGCTCAAAAACTCAAGTGTTTGCTTTGGACATTTGAGATTAGGACAAAAATGTTAAGCAAGAGCCTGTAACATCTATTTGTTCTTAATTCACAATCACCCCAGTAAATTTGCAATCAGTAGGCTCAGAACAAAAATATGATGTCATAGTTTAACGAACGGAAGTTATCTCCACAAAGCAATAAACAGCCAGGTAAAGAGTCTTTTCAAAAGAAATTAATTAAATAAAGGATAACTAAAGAAAGCGTCGCCCTTCAACAGTAGTATATCTTTAAATTTCAGGGAAGGGGCTACCGTCTGCCTGCTTTCATCGGCTTCGACTAACTTCCGTGAAAGCAAAATCCAGCACATTTTTAGAGGCTTTCCTTCCTCTCCCGCAGACTGTCTAAAACCTCTGCGTCCTGCCAAGGAAGCCTCACCTTCCCGTCCTCCCCCTTTCGGAGCCTCCCTCCCCAAATCATTCCTTCAGGACCCCGTTTCCCTTCCCGCCCCTCCATCCCTGGTTTTCTTAACTACGCAGAACAATAGCGGCGTCCAGCTGTTCTCGGGGAAGGAATTGCACCTGGGGCTGCACCGTGGTAGAAAAAGAAAGCATCCTTCTCGCCACTCGAGCGGCCTGACACGTCAAGACCGAGGGCGCCTCTTCTTCTGCGGTTCCTCCGGCCTCGTTCTTCGCGGGGAAGAGGACTCGGTGGTTTATCAACTCTTCCCGAAAATGGCCGCCTCTCACAGTTGGAACAGGCCGGGCTGAACCCCGCCCGGCAGCTGACGGTTGTCCCGACGAGTGCTTCCGGGTGACCTAATGACCCCGTCCGTCTCTTAGCAACCGAGGATCTGGGTGGTCCTGTGCTCGAATTTGTAGACGGTTGGCGGGAGGGGTGTTCTGAGCGAGTCCCGCCGCCTCTTGTAAAATGGTCGCGGTGGAGGGGAAACTAGTTTGGGATGACATTGAGCTCGTGTTCCGCGCGATGCGGCGAATTATAAGGAAGCGTTAGTGAAATGGGAGGCGCTCTCTGTGGAGGAGGCAAACGAGACAGAAGCGAGCTGTGACTAAGCCGCTTCTTCTCTTTCTTCCTGCCTTTCCCATATCCCTTCCCTCTCCGCCTGATAGTTGCTCTTCGCCATCGGCATTGTTAGTGCTGAATAAAGGAGTCTGGGGCATTTAGTTCTCTCTCTATCCCTGTGTAATAAAGGTAGTTTTATTCTCATAGATTTTAATTTGAAACCCGTTTGAAATGTGTTTCTGGAGGAAGCAGTGTAATGTGCTGTTTTTTATCTTCGCTCCGGTCTGTTCCTCTTGGGGTTGAACAGTATTCTGAATGGAATTGGAATGATCAAAGCCACCTTCGCGAGGTTGCTTAGTACTGGACTGGCTCTGGCCATTTTCAGATCCATTCTTAAACTTCACTAGCTGACTGTGCCGCCACAATATCCCACCTTCGCGGGATTCCCGTGGGTCTATGAAAGTCTGAATACCTGGATTAAATTATTGAACGTTGATAAAGATGAAAGCTGGAAATAAACTTCGGGAGTAATACGTAATTTCAGGAATAATAAAACAGCTTGAAAGATCACGCGTTTTTAATATGCTTGGGAGGGGGGGGCAAAGATAAAATGAAACCCAAAACAAACAGGCACATTTGCATTAGTATTTTCTGGACCTAGAGCCGAGAGCGAAACTGAGCATGCGCGAGTAAACAGGAAGTGTTGATGACGAATCCGCCCCCTCCCCCCGCATGAGTTGCTTGAGTGGCTAATAACGTTTTACGTCCTTTCGGTTGACGTGCAAGTGGCGGAAGGAGGGGTGGAACTTAGTTTTGAATTGTCGCGGGGCAAAGCCGCTGTTCGGCTGCGCGCCGGGAAGCCCCAAGAAAAGCCAGGATTGTGGCGTTAGCGATCGTGATGGCGGAAACTTCTGCATCCCAAGATGATGCGAGAAGGGAGGAGGAGAGGGGCGCCTCATGCGGGAAACGCATCACCATACCCCAGCCGCCCTCCATCGAGGATTTTACTATCGTTAAACCGATCAGCCGAGGCGCTTTCGGGAAAGTTTATCTGGGTCGCAAAGGCGGAAAACTCTATGCCGTTAAGGTGAGGCTCCCGTGTTTGGGGTAGCCCGGAGCCCCCGCTCTTCTAAGCAATTGTCGCGGAATACAGTTAAAAATGGTAGCCCGAAAGTTCGTTTTAATTTTCATTGCTCGCAGGCTTCAGTGACAATTTAGACCAGGGGTAGTCAATCTTGGCTCTTTTATGACTCGTGGATTTCAACTCCCAGAATTCCTGAGCCAGAACAGCTGGCTCAGGAATTCTGGGAGTTGAAGTCCGCGAGTCATAAAAGAGCCAAGGTTGACTACCCCTGACTTAGACAAATGGCAATGAAACTGAATTAAAAGTCTCAGAGCAACTGTCATGAGGGGACGATTTACGGTCGAAAAATGTGCGAAAAATATGGATCCTTCCTTTTTCTGTCATTGCTTCTTCCACTCCTAACCCAACTGCTGCCGATGTCTACTTAATTTGTGCAGAATTGAGAATCTTAAAGAAGAGACAAGTGGCAGTGGATAAAGACTCAAATGTAGCTTCTGTTTTGAAAATTATATCATCTCGTGCCCCTTTATAGATGCTCAATCCTTCCAATTTGCTTCTAAAACATTGACTCCCTTAAATATTTTGATCGTCTAGACCAGGGCTTTTCAACCGGTGGTACATGTACTACCGGTGGTACTTTGGCACTTGGCAGGTGGTATGCCATCGTCCTAGAGAAGTGGTAGTGGGGCGGAGAGGAATGAGCTGAAGTGGCGGCACTGCCACACAAGCCCAAGGGAGAGACAGCCGGAGCTGCAGGGCTGTCGGGGCTTGGCAGGTGGGGTGGGAGCTGAGGGGGGCAGGGCGCGATGCGATCGGCGACACGTTGAGGAAAACAAGTACTCCAAAAAAACAACTTTCATTAGTTTGCAGCCTGCCATTGTAGAAGGTCTCTGTTGAGACGTGGGGCTTCAAGGGGTGAGGAAACCCCCCCCGCCCATGCGCGCGTGCGCACACACACACAAACGTGCGCAGGTCTGAGAGAGGTGAGCTGAGAGCCACGCAGAGGCAACGATGGGGAGGGGTCAAATGTGAAGCCTCTGCCCACTGCTGTCTGCCTGTTGCCACCTCTGTCTGGAGCCTCTGGAAGTTTAAAAAAAAAAAGAGGAAGGAAGGAGTCAGGCAGGGAGAGAGGAAGGAGAGGCAATTTGGTTGAAAATGCCCCAGTTCAAATGAGAAAGCAATTTTGTGACAGACAGAACTTTGTTGGCAATCCAAGTTAACCCTGGTATTCTTGAATTGTGAGCTCTTAGGAAAGTATCCCCTTCTTGTGTGTTGCTAACAACCATTTCCACTGGGGAAAACAGGACAGAGCAGAGTGGAGGAAAATATTTCCCTTTGCTATATTTCCAGTCTGAATTAGACCAAGGCAGAGTCCCTACAAGAGAGCCCTTTTAAGGATTATGTATTAATAGAAAAGCAACTAAGCTACCTCTGTTCCTAAACGCTAAAGCTGTTGCACATAAAAAATGGAGGAGCTCTGATCAAACTATCACAGCCACCATTTTGACAGTTTTGCTGTACTATTGTCTGTGGATGCCCCCACTAAATGCAAGCACGGAATAAACTGAGACTGGTTTGTTCTCAATCTTTTAAGTGGCCACAAACTACTAGCAAAAGTGGCATTTGATCACAAGGCAAGGAGGCATTGAGAAATGTTTCTCCTTTTGCATTTGAGCATCCAAGAAGGGATAGGAAAGAAGAAAGGGAAAGAGGAAAGACAAAGAAAAAGAAGGAAAGAGGGGAAGAGAGCAAGGAAGGAAAGAGGGGAAGGAAGAAAAAGGAAAGGAGCATGAAGAGGGAAGGAAAAAGAAGAAAAGGAAGAGGGAGGGAAGGAAGGAAGATTATAATGAGAAGGAGGCAGGGTCTGAGGGAAGTCCTGCCATAGCACTTGGCCACAACCAGCCCTGCTACCCTTTTGCCATCCCCTTGTCCCCCCCCTCCTGACTCGCCTGGTGGTCTCCCATCCTATCGCTGAGGATGCTTTGGTTATAAAGCCGGTTTCCTCGCATGGAGAGGGATTGGGCCTCCTTCTGACCCACACATTTTGCCCTCCCCACACAACGTGAACAACCTGGCCACGGAGAGCAAGCAAAGCAGCAGCAGCCTGGAGGAGAAGGTAAGCACAGCCGGGGGGGCCTTGGGGAAGGCTGGCCTGAGCTGGATGCTTGCCCTCCACTGCCCAGGGCTCTGGGCAGTCTGCACCGCTGGGGGTCCTCCCCTTGTCCTGAGAGCAAAGGAACTGCCATGCCACCAAAGAAATTTAAACCAGTACTTTTTTCCTTTTTTTTTTACAGTTTATAACATTTTATTAGATTATGGAATAATACAAAAGCAAATAGTAGGACACAATGGGGAGGAAGAAGGGGAAAAAAGTGAGAGGGAAAAGGGGAAAAGAAAAGGCATTGACTTCCAACTTCCTCTATTGCAGTAGAATAAAGCCTTAACCTCGAACCTCAACTTTTTACTTTTTCATAATAGTATAAACTAGCCATTTCTATAACAACAAATGAATCTAACCAGTAAAACCCAAAATCCCGCCCCCTTTTTTTCAGTCATCAAGTTTTTGACACCTTGCTAAGCACTGGTGATACTCGAATATTGTCATGTCCTAAAAGTGGTACAGTCTGTGAAAAGGTTGAAAAGCCTTGGTCTAGACCAAATTAGCAAACTTCATTATTAGAAAAAGTACCCAGTGGCAGGTAAATGAACCATGATATAAAAGCCTAATCATTCTAAGTAATGGAGTAAAATCAACTTTCTAATTCAGTCTAATTCCTGCTTTTTAAGGGCCCGAGTGAGATATCACAGTTTTTGATTGAAAGTACACAAAAGGCTTAAGATACCAGCATAAAGGATTTATAGTACAATAATTAAAGTATGCATTGTGAGAATTTATTTGGCATTAAATGCATAGAACATTCCACAAAAATCCTTAATATGGAGTATTTATGAATTATAGGCATAAGGAAAAGTAACTTTATAATGCATTTTTCTGCAGTGAAGAAATATGATGCATATATCACCAAAGAGACAATTGTTTTTACAGGTGGTGAAAAAGGCTGATCTGATCAATAAAAATATGGCCCATCAGGTACAGGCAGAAAGAGATGCCTTGGCTCTCAGTAAAAGTCCTTTCATAGTACACTTATTCTATTCACTTCAATCTGCCAACAACGTCTACTTGGTGAGTAATCCACCCGCATTGTCTTAGAAAACCTTGTTTCTTTTAAGCTGTTGTTTCAACCTATTGTTTATTTTATAGTACTTTCCAGTGTCCTTATCACCTGCTGTTTGAACACCAACTTCAGTTCCAATCTTAAACCAGTATTTTTGAGCTGTAATTTTACTGAATATCTGTTTTTGCCTGTATCACATTCTAACTTAGCCTTTTGTAGTCTTTCCCATGTGTAGATCATTCCTGAAAACAAATGAACTTTACTGTGTTAATTATATGAACGTTATCATTTTTCCTTCCTCAGTTTGTATGAATTTTAATTCAGGTAATTCTAACTCAGATGTGTTGAAACCATAATACATAAGGAAAGGAACTGAATGGGGTAATCTGAAATAAATTGTATTCTAAAACCACAGTGAATGATAATCCAGAATAAATAGGGCTATTTCACCAGATCATTTCAGTGCTTCTGACATGGGAAAAAAACAAGCAGATAAGAACATCTCAGACATGGAGAGAACTATGATTTTTCTGGTTTTG
Organism: Protobothrops mucrosquamatus; assembly: GCF_001527695.2. Lineage (NCBI taxonomy): Eukaryota > Metazoa > Chordata > Lepidosauria > Squamata > Viperidae > Protobothrops > Protobothrops mucrosquamatus. The sequence goes on along the minus strand of NW_015386400.1, from coordinate 1,170,139 downwards.
CCCAGCTTTTGAGTTTTAAAGATTATTTAACTGTTTAGACCTAGGAAAGCCAATAACACTTAACATGATAGAAAAACCGTTATTAACAAAATAAAAGAATTGGGAAGGACCTTGCAGGCCTAATCCAACTATCCACTCAAGCAGAGACCTTACATCATTCTGTACAAATGGTGTCCAATCTCTTCTTAAAAATTCCAGTGATAGAGCACCCACAGCTTCTGGAGGCAAGTGGTTCCACTAATAAATGGTTCTCACTGTCAGAAAATTTCTCCTTAGTTCTCATTTATACGTTTCCATCTGTTACTTCTTGTCCTGCCCTCAGGTGCTTTGGAGAATACTACTCTTGTCTGTGACAGCCCCTAATTATTGGAAGACTGCTATCATATCTCCCCTAGACATACTTAGTTCCTGCAGTGGTTCATTGTATATTTCAGCATCCAGCTCCCTAATCATCTTAGTTGCTCTTCTCTGCATTCTTTCTAGATGTAGTATTCCAAATGTGGTCTTACCAAAGCAGTATAAAGCAGTACTAACACTTCACTTACTTTGATTCTATCTGTTGATGAGCCTTGGACTTTTTTGGCAGCTGCAGCAAACTGCTGGCTCATATTTAAGTGATTGTACCCCACTGCATGCTTCCCTCCGTATAGATATAATTTTGTTGAGGAGTACACATTGAGTGTGATTAATTATGAATCCATCTGGTGGTGATAGTGTCTATCCCACATTAAGAAGTAGGTTGTGGTCTACTTTGTCAAATGCCTTACTGAAGTCTAGGTATACCATATCCACAGCATTTTACTGATCCAATAATTTAATCACTTATACCTTTACTTGTTTCTAGACATTTGCAGATCTGTTGCTTAATTATCTTTTACAAAATCTTTCCAGGTATTGATATCAAGTTGATTTGATGATCTATAGTTTTCTGGATCCATTTTTCCCCTTTTTTGAAAATTGGAATCACATCAGCTCTTTTCTGGTCCTACAGTAGTTCCTCTATGCTCAAGGCTCTTTGAAAGATATGGTTCAGTGGTTCTAAGATCACGTCTGCTAGTATAATTATTCTCAGTATTGCCTCTGGAGTTTAGCAGGTTATACAAAAAATGGAAGGATTTATGTCAGCCATAGATTGCTTATCTCTGCTCTTAAATTTTACAAAGGTATTTTTCTTTGGCAGGTAATGGAATATCTTATTGGCGGAGATGTTAAATCTCTTCTTCATATATGTGGTTACTTTGATGAAGAAATGGCAGTAAAGTATATTTCTGAAGTAGCACTGGCTCTTGATTACCTTCACAGGCATGGAATAATCCATAGGTAAAATCATGCTATGCTGGATTTAATACGATGTAAGATTAAACATTTTCAAATAGGCCATTAAATTTACACACATTTTAAAAGGCTGAAACTTAACTCATCACCCATAATTACCTTTGTAGTAGACCTGCTGCTTTAAGATTCAAGTTTAATGGATTTGGATCAGCTTCAAAAGTTTGGAGCACTTTTTATCTTAAGTAATTAGAAATATAATTTCAGGAGTAAATTGAAATTAGTGCCGTCTCTGAAATGTAGAATTATAGAGTATACACCACATAAGACGTAAACCATTCTAAGAAGATTTATTCTGACTGCTTTGATAATAACAGAAAACCTGTTTTCTACTGAACCAACGACATCTGTGTCCTCTGCATGTATACTTAGTAAACAGGTTCACTTTATTTGTTTATAATAATCATTTAATGTTATTACTCTGAGCCAGCATTGATATCTAGGAACAATAATTATGTTATATAAAATTTATCTGATAGCAGAACATTGATTAATGTTTTTAAATCATTATATCATTCCCCAATATAGTCTCTCCTCAATGTACTAGAATGGATAGTGGGTGATCGTCAATTTGGCGAAGCACATTACACTAAACTATACATAAATATTTCATTTATTAGAGCCAGTTTGGCCTCCAGGTTAAGCCTGAAGCTAGAAAGCAGAAAACTTGAGTTCTAGTCCTGCCGTAATTACAAAAGCCAGCTGGGTTCTCTTGGGTAGTCATTCTCTCTCACCCAACTCACCTCAAAAAATTATTGTTGTAGGGAATTTAAGAGGAAGAAGGTGTGTTGGATATGTTTGCTGGCTTGAGTTATTTGTAAAAATAATAAAGGTGGACTATAAATATTTTTTTTATTACTAGAGATTTAAAACCAGACAACATGCTGATATCTAATGAGGGTCACATTAAATTGACAGACTTTGGACTGTCCAGAGTTACTTTGAACAGAGGTAAGCCCTACACAAATTGATGTATTTATATATCAGAATTGTTGCCAAATATTTTTTTAATATGTAGTGTCAATTTACATGCCCAATTACAATGTTATTATTGATTGCACTTTTATAAATATAGAGCCTAATGATCATACTTTTTTCAGAAATAAATATGATAGATATTCTCACTACACCATCAATGTCTAAACCTATGCAAGACTATTCTCGTACTCCTGGACAAGTATTATCTCTTATCAGCTCTTTTGGTTTTGTAAGTGTTCAAAATAATATATTTATACTGTATTGTTTACAACATAATATACAAGATAAAAATTTATAAACGTAAGACTGTCAGCTAACATTTCTATCTTCTTACAAGAATTAAGACCATACTCCTAATATAGCTGGAGATTACATAATGAAATACTTAAGTCTAAAAAGATCTGACTAGGGCCCAATGAAATAGCAATGAAGATACTAAGTGGGAGAATACAAAGAAATTCTACTAAATTACATGAGGTGGTTTTTAGCCATTTGAATAATTAATAAATCCTGGCATTTTGGCCGGCTTAGTCTCTGTGCATTGAAAGAAACTTCTTTAAGCTTGTCATTCACATGCCTAACATTCAGCAGCATGTCAGTGGATCTCTGATTTTAAAGTGTTAACATAAGGCTTTATTTTGGGGAAAAGCTTGAGATTCTGTCTATCATCTATATCACAAACATTCAGATACTGAAGCATATGTTTGCGTTCAGAAATTATAAATTGCCATACCCATGATAAATTTCAATATGTCCATCTACTGAAAAATATATCTTTATTTTGACAGTATACTCCAGTTGGAGGGAAAGGGCCTGTGCAGAGTCCAAGCCCTGTTTCTGCAGATATGCCTCAGCTGTCTCGAGAATTCGCTTCTCCTCTATCTATAAGCTGCAAAGATTACTCTATGGCATCAAGTAAGCTCCTGAGAGCATGTAAGTATCTAATTGGAAGGATTTGATCCTATCATCCAGGTCATGGATGTCCCAAAGATGGTTTTTTAAAAGGCAACTGAACTTGTTTTTCTTTGAAAATGTTTTGCTTCTCATCCAAGAAGCTTTTTCAGTAGTGACTGAATGGTGGAGGATGGAAGGATTTATAATCCTTGCAGTCATCTGATCGTTAGCACTGTTTCTGTGAGTCATTGAAGCCACTTCGAAATTTATCTGTGTCCCCAAGGTCACCTGAATAGTGCAAATGAGTGTGGAACCTTCTTGGAGCTGCTGAAAGGACTGTGTTTAAATAGGAGATAGGTGGCATCATATCCCTCCCCTTCTGTTGAGAGAGGGCTATTCAAGATAGGCTTAAGATAGAGAAGGATCTGGACAGACTTGAACACTGGGCACCATCTAACAAAATGAAATTCAATGGCGAAAAAAGTAAGGTTCTACATTTAGGCAAGAAAAACCAAATGCACAGGTATAGTAGGGGGTACCTTCCTCAATAATAGTAACTGTGAGAGGGATCTCAGAGTCCTAGTGGACAATCACCTAAATATGAGCCAACAGTGTGCTGCAGTTGCCAAAAAGGCCAACACAGTGCTAGGCTGCATTAACAGAGGGATAGAATCAAGATCACGTGAAGTGTTAATACCACTTTACAATGCCTTGGTAAGGCCACACTTGGAATACTGCATCCAGTTTTTCTCACCACGATGTAAAAAAGATGTTGAGACTCTAGAAAGAGTACAGAGAAGAGCAACAAAGATGATTAGGGGACTGGAGGCTAAAATATATAAGGAACGGCTGCTGGAATTGGGTATATCTAGTTTAACTAAGAGAAGGACAAAGGGGGACATGATAGCAGTGTTCTAATATCTCAGGAGCTGCCACAAAGAAGAGGGAGTCAAGCTATTTTCCAAAGCGCCTGAAGGCAGGACAAGAAGCAACGGATGGAAACTAACCAAAGAGAGAAGCAACCTAGAACTAAGGAGAAACTTCCTGACAGTTAGAACAATTAGCCAGTGGAACAACCTGCCTCCAGAAGCTGTGAATGCTCCAACACTGGAAGTTTTTAAGAAGAGACTGGACAGCCATTTGTCCGAAATGGTATAGGGTTTCCTGCCTGAGCAAGGGGTTGGACTAGATGACCTCCAAGGTCCCTTCCAACTTTATTATTATATAGCTCTTTCAAACCAGTGGTGATCCTATCCTTTTAAAGAGATTAATTTGTGTGGAAAGGGCTCTAGAAATGGTGCCCCATTATTGGAATTTTGTCCAAAATAGGCGTATCTTGATGACATTTCACTTCTGAGTGCTTTAAACTCTGAGCAATTAATTCCTGAATGATTCTATATTATTGCAATGGGGAAAATAAATGTAACAAACAAAATGGAGACTGCACTGTTCCACACAACCCCCTTTTACATATGACAAAGATCAAAGCCCTACTCATTGCTTTGCCTAATCCAGAGTTCCCCAACCTTTTGGGCACCAGTGACCGGTTCTGTGGAGAAAGCTTTTTTGTGAACCGGAGGATGCGTTGTTTTGTGTGCTGCCTGCATCCCACGGATGGGGCTTTGCTTGTTTATGCAGACTGGTTGCTGACATGCCACAGACCAGTACTGGTCCGGGGATTGGGGACCCCTGGCCTAATCCCATCAGTCCCAAATTTTCTCTCCCTCCCTCCTTCCAAACAAAGCCTCTTGCAATCTTATCTAAGGCAAAGAAAAGAAGCCTCCTCATAATATAGTCCTATGGCGACTATAAAATTGCAAATAAAGAAACACCTTAGAATAGAAGAGAGCTGGAAGGGACCTTGGAGGCCTTTTAATCCAGCCCCTTGCTCAAGCAGGAGAACCTATACCAGTGGTGGTGAATCTATGGCACGGGTGCCAGAGGTGGCACTCAGAGCCCTCTCTGAGGGCACGTGTGCCTTCGTCCCAGCCCCGCCTCTCCCATAGCCTCCTCACCAGCAGCCCCCCTGGAGAGTCGTCCCTGGTCGCCGCCCGTGCGGAGCAGCGCAGCCAAGGACATGGCAGCAGGGACAAGACTCTAGCCTCGTGCCCCATCGCGCGCAGATGATGCTGCGAGGCATAGGCGAAGGGCATGGTCGCCATGGTACTGCAGGGCCTCCTGGGTAATTGTGGCGGGACATGGAGGCGGTGGGTGGCTCAGCAGGGGGTAGGGCGGTTTTTGGGCACTCGGTCTCTAAAAGGTTCTCCATCACTGACCTATACCATCTCAGACAAGTGACTGTCTAGCGCTTTTTAAAATTTCCAGTGATGGAGCGCCCACAATTTCTGGAGACAAGCTATTCCACTGGTTGATTGTCCTCACTGTCAGAAAGTTTCTCCTTAATACCACTTTGCTTCTCTCTTTGATCAGTTTCCAACCATTGTTTCTCGTCCTTCCCTCTGGTGCTTTGGTGACCAATGTGACCCCCTCTTCCTTGTGGCAGCCCCTCAGATACTGGAATACTGCTATCATGTCTCCCTATTTCTTCTTTTCTTTAGACTAACCAAACCCAAGTCCTGCTGTCGTTCTTCATATGTTTTAGTCTCCAGGCCTTGGATCATCTTAGTTCCAGCCCCCATCAGTTGATTAGCTTAACATTCTACCTCCTTTAACAATAAACTTCTTCAGCTCTGCTGCCCTCCTGAAAGGCCCATTTTGCTATCAACTCCGCCCTGCTACATAGCTTCCCCAAACTGGCAGGCAAATCCGATTTCCTAGGATTTCTTGCCTTGCAATCCTTACCCTCTGTAAAAATCTTTGTTTTTCCATCGTTTTACTGCCCATCTTTCTTGCAATAAACTTGGTTCTTCTTAGTGTTATGCTCCTTTAGAGTGAATCCATGACAATTTAAATTAGAAAATTGTGTTGCTGTGGTTTATGAGATATATATAACTACTTGTATTATAGTCTTTCTATATGAATGCAAATTTATGTCAGTGTTTTCTTTCCTTTTATACTTTTAGTACCTTTTCTAAACTTCCAGAAATTTCTTTTAATTGAACAAATTCAAAATAAAATAGATTAAAATATAAATTACACTAAAAAGAATTATGAAGACAGGAGATACATGTCTATTTAAAATAAATACATTTTACATTTACTTATTTGAGCAATTTTACTTTATGGCTCAGTTGAATGGTTCAGTTGAAAATTTGCTGTAAGTCATTGTTTTATTAAACAGACAAAAATTGCCTATTCCTTTTGAAGGCCTTGATTCTTCAACTGTTATGCCTGGAATGCCCATAAGGAGTTTAACACCAACTCTGCTTCAGTCCAGAAGAAGGTATGGAACATCTAGTGCCAGTAGCCATTCCCGGACCCAGCTGTCTAGTATGGAATCAGAGTGCTGCAGCAGCCCCAGGTGGGAAAAAGACATCCAGGTTAGGACTGCTTTTTTTCTAAGAATTTGCTTCTTCTTAACCTGAATAATTCTGTGCTAGTACAGGACAACATTTAAAGGCTTTTAAATTTTGTTTTTTCCAAATAGGATTACCTTGCAAGAAATGGATAGGATATTCTGATTAAGAGATAGAATTGTTAGTTATTCTGTTTGCTATGTTTTGGGGAGATCACTCCTTCCTATGCTGTTACAAAGAATAGGAACCCACATTTTCTAAAAGTTGGTTCAAGCCATGGATAGCAATTCTGGGTTCACGTGCCGATCTTCTGCTTGTTTTGTCCCCTCAACACATTCCATTCCTACATTAGTTAGTAGATAACGTGCCTATAGAAACAGAAGCTCCTCCAAAGTTAGCAAAACATGCTCTGCTTTCAAATAGTGTCTGGATCTTATGGTGATTCTGTCTTCTAATTCAATGGTTTATTTATTTGTTAGATTTATATTTATCTTTTTCCCAGGAGCTCAGGATATTATTCCTAGGGTAATACTCTAGTCTTCAGTTTTATTCCTATGAAGATGGGAAATTGAAACACTTTATTATACATTTCATGACTTAATATGCAAATAAATACTGGCTTGTATGATTGGATGGCATGTGAGAAACAAGAGACTGTCCCTTTGTAACCAGTGAGTTTCTATACCTAAATGTTGATTCAAAGCAAGGTCCTCTAAGTAGAATATGAATATAAAAACAAGTATAATTTATTTCTGGAATAGAGAAAGAAAAGTGTATCACTACAGTAAAATTCAAAGTAATAGGCTTCTCAGTAGTATATCTACTAATATGCCATTTTATTTTTAGTTCAGTATTAACACAAGATAAGTTAATAGTAATAAGCATTATATATCAACCACCATGGAGATAGTTTTGTGATTGGATGTGAAATTAGACTAGGAAGTAGCTGTGATTAGGGACTTGCTTTCCATTCAGTTTCAATCAGAATTAGAAGCCTTTTCCATCTGAAATATGGCAGACAAACTATATTCTGCTCAGAATCAGGAATGTACAGAGATCTGTACTCAAAAACAAAGACTTGTCTCTTTCAGCTAAGGTGCTAAACTATACTTTTAATGCTTTTTAGATTTATATATTATTTGTTTCATTCTAATTTTGTTTCAAATTTAGTTGTTCCATGTGTGTAATTACTTTAGGCTGGATTGGAGTAATGTTTGTCTGCTTAGCTTGAAACTACTTGGTTTTCAGGAAGAAGACAATTTCTGCCCTGCAGCAGGTCAAATGAATGCAATGGAGAAACATGAACCTTCAGACATGCCATTTGTCAACAATAATAAAGTCTTAAAGCAAAACTTGCTAGAAACTGCTATCTCTCCTATTAGTAGTAATGACTCTGCAGACAGGCATAATGGAAGGAGTGAACACTGTGACTCATCAGATATTTCTGTAAAAATTTGTGACGTGAAAGACTTAGTCAGAAAATGTCTCTCAGAATACAAAGAATGGGAAGAAAAGCTTTGTACAGATAATTCTGCTCAATCCAAGGAGGTAGCAAAACCTAACTATCACTTTTCCCATCTGGGCTTGGATAATCTCAAGAAAGAAGAGGAGAGACAAGTGCTGCAGAAGACTGGAATCAAAAGATGCTTTGAATTAGTTGACACTAGCCCTTCTCAAGAACATATCCTTGTGAAAAAAAATAATAGTGAATATAAGCGTGGTTGTAAAATTATTGAGATCCCAGAAAAGCAAAGCACAGGTTTGACAGCTGAAATCTGTTGCTTAAAACTTGAAGGGTGCATGCAAGAGAGCTGCCCAAAGGAAAGTCAAACAAAGGATTCAAATTATTTGGAAGAAAATAAAGGGAGCAAATTAGGGACCCCATTAATAGCTAAGAATCTTATGAATGAACTAAATGCAGATTGTGAAAAGGATGGAAAACACATGAACTTCAGTTTTGTAAGCATTGATGATGAAAAGCCTTTAGCAAGCATGAGCATGGACTCTGATTTTTCCCTTCCAGAGATCTCTGCTACAGAGAACCATTTAGAAAAACACACATTTAGTTTAAATGGGAGCATTAAAGACGTCCCCCTTGAGGAATCAAAATCAGAAGCTATGTTAACATTACCTTGCTGCTCCAGATGGGAAACCAGAGATGAGCCAATGCTCCCTGTCCAGGAGAGCAAATACTTGGATCGCAATCAAGATAAGAGTTTGAAATACATTACAGAAAAGCACACCAATGTTCATTCTTCACCAATGGAGATGCTAAATGTACTTAAAAAAAATATTGTTGCCTTCCGAAGTTACAATAGTTCTATCAATACGTCTAATATGACTGAGCCTTCAAAAATCAGTATGGTATCTGTAGAAGGAATGAATATCTCTGCCTGCAGTGGTTCTTATCCAATGACCATTACACCTGCACAAAAAGGGACACCCTACAGGATATATCAGGTAGGTACTGAACATGCAATATAGCATTATACAATATAGCATTATAGGATTTCTATATATGGTAATGAGTTGCCTTAGATCCTACTGGTTTATATGGCAAAAATCCCTCTATTGATAAGAACTTTCATGACATTTTCCAAGGTAGTTATGATGGGCAACTCTAGATCCATGTTTCTTGGATCTTCAAGGTTTCTTTCTATTGGCCTTCTCTGGTAAATCAGGCTACATGAACTAAATCTACTATATCATAAGGCTACTTTAATAGAGCCTTGCAGGTCTGAAAGTACAAATTTTCCCACCCTCTTTTAACTTTTTTATCTATCCTTTAGTTACTTTCTCTGACCATTAAGCAATTGCAGGCTCCTACTCCTCTTGTCTAATTGTTTCCTAGGCAGTGTCTCTTCTCCACTTTCTTCAAGGTCACCGATGCATTCCATTGTACTTTCATTCTATTACTTTAGTTATAATTTTATTTCACAAGAAATTTAGCATTATATGAATTTTCTTTGGAAGCCTTCAATCTTAGTGAAATGCAGCATGTGATAGGACTCTTCTGCTGTATTTAGATAAAATTATATTATTATAGAACTTCTGTAGCACAAATACAAATTTTAGGCTTTTTCATGTTTAAGTTGCTTAAAAAGTCACAAATGTTATTCTGAAAATGGTTTGTATTTTGGTACCACACCCACTTTTAGAGGATGTAACTTCAGTAAATCTAGAGAAAAAGTTTCTGTAAACTTAATTTATTTCTTATTAATATCAGTGGGTAAATTAATCATGACTTAAATCTTGATTTTACTGGAACTGTAATTTAGTGCATTCAAATTTCTCCATTTCTTCAATGCCACTTGAGAATACAAAGAAGAGACAAAATGTTAGCACATAAGAAGTGTAGTTGAGCCTTGTCATGTTCACTTTTTAAAACTGGGACAGTTCTTATCTGGAGGTAAGATAACAAATAGAAGCATTATTTTCATGAATTTACATGAATTGCATATAGAAATCTGTCCATAGAGGGCATTATTAAAACACACATCATTACAAAATAAAGTGAAAGATTGAACACATCATTTCTATCAGCCTTCTCCAATCTGGACCCCTCAGCTATGCTGGGATTACAATTCCCAGAGTTCCTATCTTGTACAGCTCATAGTTGTATAGGCTAAAAATTATGGCAGTTAAGGTACCAAAATGGAGAAAGATTAGGGGTGCTTGATTTAAGCTTTAAGAAAATCTTGCAACATTACTTTTGTCTAATATCTACCGTATGTTTTTAACTTTAATACTGAATTGAGATTTTTGTAATCCACAGAGAGTCAATGAAGTACAATAGTGTAGAAGCCTGAGTAATAGATAAATAAAGGCTAGTTTTAGTTTTATGGTGAACGCATAGCTTGAAGCTTAAAACCTCTTGCACTTTTCAGATGGGAGCAGATGGCATTAAGGATTTCATGGCCAGTTACCATTTACTGATTATAATGAAATTTTTGCTTCTACAGTAGAATAGGCAGCTCATGGATCCTTTTTATCCCATGAAAACTCCAGAATTATACAGCCAAAATTAGATCATAGACTTTTGGCAGCCCAAAACAATCTGATTCATAATAATTAATTTTTTAAGACATTTCATTTGCATTTTTAAAACATCTCCTGTCTTTCCCAAAGAACTGAAGATCTGCCCAACTTTCCCAATGACATCCCTTGGATAATTAAAAGTAATAATAAATTATAGCCCCATACTTATCAAAAGAGACATAAAAGAAAACCCATTTTGTTTGAGATAAAACTCAGTATTTTGGAATTGAATAATATACTTCATTGCAGATAAAGTAACTAGGCTCTCGTTTCAGCCACTAATCATTTAAATCAAGAAATAAAATGAATATACTGTATTCTAACTGTCTTACTTTATATCTGATGTAATATTTATTTTTTGCATCAGACTCCTCAGGGAAATGTTGATACACCCTTTAGGACCCCAAAAAGTGTACGAAGAGGGGCTGCTCCAATAGACGGAGAACGTATTTTAGGAACCCCAGACTACTTAGCACCTGAGCTTCTCATTGCAAAGACTCATGGTAAGCAAACTAATATTCACGCGTTATGGATACTTATGTATTTTCATCATTCACATTTTCAGTCATGTGATAAGATTCTGACTTTTAAAAATCCTTAATTATCAACCTAATGGAATACAAGATTTAATCTTAAAAATCTTTCCTTCTATCCAGAATTTCATTTGAATTCACTTCAATTTAGTATATAGGTAAAGGGAGATTATTCCTCTGTCCAATTGTGTCTGACTCTAGGGACGGTGCTCATCTCCATTTCTTATCCGAGGGAGCCAGCATTGTCCAAAGACATTTCTGTGGTTATGTGACTAGCATGACTGTACGCCAAGGCACATGGAACACTTACCTTCCCACTGCAGTAGTACCTATGTGCATGCTTTCGAACTGCTAGGTGGGCAGGAGCTGGGGCAAGTAATGGGAGCACACCCTGTCATACAGTGCTTAGGTGTCAAACATGGACTGTCAGCTTTCCAGCTGACAAGTAGTGTCTTTAACTGCTGAACCATCGTGCCCCATAAAATTTAGTATATAGTTTGATTCAGTCTTATGAGCAAAAAAGAAAAGGAGGAACTGGATGTGAACTGTGGATGATAGTCTGTAGTTCTATATCATTTGTCGTCGTGTTGTGTGAACTACAGTATATGTTAATAAAAATAACAAAAATATTTCTTGAGTTCTGTTTCCTACATTGCAAAATCTTTGCAAAGAGAGCCAAGCTTACTTGATGTAAAGCTGGGGTTTTTTTTATTTTAACAAGAGATTCTCAAGGCCCATGCTTCAAAAAGTTACATAATACAGGTTGTCCTCGGCTTATAGCCACAATTGGGACCAAAATTTCTATTGCTAAACAAGGCAACTGTTAAGTGGGTTGTGCTTGATTTTACAAGATTTTTTAGCCACAATTGTTGGTAATCAATGCAGTTGAAGTGAATCACATGGCTGTTAAACAAGTCCAAATGGTCGTTAAATGAATGGTTTGTAAATTGTGGACTATTTCTACAGGTAGTCCTCGACTTAGGATCATTCAAATTTATGATGGCATTGAAAAAAGTGACTTATGTCTTGCACTTAAAACCATTATAGCATCCCTCCAGTCATATCAAAATTTGAATGCTTGGCAACTGGATACATTTACGACTTATACATCTAGGGCAGACATGTCCAAAGTCCGGCCCATGGGCCATTTGCGGCCCGTGGCCCGGTTTAATCCGGCCCTCGAACAGCCCTCCCTGCTCTATATAAATGCGGCCCTCCCACGGCCCTCCGGCAAGTCCCATGAGAGAGAGAGAGACAGAGACAGAGGCACTTGCACTTGCACTTCTGTCTCTCTCTCTCTCTCTCTCATGGGAATTGCCCCCTCGCAGGGCTCCTCATTGGCCCTGCGCCCTGTTACCCCGCCCCCAGCCGCAAGCCACCATCCGCCCTGTGGTTATAAGTGTCCCGGCAGTTGGGACCCGCCCCTCCCGGAAGTCAATCAATCCTTGGCGGTTCTCCGTCCGGCCACTTGTGTGCTGCGTCACCCAGCCTCCTTCCCTGAAGGCTCGTTGGACCAGAGAGTTCCAGGTTGGTGTCAGCCCTTGCTCAGCCTTCTGAGCTCTCCCGCGGCGTCTGCTGGTCTGCTGGTGTTGCGTGGCCCGTTCGGCTTTCCCCCTGGCGTCCGCGGCGTTCTCTGCCTCGCTTTCCCCGGCCGGCTCCAACAGTTCCGGCTGATTGCCGGCACGTGGCTGTTTCTCCCTGGCAGCCTCGGCCCCCCCAGCCCTGTTGGTGAGCGCCCGGCAGGGCGCAGCGTCGCCAGGCCTCCCCCCCTTGCGCGAGGCTTCTGCCGTTCCCCCTTGCGCCTGGCTACGGCGGCTCGGGGTTTCCCGTCCCGGGCACGCCAGGCAGCGCTGCAGGGAACGGAAGGGAGGGGGGGAGGGCCATACCTGGAGCTCCGCAGGCCGGGGCGACGCCGGGAACGAGCTGGGCGGCGACGGCGACGGTGGGAACAAGCTGCTCGGCTGCGGCGGCAGCAACGGCAACAGGCCGAGCGGCGGCGGCAGTCGGCTGGCGGTCCCCCAACCCTCACCCGTGAGTGGCAAGTCCTGTGGGGCTTGACAAAGAGAAGAGAAAGAGAGGAGAGAGGGAAAGAGAAAAAGTGGAAAGAGAAAGAGGAAAGAGAAAGAGGGGAAAGAGAGAGAGAAAGTTAGAGGAAAGAGAGGAAGAGAAGAGAAAGAGGAAAAAAAGAAAAAGAAAAGAGAGAAAAAGAGGAAAGAGAAAGAGAAGAGAAAGAGAGGAAAGAGAAAGAGAGGAAAGAGGGAAAGAGAAAGAGGAAAGAANGCGGCGGCGGCAGTCGGCTGGCGGTCCCCCAACCCTCACCCGTGAGTGGCAAGTCCTGTGGGGCTTGACAAAGAGAAGAGAAAGAGAGGAAAGAGGGAAAGAGAAAAAGTGGAAAGAGAAAGAGGAAAGAGAAAGAGGGGAAAGAGAGAGAGAAAGTTAGAGGAAAGAGAGGAAGAGAAGAGAAAGAGGAAAAAAAGAAAAAGAAAAGAGAGAAAAAGAGGAAAGAGAAAGAGAAGAGAAAGAGAGGAAAGAGAAAGAGAGGAAAGAGGGAAAGAGAAAGAGGAAAGAAAGAGAAAGAAAGGAAAGAAAGAGGAAAGAAAGAGAGGAAAGAGAAAGAAGAAAAGAGGAGAAAGAGGAAAGAGAGAAAGTTAGAGGAAAGAGAAAGAGGAGAGGAAAGAGAGGAAAGAAAGAGAAAGAAAGAGAGGAAAGAGAAAGAAGAGAGGAAAGAGGGAAAGAGAGAGAGGAAAGAGAGAAAGAGAGGAAAGAAAGAAAAAGAGGAAAGAGAAAGGGAGAGGAAAGGAAGAGAAAGGAAAGAGAAAGAAAGCAAGAGGGAGAAGAAAGGAAAAGAGAAAAAAGATTGAGAAAGAGAAAGAGAGAAAGGAAAGAGAAAGAGAAGAGAGGAAAGGGAGAGGAAGAGAGGAAAGAGAGAGAAAGAGGAAAGAGAAAGAAAAGAGAGGAAAGAGGAAAGAGGAAAAGAGGAAAGAGGGAGAGAAAGGAGAGGAAAGAGAAAGGAAAGAGAAAGAAAGCGAGGGGGAGAGGAAAGAGAAAAAGAGGAAAGAAAAAAGATTGAGAAAAGAGAGGAAAGAAAGAGGAAAAAGAAATGAAAGAGAGAAAAGAGAGAAAGGAAAGAGAAAGGAAGGAAAGAGAAGAAAAGAGGAAAGAAAGGAGAAAGAGAGGAAAGAGAAAGTTAGAGGAAAGAGAAAGAGGAAAGAGAAAGAGAGGAAAGAGAAAGAGGGGGAGAGGAAAGAAAGAGAGAGAGAGGAGAGGAAAGGGAAAGGAAAGAGAGAGAGAGAAAGAGGAAAGAGAGGGAGAGGAAAGAGGCATAAAATAATTCATTTGCATTTAATTGTAATGGTTCAAAGAATGTTCGGAAAAATGTTCGGCCCTCCAGCACGTTCACTTCATCCAATCTGGCCCTCTTTGAAAAAAGTTTGGACACCCCTGATCTAGGGTCACATGATTGCCATTTTTGACCTTCCCAGGGGCCTTCTGCCAAGGGAGAAGCTGATTTCACTTAATGACTGTGGTGAATTGGCTAGCAACTATACAAAAAAAGAGTTGTAAAACCACAGATGACTCACATAAGACCACATTACTGAGTTTCAGAAATTCCCATCCAATTGTAGTTGTAAATCGAGGACTATCTGTATTTACTCATTATAGTGCAGAAGTAGCTTAATCCTTGTGAATCAAGTTCACAGAGTACACCAAGCTATGAAGTCAATTATGATTTTTTAACCATTCTGCATGATGATATGTACAGAGTTAATTGTGGTTCATTCAATAAACAATGATTAAAAACATTATGATCCATTTATGTTGCATTTTGAACAATAATCTAATTTATTGGGAAAGGGTTTTTTGTAATACTCAACAATTTCATTATAGAACTATTTGAAATTAATATATTCTACCTTAAGATGGTTCAAATAAGAATCAAACCATGCTTTCAAAAGTTGATACGTTGTCTACATGCTCCTAGGTTTGCAGCCCTTCAGCATTCATAATAAATATAGGATTGACATTTCTTTCTGTAGAAATATCTTTCATACATGTAAAAAATGTCAAGAGAAATTGATGTGGTCTTAATCATGTCACTGATATGTATAGATTGGGGGATATTACATTCAAACATATAATCCACCAGTTGTAGTTTGAAGTGTCCAAAAATATTTTCATTTGATTCTCAGAAATTTAAAATTCCCACTTATAGGTGAATAAATAGACTAGGTATTCCTCTGGTTCATATAAAAAGCCGAAAACTATGTTAAGGAGAATATTTTTCTTTGGAAAACTGCTAATTGGTGTATTAAGCATTATCAGCATTTAATAAGTGAATTCAGTGTAATAATTATACCAACTGTGGTAAATATTTACTTGATTTTTTTTACATACAGGAATTCACACCACTGGTAAGTTTTTTTATAGCACTTCACAAAACAAAGTTCACATTGTTCAAGACAAGTATTGAAAGATTTATACAATGAGTTAACACAATTTACATTTCCAAAATAATCGTTTCATTAGTCTAGTTCAGTGGTGGCAAACCTATGGCACGGGTGCCAGAGGCGGCACTCGGAGCCCTCTCTGTGGGCACACGTGCTGTTGCCCCAGCCTTGCCTCCCCCCGCAACCCCCTCCCCAGCAGCCCCCCTGGAGGAGAATCGCCCCCGAACGTGGCTCACATGGAGCAGCGCAGCCAAGGACATGGCAGCCAGGCAGCGTAGACAAGACTCTGCCCTCACGCCCCATCATGCAGTTGATACTGCAGGGCGTGGGCAGAGGGTGTGTCCGCCATAGTGCTGCTGGGCTGCTTGGGCAATCTGTGGTGGGCCCTGGAGGCAGTGAGTGGTCCTGTGGGCAGGTGGGGTGGGGGATGGGGCAGAGTGGGGGCGTGGCCAGTTTTGGGGCACTCGGTCTCTAAAAGGTTCGCCATCACTGGTCTAGTTCAACGAAAATAAAAGTGTGGTTTACAAAGGCTAAATCTCTAATAGGGAAATATTCACATTCCTTCATTTCAGAGTGGGTGTTTTTTTAACAAATGCAATGCTGATTTTCCTTCTTTAAAATGTGCTGTGTTACAACATAAAAAAGATGCTTTCACTTGTTTTCCAAAGGTTATTGGTCACTTCTACTGTACAGCAGACATAAAGTAGGTTTTCTTGTAATAGAATGTCAGTGGATGAGGACAGAATTACGCATTGAGGTTTTAATGCAAAGGAATGTTCTTAAACATGCCTCAGTGATTACCGACTACAGTTTCATTAAAAATTAAACACTAAACTGATTTATAAGAGTAGGCTTCCAATATTTAGGTGGCTTTTTGGTTTTGGGGGGTGGTTTCTAAGTAAATATGGTTGAGATGGTTCAGACATATTTTTTGGTTATGTGAGTGCTTTAAATTATCCTCACACACAGTTAGTGAATGAAATGATTTAGTATTTTTTGATTTGATTGCTGCCCATCCTTGAGGTGACTCTTCATAGAACTTACTTAGGATTTTTAGCTGTGCATCCAATTTATCTGACCTTTATCTCTGAAACATCAAGGGGATATATCTGTATGTGCACTGCATATAATTTGGCATAGCAAATGCATGTTTCACTTCCAACAAAATGAGCTGTCTGGGGCTTTGGTAATACAGCAACTGGAAAATGCATGTTGCTTAATCGTGGCTTTGGTGCCTTAGCAATTTTGCTTGCTTTTGCTTCTGATTGCAACACTGAATTTCATGATCTGAAAGCTATCAGAGTAAAGACTAGATATAGTCCCAAGAAAACCTGTTACTGAATCCAAGCTTCTCTGGATACTATTTTATGTACATAATTTTTAAAGAATTCATGGCTCTCCAAAACAATTGAGATGATTAAAAAAAATAAAGTGACATCTTTATTACACAGTTCTGTGTTTAATATTTGCTATGTGAGATCTAGCTATAGTAATTAGTTTCCCTTTAAAGTCTGAGAAATTCAGCATGCTTGGTTTAGCTTTCTGTTCTGCAATTGGCCTCTGGAAGTTACATGGCTCGCATCAATATGCCTTTGTCATGAAGCATTTAGACAAATATTACTATATTACTAACACAGCAAGAAAGAAGTGCATAAAAGACAAATGCTGTTTATCTAGGATGTTTAGCTATTATACATTATCTTCCTAGAATTCTTCCTGTAACTACAACTTGATTTAATGCATCTCCTGGAATCAATGTTAATTTCTTTGAACTGCTTTTATTCAGGTGCTGCTGTAGACTGGTGGGCTCTTGGGGTTTGCTTGTTTGAGTTTTTAACTGGAATTCCACCATTCAATGATGAAACACCACAGCAAGTATTCCAGAATATTCTTAAAAGAGGTAATTATCACTTTGATCAAACCAAATCCAAAGAACCCTTATTTAGCATAAATACTGTGGTACTTATTTGTGTGTGCGTGTCTTTCCAGATATCCCATGGCCTGAAGGTGAAGAAAAGTTGTCAGATAATGCTCAGAATGCCATTGATATTCTTTTAACCATTGACAGTACTAAGCGAGCTGGACTCAAGGGTTAGTTATCTCTTCTTCATACAGTAACTTAGAAGCTTATAATTTAATATTCATAGTTTCAGTCTGCATGAGGCAGGGGTGGGCATGGAACTCTTCATAAACCATTGAGGGTTTGGAGGAAAAACCATCTGTCCTTAAAAGCTAGTGATACAAATGGTCACAAACCTGTTCAATGTAATACTTTACAGGTAATAAAACAAAATCTGTTCAAGGACAACAAACTTTTATTTATTTCTTGAGTTCAGAATATCACATGAGATTCTTCTTTTACTATTATATTTGTAAATATATTTTGGTTCATTTACCTATAAATTCAGAAATTGCGGGATTGCTTCCAGGAATTTCCAAGTTAAAGAAAGAAGGACTGACATAAGCATTTGATAAGAGATTATGTTTGTTAAGGTATCATTTCACAACTAAATATAGGGCAAAATTGGTAAACATTCTTATCAGTTGTGTTTAATTTAAACTTTAGTCAGGAGACTATTGAGAGACTAAGTCCAGGTAATTAATTCAGACTGAATTCTGGAAACACCCAGAATCATAAATGAAAATAATTAGAACAGTGTTTGTCAACCTTGGCAACTTGAAGATATCTAGACCTCAGTTTTCAGTATTTCCCAGCCAGTGTGCATTAGAATGAGAAAGGCACAGAATTAAATCTAACAATTATTTAATTATTCATTCTAGAGCTGAAGCTTCATTCCCTCTTTCATGGTATGGATTGGGATAATCTTCACAATCAGACTATGCCCTTTATACCTCAACCAAATGATGAAACAGATACATCCTATTTTGAAGCGAGGAATAATGCTCAGCAACTAACAGTGTCTGGATTTAGTCTGTAGGATCAAAAGAAAAAGAGATGAGAAGAGGATTTCATATTTACCATGACAAAGCTTTCTAACACTTATTTTGTAACAATTTCATTTTTAAGAAAAGGATCTGCTTTTAACTCAGTCTTTTTCTGTAAAAGCTATATTGAAATAGTATACAGAAAT
Organism: Protobothrops mucrosquamatus; assembly: GCF_001527695.2. Classification (NCBI taxonomy): domain Eukaryota; kingdom Metazoa; phylum Chordata; class Lepidosauria; order Squamata; family Viperidae; genus Protobothrops; species Protobothrops mucrosquamatus. Next base: position 1,151,408 of record NW_015386400.1, on the reverse strand, counting down.
AGCTTCTGACCTAAATTTTTACTTCAAGTACTGCACTTTATATTAATTGTATTACATAATATAATCATGGTATAATACTTTCCTACTCAAGAAAAATTACTTTTCTGCTGCTATGGGTATTTCCAAATATGGGGAAATGACTGTCTTTGCTATCAGCTGTAACAGGGAAAATTAAATGCATACAATGCAATTACCATTGTGCTTGTAATTATAACATGACACCTCAATATTAAAATATATTTGAAACTGATTTCAGGTCAATCTGGAGCTGTCTTTCTGTATTTTCAGTGCAATCCAAATAGAGATTAGTCTGTTTTCAGGCATTTAATTTATGTATTAGTTATCCTGCTGTTTAAACTGTCAGTATTCCCCAGTGGTCTCTATAATTTTATTGTCAATGTTTTCATTCCTAGTTCATCTAAGAAAACTATGGCACAAGCAAAGCAAGAAAATGTTTAACTATTGCTATGTTTTTGGATAAATTATATTGTCATTTTAAATATTGAAAATGAGAAGTTTTTGCATGTCGGTCTGGAGAAAAAAGAATCTTTATGCATGCTTATTCAATGTAGTATAACTGCAATTCAGCGAAACAGAAAAAATAGTGGGATATTTCAATTACTATGTATTTAAAACATTGAAAATAAAAAATATGTATATATTTTGTAGTGGATAGTTTCTAATTCTCTTTTGAATTAAGTACTGACGTTTGCTTGTTTCAGAATGTATTACTGTTGTAAATAAGAATTTATTTAAATAATATCCAAATTGAAATATTTCTCGATTTTCTTCCATGTCTCCTATAGGGGGCCAAAAGGAGTTTAGTACAATTGTATGTTAGGAGGACTTTAGGATGGGTGCTGGATTACTTTAACTGTTTGATAGCAAGATTCTTTTAGTAGTACATGATCAATTTGGAACAGAGCTTCAGTCTATATTTTTAGTTGGTCTGATTGCATTTCTGAAATTTAATGGATAAACTCTTCAATATTCTCAACTAAAAACATATTTACCCTTTTTCTCTAGCTATTGTATCAAGATAGATTCCTGGCAATAAATTACCTATGATAATTATATCTGATTCTCCGTCCTATAAGTAAAACAGTTATATTATGGACACCTAAAAAATATTGGCAATTTGTTATCTTTCACTGCCAAAAAAGCAAATATTAATAAAAGAAGTGTTATATAATACAAATTTAAAATAAGTCTATATATTACAAAACCATTATCCTGTCCATAATATTTCCTAATCACTTATTCTTCACTTCTAATGTTAATTAATGGACAGATATGAAATCTGATGCATGTCTTCCATTAGGCACATGCCCACTAATTTGATTATCCTTAGAATTTATCCACTTTGTCAATTGCTACTGTATATGAATTAAAAATGGATATCCAGATCACCTGTTGAAATATTTACTGATTTTACCAAAGATAAATGCTTCTATTATCAATTTTGGGGAAAGACAGAATTTTGTTTCTACTGTTTTCAAATGCTTTTTTCTCCCCTCCTTTCTTGGTTCACACTGGAACTCTATAATGCTTTTTTTATTGTCAGTAGGTTGATTGTTGAGATTTAACTTGATATGGTCTCCATGTAAACTCTTAATGTATGCATTTATGTAAAGACTTATATCAGAGTTCATTATTAATCTGGGAGTCATGGCATTTCCCTTAAAGCAGTGGTTCTCAACCTGTGGGTCGGGACCCCATTTGGGGTCGATCGACCATTTCACGGGGGTCGCCAAGCAAGGCTGTCCGCCATTTTTTTTGTCCGCCATTTTTTTTGTCCGCCATTTTTTCCCCTTTTCCGGCAGGTGCCTTACCTCCCTTGGGCTGGGCCAGCTGGTGGTCGGCCTGCTCCGTCTCTGCCGCTTGCCAGCTACGCCTTGGCTGGCGCAGGGGGCAGAGCCACGCATGCGCAGCACTCCCGGGCAGGGAAAGTCCTCGACTTACGACCGGTTGGGTAGTCCTCGACTTACGGCCGGTTTAGTCCTCGACTTACGGCCGGTTTAGTCCTCGACTTACGACCAGTTGGGGTCGCGGCATTAAAAAGGTTGAGAACCACTGCCTTAAAGTTTCCAGCTGGCCTATGATACAAACTGGTATATAATTATTATTTTGTGGGTGTGGGTGTGCTTTTGTCAACATTTTATCCCAGCAATTGACCGGACAGGCTACTGTATTTTTCTTGGCAAGATTTTTTTGGAAGTGACTGGCTCAAGGTCACCCAGCTTGCTTCGTGGCCTAAGGAAGGATTAGAATTCAGTCCACAAGTGTATAATCTGTGCGTTAATCACTTCACCAAAACTGACTCTTACAATTACATAAGACCATTAACAAATCTTAGGGTAATATACTCCTATCATTCCTTTATTTTAAATGTTATTTTACAATAGATTAAAATGATTTATCTTAAAATTTAATTGTAAAAACATGTTCTATGTAATACAGCAGAAGTGTTTGACTTCTGCAATTACAGTATTTGTATATAATAGATATAAAATTGATTTTCAAATTTTGAGACCTTACATTAGAGCAGAATGTTTTCCCACTAGTTTCATCAATTACAGTATAGAACATCATTATCTGGAAACATATCAGCTTTAGTTCATTTTCTTTTTCACCATAATCAGGAGACAATCACTTTAAACTGTATTTTAAAACAGCTGAATATCATATCAACCAAAAAACTTAACCTTTATTGTTTGCTTTCAGTCTATCTTTCTAATTGTATTTAGAAAACTACTACCAGCTGTTATATCCTAATATAAATCTGATCAATAGGCAAAAATGTAATATGATAATGCTACAATGATCATAAAGCAATTTAGAGCAAAAAAAGACTATGAAAGCATTAAAACAGGAAAAGTTAAAAGTTTACAGGAAAACTTTACTGTAACAGTTAAACATTTTGCTTACCTGTTAACAGTAAAAAGGGATGTTCTGGATTCAGCAAGACGCAAACATAACAGAAACAGCCAGCTGTGGCTTCATAGAATATTCGTATCTATACAGGCTGATTGAATTTATAATCAACTGTTGCAGGAAGGCAGGAGTATGTGGTCAAAAGAATGGCCAGTGGTGTGATCCAAATTCTGCCTAAACTTCAATCACACTTACATGGTTGCCACCTTGACTTTTCTGACCATATTCTGCAGATGCACCTGCACAAAGATCTATCTAGTTTGAAGCATTTACAGTACCTTTCCTCAAAGTGACACTCAAAACTTGCTAAATCTGCAACTGTAGCAGACTTAGCAATGACTATAGCTGAAAGATTTACTGTTTTATAAATTTGAGAGGACTTATCTGGTCAAAGAGCTCAAACTTCAGGGGGTGTTTTAACCCTGATGAACATTCAGTCATGAGAACACAGCACCTAGTTTTTGAATAAAAATGGAATCAAATTTAGGGTTCCTGGGTTTGCTTAAATCCCCTGGCAGGGGTGGGTGGGAAGTACCTCCTGTGGCCGTTCTGATGTTGAAAATAGTCGAAAGGAGTTGTATATGCTCTTAACAAGGCATATTACATTTTTTTTTTTAAAAAAAAAAAGTGAGTCTGCCTGCAAGTATCATAGTCTTATTCATTTCGATAGATTTCTTCCAGTGTTGGATACAGTACAATAAATTATCCAGTTCTGATTAGTCAGTGGGAGTAACTTAACAGCAGGGTTGTTTGCATAGCTTTAGATAAGGTATTGCTGTTACCGGTAACACCCTTTCCCACTGGCATCCATTTACAAAGTATTTCTTTACAAATGCACAATAGCATCATAGGGCAAGTTTTTAGTATACAAAACCTATGACTAAGTGTTGGTTAAATTGGATTTTTTTAAATAAAGACAGTACTTGCCTCTTTATTCAATATAAGTGTTTATAACTTGCCTCAAGTTGCACTGAATTTAGTATCTTCAGGGCTGTTTTTATTCTTTATCACGCATTCTTTCCAATGAACTATTTTGAATCCATCATGCTATTTGAGACTCCGTTGGGTGTACATCTCAGTGTATTCTTACACTGAGATGTATGGCTATGCATAGTTTTGTGGCTTTTAAAAATATATAATTTTGGTGGCACCTGTGAAAGCAAAATCAACAGCCTCAAGCATTTACTTTTCTTTATTAAAAAGTTATCACATATAGTAACAGTTAGAAATTAGACTTATTACTCTTAAATGCAATCGTAATTCTGCTTACTTCAGCCTTTGGGGAGGGGGTGTACTGTTTACTCAATCTATTGCATGTCTAACCAAAATGCTGGCATTATAAAACAAATTATACAGCTACAGTACCATGGAATTTTGGGACTCGGGATACATGCTTTCAAGGATTTTTCTTCTCCTTTCTAAAGACTTTTTTTCCCCCAGTAGGAACTGAAAACTAAGACATTATACAAACTGTTCATCAGGAAGGTATTGTCATAATAATTGTAGTTCATATGATTGCTTAGGACAGTTGTATTTGTTCTATTAGAAATATAGTAAAGATGTCTCATTCAAGTATAGAATCTTCAGTAGTGCAAAAAGAAAAAGAAAAAATGTAAAGGAAAAAGACAAGGATGTTTTAATTATTCCAGAGCTTATAGTTCCTGCGTTAATTATGGTATTTTTCAAAATCTTCCCATCCCAGTAGTTCTTATGTAAAATCAGGAATGGAAGGCTCAGTTCGGTTTTCTGAAAGAGAGAGATAGGGCAGTGATTACCAACTTCATGCATGCATTTCTACTGAAATTCAGGAATATATACTGTAGTTCTTCCAATGAGATTATTCCTCAATATTCATGCAAGGTGCCCCTTTTATTTCTCTTTTATTTGTAAATAAGAGAGCTAGACATTTGGTATTATTTATAGTCTGGACTTTAACATGTACGGACAGAATTAATAAAGTTAAATGTTATATGTAAAGTTCAATTTATGCATTTTAATTTTCAAACAGAAAATATTTCTTTGCAACAAAATTTCTGTTGCTGAAGCTCTTAAATATTTAACAAAGCTCTCAGGTTCATGTATATTCTTCTTCTGTACCTTCAGGTAGTCCTTGACTTACAACCATACTAGAGCCTGCCCATTACAGTCATAAGTCGTGAACAGTCCTAAAATGGGTCACCTACATGACCAACCCAATTTTATGACTTTTTTGTGGTGGAAAAATGAACGCAGCAATTGTTAAAGTGACTGCGGCAGTCCTTAAGTGAATCAATTGATAGCTATGGAGCATTTTTGCTGAAAACTAGACGTAAATGGCAGGTTTTGACAAAAATGTTGTAAAGTACAGTCATGTGCCTGTAGGACACTGCAAACAGCTGTAAATGTGGAGCAACTGCCAAGGCCTAAGATGTGGTCACATGAGTGGGGGGAGCAGCCACTGTAACTTCAGAACCAGGCTGTAAATATCCCCAGGGAGGTGTATCATAACGTCAATTATTAAGCAAACAATCATAAGTCGAGGACCTATATGTTCATTTGGGAAGCTTTGATTATTATTTTTAATTGTATAAATATATGAATTGGGAAAGAAGATACTATGTTAAAAAGGTGAATTGCTCTTTTAAATTCCCAATCAACCTCACAAATGTTCCTTGAGTATTATAAAATAGTAGCTTTTGCTTTGTCTCAACCACTGGATACACAAACAAAAAACTGCATTCAGATTAATGTAGTTGGAAATCAGCCAATATGTCTGAATTTTTCTCCCCCTGCTTCCCTAAAAAGACTGATGGATACTAGATAATTCTGCATTTTCTTTGATTATAAAGTAATTTCAAATATGTATCTGTAAGAATACCCTTTTCTTCATGCAGCAAAACAAGAATTCTACGCTCTTGTGAAAATCCTTCCACATTGCTGGTGATTATAATCTGCCAAAATCAAAAACAGAAAACCAACCAGCACCCAGAGGTCTGATAAGGATTTGTTATTTTTCACTTCTAAGTAACTGATCTAATAACACATAACAAAAATATTTTTGAAGCTTTGTTCCTATTTTAGACACCTTTATGGACTCATACTGAAGGGCCTGGCTGGATGGAAGGGTAGTAAGCTGAACAGCGAAAAAGAATTCAGAAAGAGGGGGGGAAAGCCTATTGCTCCATTGCTCAATAACAATAATATTCACAACTGAGAAAGTTGCATATCAGGAATGGCAAGTAGAGCTAAATCTTGTAACTCTTGCCCTACTTACACTGGAAACCCTCTGCAAATTCTGTGCTATTCCATTCTACAGAATAACAGAATTGGAAGGGATTTTGGAAGTCTTCTAGTCCAACTCCCTACTCAATCAGGAGACCTTATACTATTCCAGACAAATGGCTATCCAATCTTTTCTTTAAAACTTCCAGTGTTGGAACACCTACAATTTCTGGAGGCAACCCATTCCATGATTATTCTCACTGTCAGGAAATTTCTCCTTAGTTCTAGGTTGGAACTCTCTTTAATAAGTTTCCATCCATTGTTTCTTATCCCGCCCTCAGGAGCTTTGGAGAATAGATTGATCCCCTCTTCATTCTGATAGCCCATCAAATATTGGAAGCCTGTTATCGTATCATCCCTAGTTCTTGTCAGACTTGTCAGTGATATTAATATGTCATGTTAAATCAGTACTATTCCTCTGCTGATGTAGCCTAGAACTGCATTGGCTTTTTTGGCTGCTGCAGCACATTGCTGACTCATACTTAACTGGTTATCCACTAGAACTCCCAGGTTCTTCCAACAGTTACTGCTGTGGAGCCACATGCCACCTATTCTATCCCTGTGCATTTCGTTTTTCTTGCCCAAATGAAAAATCATATTTTACTTGCCATCAGATTCGATTTTGTTGGACAGGCTCAGTATTCTAGTCTGTTAAGATCCTTCTGGATCTTGAGTTTGTCTTCTAAAATATTGCTTATTTCTTCAGCTTGGTGTGGCCTGCAAACCTGATGAGTTTCCCTTCTATCCCCTTTTTCAAATCATTTATTAAGGTGTTGAAGATATTGGGCCCCTAGGGATACCCTACTGCATGCTTCCTTCCCTGTAATTGTAGTTCCATTGAGTACTACCTGTTGATTGAAATTTTGCCCTTTTAAAACAGACACATATAAAAAAGTTCAATGCTTTGGTCCCAAAGTTGGATCTTGACTTTTTTTTTTTAACACAACTCAGGCAATTGCTCTTGTTCCTAATCAGGTTTTATGGAGAGAATACCCTTGAAGATTTTCTTCACTGATTGATCTGTGGCATAACATTGCTGAATAAATAAAAAAAGAAATAAAAAGAAAAGAAAAATTTGGAATAAACAGATTGATGTGTTAAGAATGTAGAAACTTTTACAGGATTGTGTTGATGACAGATCAGTATGCAACTTTCTTCCAGGAATACCAGGAGGTAGGTTAGATTCAAAGACCAAGCTAATATAGCCCAGAGTCACCCTGTGATCCTCTGTAGTAGAAAATAGATTAGAAATTATTTCAGATCAGTCCTAACCAGCACTTCAACTATACACAATGCTTTCCATTACCAGTATTCATTAAAATGTTTGTTAATGTGACCTATAAAATCTGCAGATAGATTACATCTATAATACGCAGATAGATTACATCTCACTATTTTAGATACATTTATTTATGCTTTATTTCCACCTTTGTAACTTGTCTCCTATTCTGGATATGTCCAACGAAAGAAGCATACAAAAAAACAATGTAATGAAACTCGAAGATTATTCAACTTGGAAAACCCTGCCCATTCTCCATGTACTTCTTGCAGAAGAAGACTTAAGATGTTGCTATTAGATGGCCCAATTCAATCTTAGCTAAGTGGTGCCTGGTGTTTTCCAGTATAATACTGTCTGATTGACTGGAATTAATCTTTTAAGATTTGTGAAAGCATATTTCTCCCAGACCTAAATGCCAAGCTTTTGTATACAAAACATGCATTACTGTGAAAGAATTTCTTATTTTCATTCCCAAGATTCGGGAATAAGAATTAAGTTGCTCCTAAAGGTTCAGACATAACGTGTATATAACTCCAATCCATACTTTTGTCTTACCTTCTTCTTCTTTGAAGATATAAATGCACCAGCCATTGGGCAACAAAGGGCCATAAAACAGCAAAGGCTAAAGCACCAGGAGAAATCTCAAAGGGCCACCACGATGGTTTCTGAATGGCATACAAAATTCATGTTCACCAATAAATATTAAAGCAGCATCTGCTATAAAAATTCCAACATTAAATATTAAAATGTCCCTAGTAAAACCACCTATATAACTCAAAAATCATAAATAAGATGCCTATCAACTATTTAAAAACACCACCAAGATGACCATCACCTCCCAAGATTTTGGAATAATTGTTGTGCTGAAAAAAACTTAAGGATTACTGTATAAGTTTGCAACCATAATTGGTTCACGTTATCACTAGTGAACACTGTTCTCCTAGACTTCATCGTTATTCTGAAGAGATTTTTTAATATTATATGTACACAGTAAAATTATACTTAATATAAAACTATAGAAATTGTCCTGCAATTTGAGTATTTTCTCTGTAAGAACATCAACATTCAGAAACATTTAAAGATGTTTAAAGATGTCAGCAACTGCCAACGTAGCAACACAAATTTGTTTCTTATCATACATTAAAAAGTTTAATATGGTGTTTTTGTTTCATTTATTTTTGTTGGCCATTTTGGCTGAACGCTGACATGCAATCTTTGTACATATAGTTCCTGACTTCCAACTATTTATTCATTGATGGTTCAAAGTTATGACAGCCTCAGAAAAAGTAACTTATGGCCTATCCTCAAACATTATGACTTTCATACCAACCCTTGTTGACAAGTGATCACAATTTGGCTGCTTGGCAATCATCTTGCATTTATAACAATTGCAAAGTCCTGTAGTCACATGATTGCAATTTGCATTCTTCCCAGCTGGCTTTTGATAAGTAAAGTCAATTGAGAAAGCCAGATTCACTTAATGACCATGATAAAAATATCCCCCAAATCAGGTCGTTACTTGATGACTCATTAATGACATCATTGCTTAGGGTCCAAAATTCCAGTCCCAGTTATGATCATAAGCTGTGAACTACCTCTAATTAGGTGAAATAATAAACACATTTGTCTTCTCAAATAGTTAAAATAGCATTTAAAATGTTTTTTGGAATAGATTCTTAGATATTGTGGTGCAATAAAACCCTTCCATTCTAACCTGTACAATTTAAGAAAATTACAATAAAGATCAAAACTGATTTATATGTATATTAAGAAGTAAATTAAAATCTACCTTAACAGGTGCCTCAGGCTGATTATTTGAATGTAGTGTTGCCTACAAACACAAACCAAATAGAACAAAGTATTTAAAAACATGTTTCAAATTAAAACTTTATATCATGGCATATCTTTTGGGATCTGTCCAGGTAGAGTTTCTGCTCACATTTATTAAAAAATATGGCATATAAGAATTTAGCTTAAGTAATAGCTAATTGCCTCCTTATGTGAACTTCACTGTTCTCTCTTTGTCTCTATTACATTCCAGAATGTTTTTCCATCTTTCCTTTTCTAATTGGTCTGGACCTTACAGATAGTTCTGTAACAAAATAAACTATAAGAACATTATTTTCACTTTGATTAAATAGTTTAAATACTGCAATTCATAAAAGAATTAGAATAGTAAATAGTAAAAAAAACCCTGTTTTTCAAAAATGTCTTCTGTCTCTATTTTCCTTTTGCTGGAGTATGTGGATATAGGTGGGAAGTGGAGTCCCTCAAAGGCAAAAATTTTCTCCACTAAATAGTTTAGCTAATAAGCTAATAAGCTTCTAAAATTTAAGAAAGCTAGATAACCCATGTCATGTTGGGTTTTAGAAGTATTTCTTTTCCTAAACAGAGAAACAGAATGGATCGAGGGCCAAAAAGTAGTTGTAGCAGAAGCAACTTCCTACCGGCTTGATTGTCCTCTGGCAGCCAATGATGGGTCTAGTCTACCCAATCCCCCGAGGGCTAAGATGGGGCCAGTGTACTAAATCTGCAGGCAGTAGTCCATCAGCATGGCAGCACTGAAGCAGCTACAGATTTGCTAAATTTCAATCTCACATGAATGATGTTCCTGAATTTTGAACACATTGTGTAAGCCCATTTGAGGTATCTCGATTCAAAAATTGTCCTATGAAGCACTGTTTTGCCCAATTGATGGTCACAGTCAAAGACACATTTAGTAATCAACTAGACAATCCATGACCCATTGTTCCAGAGACATTTCCTTACCAGATTCAATAATAGCAGGGCTTCTAATGTATTGCCTTCATTGGAAAACTTCTTAAAAATTCAGGGAGATATTCAGAGATATACTTGCCTTGAAAATATCCCATATTGAACTGTACGGTATTGTATAGATAGATAAATAGACAGACAGACTTCCTTGGATACTTATCCACATACATTACATTTACCTGTGAAGTTGTGAGTGTCTCAAGTGCATGCAATCTCTGAAGAATATTCTGCATATCTTCTTGCAATCGTATGAGTACAATTGCGATCTGTTCATTGAGGGTGCTCCGTGGTCCTCTGTCTGAACCCCATCGTTCTCCATCTCCTCCACTGCCCATCTGTCCACCTTGGGCACCATCTCCTAAAGGATACATTCTGTGTCCTAAATTAAGGGAAAAATACTTTTAGAAGAAAAGTAAATGAATCAGAGCTACATATATTTTCAAAAAGACTTAATGGTGCTTGTACGTTGTGCAAAGTCAGACGCCTCTCTGCTTTCCATAAAGTAGGCTAACTTTTTCCAATTCTCCAGTAAAATGTGAAAAAAGATGTCACTACTTTAAAAGGATTCTTAAAGCAGTGCCATTTTTTAGACTTGCACAGAAAATTAATAAAGATGTGGCTGCTTTAATAAATAGCAGAGAGTACCAAAGCTCTATCCCGAATCATTTTCAAAGTGTGCCAGCCGTTAATATGTATTATATATAAATATAATTTATGCATCAACCATGCACAAAACCATTATTATAAGAAATGTTAAGAATGACTTTAAATATGCCTCATTTATGCAAGAGTTCCAACAAAATAAGTATTCCAATAATACCTCTTCCCCTTCGAGCTCCATAGAAGTCAACCTTTTCACCATTTTTCTTCTCTTTTTGAGGGCCTCCATCATTTGCTTTGGCATCTTCACCGCCACACTTGACTTCACCCTTTCCTTCAAGTGCAGCTTCCTTTATACTTTCTGCTTTGTGGTTTCCAAGTTCAAGAAAACCAGAAGTTTCTATAACATTATTATGATCTACTTCTGAGAAAGTTAATGGATGTCTGGAAATTTCCTTGACTGATGAGCTGATTTCTGGGATCTATATGTTTACAAGAGCAAAAGGCACTATTTATTTATCAAATTTATATAGCTGCCCATCTTACCCAAGGAGTCTCTGCTGCATAACAAACAGGTGGAATCACATGTAAAAACCACAGATTAAAAAAATGTAAAAAGTCATATTAACAATATATATTATAAAAATAGATACAAACCCTAGCTGAAGAGGGGATAAAAATAACCAGCCCAGCAGTGGAGAGATCTAAGCATTTCACTGGTTCTTTGGGAGCCCCAGGTGGGCTTAATAACATTATCAGATCTTGAGAGCCTTATGATAGATTTATCAAAAGTAATGGAACTAATCTAATTTTTGAGAGAAGAACGTTCCATGAGTCAGGTGTCATGGCAGAAAAGTTGTGCAATCATGTGATCAAAATTCAGGCACTCAGCAATCTGCATATATTTACAACAGTTGCGGCATTACTGGGTCATGTGATTGCTATTTGCAACCTTCCCAGCCAGCTTCCAACAAGCAAAGCCAATTGGAAAAATTGGATTCACTTAATAACCATATGGTTCATTTAACAACTTCAGTGACTTACTGAACAATTATGGCAAAAAATGTCATGAAATCCAGTGTGATTCACTTAACAATTGCTTTGCTTAGCAATGGAAAAGCAATTGTGGTGGTAAATCAAGAACTATCTGTATCTCTCTCATTGTAAGGTGACCTTAATTATCAGCCTCTCCCTTACTCTTTGATTTTAATTAAATGCAGGTTAAATGCGAAGCTGCATAGATGAAAACTATTACTTTTTTTAAACTAACATTATGCTTCAGAAAGATGCAAAAGCTATCCAGGCTCTTGGGAAAGTTTTATTATTGTTTATTAGAAACTGAAACTGATATATATCAGACCTGAATTCTTTGACCAGATGGACAATATAAGATAGTTACTGTTTACAGTCAAAAAATCATTTTGTGTATTTGTAGAATGATTATTATGTAAAGATTTTTTTATATTACAACATAACAGATTGCAAAATTTACCTCCTCTTGTCCAAATTGCTCCATTGAATCACAGTATATTTCACTATCTGAATCACTTGTCAAGAGTTGAATTCCAGACACTTCAGTGGTGTCTTCATTTTGACCTGTGTATACATGACCAAATACTTAGCAACAGTAGTGACTTAATACTTAAATATCAAAATAAAATTATCTAATCAAACATCAGAATTAGCATTTTTAACTTAGCAATTTGTAAAAGCTGAATGGTTTGCAAAAGAGCAGCTAGACAGAATCTTCCTTTGCAATGATAGTTCACAATAAAACAGTGCTGTTATATATTTTTATATCTGTGTGGATATGTTTGTGTGTGTGTGTGTATGCAAAATCAAAGGTAGAAAAGTTAATCTCTAAAAGATTTTTCACTCTCTACATGAGAGGAAAACAAATTGCACATTTTAAATATACAATTCTTAATTATGTTAGCCCAATCTTTTTCTTTGTACATGCAAGGCTTATGTATTTTCTAAATGGATAAATACCTAAGATATGCTCCCTCAGTCTTAGTCAATCTGGCCAATCTGGTCTGGGTGTGTAACCATAATCAGATTGGCTGGGAGTATGCTAGATTGAGAAATTGAACGACATCTTGAAAAAGACTTTATTCCAAAGGCAAGAAAAATCTGGGTTGGCCCATGCCATCACAAAAAGCCATGCTCAATTTGAGAGCATCTTTACCTTTATTCTATCTGAAGCTACGCTCCCAATTTCATTGTTTGCACATACACACTTGTCATAATTTAGATTCATTTTGCCATATCTATCGATACACACTATACAATGTTCCATATATAAATGCCAGTCTACTTTTGTACCTCCTTTTCTTCCGTAAGTGTTGACATTGTTGAAAGGGCAAAAAAATTAAGGGCTACCTGAAGCACTTTTACAGTATTTCTTTAACATAGGGTTGTATATAATATCTATAAATAAGTGTGTTTGCAGAAAAAAATATTCAACAAAAAGCTGACCGTCTTTTGGATGATAAAATTTAAGGAGGTTCCATTATTTGCCCATTATTTAAGCGGATAGAAGAGTAAGTAGGAAATATTAATTTTCCCACTCAAGCAGGAAAACAAACAATCAGAAATTAGGACTACTTGGTTGCAGTAAAAGGAAATAGGTGTTTATGGTATTGTGGCATGTCTATATGAAAGGCTATTTAAATTAATTCTTCATTTAAACTGGGCACCAACCCACTGTTTATTCTTCTATGTGCATCAGTGCTTGAAAACAAACCAAGCAGCCCCAACAGGAAATGTTTATTAAAAAATTATCCACACTGGCAAACATGAATGTGGATTTGGATAACAAAAGCACCTAAAGACCATACCTTGATGAATAGAATCCGAGTTAGGGATGACTGGTAACTCAAGGCACTTTTCACTTTTCTTTATTTCATCATCCACGCTGATGCCATTCAGGTTAGATTTGGTCTGTATGCCATTGCTCATGTCAATGTCAGAAACAGCATTACAACTGCCATTAACAACCACATCATCTAAGTCCTTATCAGGGGATGAATTTTGTTTCATATCTTCTTCTGAAAGTCCTAAGTATATAAATTTACAAAAAGAACCTCATTATAACATACTGTATTTTTACAAATGGAGGTAGTCTTTGACTTATGACCACAATTGACCCCAAACTTTCTGTTGCTAAGCAAAACAATTGTTAAGTGAATTTTGCCCCATTTTACGATCTTTTGTACCACAATTGTTAAGTGAATCACTGAAGTTGTTAAGTTGGTAACATGGCTGTTAGCTGAGTCTGGCTTATCCATTGACTTTGTTTGTTAGAAGGTCGCAAAAGGGGATCACATGACCCTGGGACACAGTGACCATCATAAATATGAGTCAATTGCCAAGTGTTTGAATTTTGATCATGTGACCATGGAGACACTGCAATGGTCATAAGTGTGAAAAATGTTCATAAATCACTTGTTTCAGTGCCATTGTAACTTTGAATGGTCACTAAACAAACTGTTGCAAATCAAGGACTACCAGTGCATTTTTAATTGTTGACCAATACATACAGTATTTATGAACTAAATATTTCACAAATTAATCTAAATGATCATTGATAATAAAAGTGCTTAAAACAGCTTGTTCTTTAAAAATGTATCAATCTACTATTTATATTACATCTAACAACATACATGCCACCAATTTTTCCAGACAGTCAAGGCAACATACATAGCAACTTTTTTCCATTTCTCCCACAACAACTTTAAATGTTGGGTTAAGAGACCATGAGAACTATCCAAATTGGCTCTAAACTTCCATGGCTGACCCATGGGTTTGATTTTTCCTAATAACTTGCTGTCTACACATTTTCATTTGGTACAGGAAAACTGAAATTTTAATTGCCATTAGAAAAAAAAGTGGTTACACTATACACTTATCTGGGAACAGAATCTTTGTAATTAGGTGCAACTGAATTCCAAGAATCCAACTACCCAAGTATAGAATTACAGGATTTACTTAGAAGCATTAAAATATTTCTCAATTGCCATGGCATAGAATCAGCTTACTTGAAGAATCATCTTGTCCCAATTACTTCAAACTGTTCCACCGGTTAGGCAGGAAGGGTGTGTTACCGACTCCTTTGGTTAAATAATTTTGACTGGTGGCATCTAGGAAGAGAGCTGCTCTACTCTATGGAAAAACTTGCATTCAGAGGTGACATTGGTCCCCACTTTTATGGCCTTCTGGAACAGCATGAAGATGGCTCTGCCAACTGGCACGAGGATTGAAGAGTAGCATGCAACTCCAGGTCTAGTGGGTGGCTTGAAAATGATCCTTCCACCTTTTAACTGTTTCTAAATTTGTTTTTATTTGTGTTATGGTGTTTTCTTATGGTTTTATGATTTTTACCTATAAACCATCCAGAGACAGTGAGAGGGGCAATGTCTAAATTTGATGTAAATAAATCGTTCTTTCATTTTCAATACATTATAATGTATTGATATTCAAGCTACATAGCCCAATTCTATAACTGCTTATTTGAAAAATGCTTTTTTATGTGCAATGAGATTAACTCATAAATAAGTGACAAAGAATAACATTCTGAATTATTCATTTATTCAATTCATTGTCCCTGCACTTTTATTTGCAATATTTCAGAAGCATTTGCCATTATCTCCTTCCTAGCTGAGAGAAAAAAGCTGACTTCGTGCCTAAAGCGGAATTAGAACCCACAGTGTCCTGGTTTTAGGTTTATAACTTTTAACAAATAGGCTCTCTTTCAGAAGTTAAGGGCTGAGAATTATCAAATGGGTTCATGTAGCTTATTTTCACTGGATAATAAACCCAAACTAATTCTTTATAATACTGGACTTATTTTATATATATTACATATTATAGGTAGAAACTGCACTTCACATGGAGATGAACTTCTGGAATCCTTGACATTGTTTAATCAAAGGAATTCAGAGACCACCAACTTAGCCACTTCAGATCAGCTGGACAGACACTATGGAAGACAGAAGGTCTCTCAAAAAACTAGGACCTACAAGTTAAAATATTGAAAATCTAATATAAATAAGAATCATGCTTTCTCATTATTGTTAGGAGAACACAATTATTTCCTAACAAGGTTTGCCAATTTTTGTTGTTGTTGTCCTGAGAAGCAGCTTTATCAAAAATCTGTGAAAAGGTATATGCTATTTAGAAATAAATATGTACCTTTATCAATCTGCTGGACAACTCTCAATTCTTCCTGTTGTGCTTCTTCCTCCGATTCTGCTCCACTGTTGTCGTTTTCTGATTTTCCATTCATAGTTGGCACAGCTTTGTGAGGATCTATTAAGATAAATTTTATTTACCTAAAAACTGTGGCTGTAAAATAATTATTTAGGTACCTAATTTTTAAGGTCGCACGATTGCTCAGTTGTTAAAGGTGCTAAGCTTGCTAGCTAGAAAGCTCACAGCCTGGGTTCAGGACCCGAATGCTGCGCAACAGGGTGATTTCTCATTCCTTGCCCCAGCTCTTGCCCACCTAGAAAGCACACAAATGTAAGTAGAGAAATAGGTACCACATCGGTGGGAAGCTAACAGCATTCCGTGCACCTTGGTGTAAAGCCATACTGGCTCCGTGACCATGGAAGCATCTTTGGGTAATGGTGGCTCCCTCAGCTAAGAAATGGAGATGAGCATCACAGGAAACCAAACTTTATCTAATTTTAATTTGGAATAATGAAAGTCACTTTTCCTTCCTCTTCAAGTCTACATTCTGTGAAATATCAAGAGGGGAATTCTATATTAACAGCGGCTATATAAAAATCTTTTTATCAGTATTATTCTAACTTGCACATAGGACATAACATTCCCTTGGAAATGGTAGCCGATTATTTAAAAACACAAAATTTACTAAAGTCTATGGAGAATCAAAGACAGATTATGAACGGATCTATAACAATAAGGGAAGTTTCTGAAGCTAACCACATTGTCATTAAGTGAATCCAGAATATCCAATGGATGTTTTTAGCATTTTCGTCACAAATTGTGGTCATGTGACTGCAAGATGCTGCAACCAGTTCTAAATGCGAACTGTCAAATGCTCAAAATGCTATCCCATGATTGTAGGTGTGTATATGGCAATTGTAACTTTGAGAACTGGCGGTAAATAGCTTTTTTTGAGGTCCATCATAACTTTGAACAATCATTAAGTGACCAATCATTAAATGAGGATTATCTGTATATAGTTCTCTATCGTTTCATTCATTACTATATAATATAATGGGATTTATTTCTACTACTGACTTTAGTACAATTTGTGCAGGGCTGTTATACAAACCAGAGTCACTGTTTACAAAGTGGCAAATTTTCAACTTTGTAGCATAACTTGAACATCTACTGTACTATGCCTGTGTAAATTACACCTTGGATCTTGTGCAACATGCTTTGCTATCTGTTTTTTTCAGAATTCAAAAGAATTTCAGGATAATTAAGGGGTGGATTAGCTGATAATATTTTGTACCTTAAATATCAGAGCGAAAATTGTTATAATGCCTTGGGCTCCTAAAAAAAAGGGTGAAATGTGACTGTATCAATCAATGTCATGCCTTCCCAAATACGTTAGCAATTTTTATAGATATATCTATTGGAATCAACCCTGATGTAATGGGTAAAATTTGCTCAGGTTTTTTTCCTTAGTGTCTTCTCTGATAAAATAATTAGCACAATATTTCACTTTTCTTCTTCTTGTCTAATGTGATAAAATGTGAGCAATGAAATGAAAATTACATTTTCACAAGTAGATGCAGAAGGCCACTACTCTATACAACTGCAGAAAAATTAATTTAATTTGAAGCAAAATCTGAGCATATAATGTATATAATACCAATAAAAATAATATAACTGTGGTTGATATTATATATATATATATATATAATATATAATTGTTATAATATATATAATAATTATATATAATATATATAATTGTTCTGCCTGGTCCCATTCTTTTTTAAACTATCATTGTCCAATCTATAAATTCTCGATGATCAATTTCAAGTGATCCATTAAGCAGGAAAAAGGGGAAAAGGCTTAATCTAGGCTGAGCACTGAACTATAATTATTGAAAAACACATCATCATTTATTGACCTTTTTCTCTATTAGTACCATTGCTATAGCAGTCAAATTTTTATTTGTGCAGCTTTTCAAAGCAGTAACACCAAAACCAGGAACTCTTGTGCTAAAAAATAAGGATTAATTTAATATGGCATAAATGTGTATTTTTAATTAAAGTGTACTTCATCAGAAGCTGTAAAATAATATTTCATGCCTCTGATGAAATAGTCACACTAAAATTGATACCATTAAAACTTATGGCAGTGTTTCTCAACCTCACAACTTTAAGAGGGGCAGACTTCAACTCCTAGAATTCACCACAGCCAGCCATGCGGTGAGTTGAAATCTACACATTTTAATGCTGACATGGTTGAGAAATATTATGTTATATAAATTAAGCCCTTTTAAGATGCCCTAAGACTTTTCATTATATTTGTAACATTATTACTTTCTGTCAAGCAAAGAAACCAAATCATGCCTTACTTACTCCATATTGGAAAGTTTAACTATCTCTGTAAGAATTTCGTTACTGCTGAATATATCTCAGGAACAAAATAGATACCCTATTATGGAGTCATAAAAGCATTTGGAGTAGACCAAATATACAATACCATTATTTGGCAGTCATGTTTTTCCCCAAAATATTCTATTTACATTCAGAGGCAAGTGCTAAATTTCATACCAGGTATCCATATATAACATTTCACATAGCTAGGTTTTTTTTGCTATTTGATAACAAAAAAATTAGCATATTACAGACTTTTTTTTTCAAGAAGCTAAATAAGGCTACTTATTTTTAAAGAACAGGTTCTAGCTGTACATACTGATTTTTTTACAGGAAATGATCAGACAGCAAAATACTACTTTGGCTAAGGGAATTGTTTAAAAAAATTTTTTAATTTAACAACTGCTTTGCAAATGATCTGCTCAATTTATTTAGCATAGTTTGGCAGAGTAAAAGAGAATAGTGTTCTTAAAAGTAAATAAGACCAAAGTCTCTTTGACTTTTTTGGCCATGATTCGTTCATATCACTATAATACTGATAAATCAAGACCTATTTTCTGTATGTGTGTCTGTATGTATGTCTGTGTATCCTCAGGTAATGTAACTACAAATGCAAATTAGGAGAAAAGTATAAGAGAATATCTTAATTAAAGGCCTGAATTTACAGATTTTATTTGACCTACTATCTGACTAACTAGCATTGACCTTATGCACTACAAAAGTGGCACTGTGTTAGTATTTATATTTATACAAAGAATATAGCTAATGTCTCTTCCACATTTTTCTCATTGTATTGCTTAGAAATATAGCACCCAGACATTGCATAGCAAAGAGACATCACCTCCCCACATTCTGCCACACCAGCCCTCAAAAAGGAGATGAGAGGCAGTAAAAACTCATAACCTGAGCATCAAAAGTGGCTGCTTTTATAGAACCAGTTCAGTTAATAACTAGCTATTCAGTTAAGTTTTAACCTTCCATTGTTTTTTTAAATTGTGCAAACCCAGCTTGTTTGATTGGTTTGTGAGCCAACATCTTCCCCAAACCTACAAAATGAAATATTTAATCAAACTAAATATGTTATGTAAAATCCCACTCACCTGAGGCATGATAAGAAGATTGCTATTATTTTTTTTGTCATCATATGCAAAATATAACTAGCTATTAATAATAGAATCTGTAATCCTGTATTTCAGTTCATATTAAGTATCTTTTCAAATATTACATTTTTTGAAGGAAAAAAAAGATTTAATGGATGCATATATTTTTAGACCATGGGTACTCAAGTTTTTGGCTTGCTTGGGCCACACTGAATGAGGAGGAATTGTCTTGGACTGCATATAAAATATATTATTGTTAAAAATTTACAACCTTGTGGGGCTGCATTACTAGCTGTCCAAAGCCACATGTGACCTGCAGGCCACAGGTTGGACATGGCTGGTTTAGACATTATGAAAAAAAGGACTAGCCAAGATAAGGCAGAACAAAGCACATTTCCATGGAAGTTATGTCATGATAATAGAAATAAATGCATTTTCACAGGCATTATTAACCGTCTTATTTTTTGGATATTTATAATTTTATATAGTAGGATTGCAAAAATCTAAACAACCACTAGGTGGAAGATCAGAAAAATCTAAATTTTTGCTGCCATTTAGGGTAATTCCAGAACTTTGCAACTCAGTATGGTAACCCTACTATATGCATCTTTTTTCAATATTCAGTGGAATTTATTCTAAAACAAGTAACCAATAATCTTCAGTTAGCAACAGCAATTGGGAGTGCAATTTCCAACATTGAGGACCATATAGTAAAGCACAATGTCATGTGAACTAGCCACTTAGTGACTAAAATTTCAGCATTTCTGATTGCCGTTGTTAAGCAGTTCATGTGGATTATTAAGTAAGGACACCCACTGGTTACTATTTGATTTTATTTATAGGAAATTGTCAAAGAAGGTCACAAATGGTGATCATGTGAAGATGGGGATGCTGCAAATGCTAGAATTTTGAGGACCATTCATTATCATTGCTAGTTCAAAAGATTGCTCAATGAATCGTTGCTAATCAGTACCACAAAAAAGCTTTTAACATTATTTTAAATCACTGGTAGTACAAGCCAGACAAACAGCATTAAAATATAGTGTAATTTAAAATTAAGCAATTTATAGCTAATAGGTAAGAGTTGTTTTGTATTCCCACCTGTGATTAGATCAGATCCTTTATTTTTTTTATCCTCTACAATTTCATAAAATGGGCCTAAAACATGTAGCAGTTCCTCAACTTTGTCTGTCACTGGCATTGTTTCAAGAATCTGGAGAAACACAAAACATATATGAACCACATACCTTTCAGTGGTAAGTTTGACAATCACTGTGATGCTTTGCTCTGAACCAGTTCCACAAGAAGAATCTCTATAGATTTAACTGCAACCTCAAACAGATTTGGATTATAGCCAACAGTTATCAAAACTAAATTAGAAAACGTTACAATATTTGCATTAATCAATTTTATCTACGATTTGCTTTTAGAAGAGTTCCCAATATTTCTAAGATGTTGGCCTATTTGTGGTGGAATCTCCAGCTAGAGTGGGAGGAGGAGAAGACTGGCTAGCTTAAAGTCTTTGCACAGCAGGAAGCCACATGGACCTGACCACCACCAGAATCCATGAAACTCTTATCCAGCTACTGGCAAGATTCTTGTAAATAGACACGCAACAATAAAGAGGCAACCCAAACAACACTCATGGTACTACTCTGGTTCTTTCTATCTGACTTTTTTGTTACTTTCTTGCTTAAGAGAATACACTAACAGTAGTAATTAAAACACAGTAGTAGTGTTTTAATTATAGCAAAACATCAATTTACTGTACCTTAAAGACATAGTCTTTGCATGCAATGGATTACACTATTGTTTACATCATTTGGCTGTGGCTTCTAATTTTGTTTAATAAATATTACTTATCTGATTTTTTTTGTTTATTTTGAGCTTCTCTAAATAGTTTGTCCCTGACTAGGATGAAACCTAACAGATATCCATTGTTCATGAATGTCCAGTAAATCAGAGATTACATTTCCATGTTATTTTTCTTTATTGATATAAGGACATCATTACATAAATAATCTAAATTGACGTAATTGATGTAACCTGTTCTGGCTACACAAATGTCAGCAATTGCTATATTTCAAAAACAATCCCCTATACAGAAAAGTAGCTTGACTATCTTTTTTCTTCCTGTTCTATACAGGTGGTCCACTTATCTCTCCCATCAAACTTTGTTTTTGTAACCATCAGATTTCACAGAGCAAACTTTCTTCTCAGTTTGTTAAAACAAAGTTTTACTACAAAGTAGGATCCACTAACTTGAAAGACTCTATTGACCATCAATATAGATATATGGTAAATGTGAATACACATAACAAAAACACACAAATATATGAGGAATATCTTGTTTTGAAGGTGGTACTAAATGATATATCAAGATGTGTTAATTCACTAACAGTTATTCACAATTCCTGTACAAACCTAAGTTACTCAATTATATAGCTACTTGTCATTCCATGTTTTCTGCATATATTTGCCCTTCTATAGCTGGGCAATCATTAGAAACAAAACAGGTTTAGCTAGAAAATTAAGGATTTATCAGCTTCTAGTCTTGTAGTCATATGAATTCACACTCCCTTTCAATATATTAATATCTACTGAAAAGGGTATATATTTAGAATTTAGTGATACTTCCTTATTCAATTTAAAAAAATTGGAAAATGCTGCATTTCTATCCAAGTGGAATCAGACATACCAAAAATTCTGCAGAAGACATAAGATTTGATAAGCCACCAAAATGGAAACTGTAATGAGAGTCTTACATATTTTTAGATTTTCATCAGACATTTTCAAGCCACCCAGAAATACATTTCATTCAACAAAAAAATTGATGATCTTTAAACACAAATTTAAAATGGCATACATTTAATTTTATTTTGCTGTAAAAAACTAATTCCACCTCCAGCAATCCAGGGAAGGCTGTTTGCCTCAGTTTTAAAAAAAAACACTATACCCAATTTGGTGAGGTGAAGACATAAAAGAGCTAACAACAACATAGATCCCTAGATAACACACATATGTACTCATACCTACTATTTACTCACTACTCTCTCTTCTCAACTCTTCCCCACTGCTACTACTCCTACTACAGCTATCAGTACTCGTTGTGGGTACTGCTAGAAAAAAATATCTTTCTGGCTGCTTGCTTGCTTACTTACATCATCTTCTCCCTCCCTCACACTCAGTTGTTTTACAACTCAGCTTTTGTAATCAACTTTGCTGGGCTGACGCTGGAGAGAGGACTTAAAGAGAAGGAGAGAAGGCATCACAGGTACAGGCAATTTTCTGGAGAGTCTGCTCTCACACACATAAACTTCCATAATGGGTTATACTAGGGTTTATCACTTTTTTTATGGCAGCAATTTTCCTAATACTCTCAATATGAAGGCAGCTAGCTCTAAGATTAATGTCCATTAAGTAAGTTACAGAAATTTCTTCTGAAATGTAGTTTAAAAAAACCTAATTTCTGTAAAATGTATATATATTCTATCTGGGTATATAAAACAGCTCTTACCTTTTTCATTTCTTCAACATATGCAATCATAGCATCTTCTTTGGGCATTGTGCCCAATGAACTCCATGCATCCCTACAATGAATGTCACAGGGAGAACATCTTCAAAATACTGCCCTACTTTACTATGATGTAATAATATCTTCAATAATTAATATGTGAGCTTTATGTGTGTTTATTGCCTAAGGAACTGCATTTTTTTTTCAGTACAGAATCACATTGTTGTTAGCTCAATTTTTTTTAAAAAGGCAAAAAAGTGATCAAGCTCTATTTCAAATAGCACATACATTCATATTTTTGCAATAAAGTTTTTGTCCCTCAAAAAGTAGCCATAATAAGCAAAAATGTGAAAGATTTCTATGATCTCCAGAGTTTTCTGGATCAGATTTTCAAATACATTTTCAGAACTATGTGGAGATAGCAAGGACTGAATTTGAATTTGAGCAAAGGATGTGCTTTATTCCCAAGACAAATACTTTCCATACAAGGTGGGGGGGAGGAATAGACAAGGCATCACTACAAAGATTAAAAACATCTTTGTTGTATAATATTTACCATTTATATCTACCAATAGGATCCCAAAATCCAGGTCTTGGACTATTACAAGGTCCTTGAGTTGCTTGCTTATAAAAGCTATAGAATTTCAGCATCATTTCATTTGTTGGCTGGAAAGAACCTATGGGGAAAGATTTTTAGAGTGAAAAATAGTGACATAATAGCTTTAACACAGTGATTCTAGGTTATTGTAAACTCAAAATAGGCAATCATTTATGGGAATTTAAAAATGGTTTTATTCCCACTAGTTTCAACTCAAAGATCAGTTATCTTGCCTGTTTATTTTGACTTTAAACTCTGAGGAGATCTAATGATGAAACTACCTTTGCACAAATAGAAAAAAAACCCAATCAATATGAATATTCAGGCAATGGTATCAACACTATTTTCCATTTCTTTCATTAGAAAAAGTAAACTGTCCAGACAAGTATAAAAAAGGATGAGTGCTGCTATGTCTCATATTAGATTTGAAGTGGAATCCATAGGTAAAAGCTATATTCTAGTAATAAACAAAACACCATAAAAATTCAAAGCACATTTTACTAAAAAATGACAATTATTCTACTAACGATAAATCAGATTGTTCTTATCCCTATGACATAATAATGCTGAATCCCCAACTGTCTTTACCCTTTAGGCAGGTTAGCTGTTTTAGACCTATCTTTGACTATATGCAAAATTATGGCAAAATGGGCCAGTAAAACAGATTTTAAAAGTCCAAAGTCTTTATTCAAACCTCCCCAAATCTATTCCATTTATTTTATTAAGCTACCGTGTTCTCAATATCTTAGAAATGGAATTTATCATATTTATCTTGCTTACGACAGATGTACCATATATTGATAAAATACTTCCCATTTTACATTTATAGTTCCAAGAATTACTTGTAAAAACAATTTGACATATATATTGAAAAATGAGCTTTTGATTCCAAAACATGGCTTTACTTAACAAGAAAACCCAACCAAACAATATTACTATGAAGGAATAAATGATGGTTCTTCTAAATAAAGAAACACAGAAATAAAGTGGAGGCGTTATTTTCACAGCTAAAATCTTGTTTAGACAATTGCACAACTGGCAAGTGGTTGATTAATAAACAAAACTGAAGGAATGGAAACAAAATTTTGTACTTGATCTATTATTTCTTAAAATACTTTTTTAAAAATTCTACAAA
This sequence comes from Protobothrops mucrosquamatus, assembly GCF_001527695.2. Taxonomy (NCBI): domain Eukaryota; kingdom Metazoa; phylum Chordata; class Lepidosauria; order Squamata; family Viperidae; genus Protobothrops; species Protobothrops mucrosquamatus. The sequence goes on along the minus strand of NW_015386400.1, from coordinate 1,126,629 downwards.
TTATGTTTAGTGGTGTGAATTCCTATGCTGTTCCAGCAGTTTCAGGAAAGGGTTGAGTAGAAAAGCAAGAAACTTGAAAACATATTGTTACACTCATAAGCCATTGCCTACACAAAATCTAATGAAAAGAAACAATGTATTCCTAACCTTAGTCTAGACATATGGGGTGCTAGCCAAAAAAGAATTAATTGAAATGTAAATCATTTAATTGTCAAAGAAATTGTAAAAATTAAGGCAATTTTAGATTCTGAAGAGTTGTTCTCATTCACGGTTAACCATTTTACATTCTACAGATATTCCAAACACTTTCTGCCTTCACCACCAACCACATTGTCTTCCCCACTGAACTTTTTTCTGAATTTCTAACCATTTTGTTTGAGGGAAGAATTCCTGAAGCTTAGCTTATAATTTTAAGATGATTGAATAAAAACGTTTTTTCAGTATAGGGAGGCCACACTTACAGGGATTTGTGCAGGAAAAGGATTTAGGACTTAGGTGAGGAGGCAGAGAAAAAAATGTTCTAACAAATCTATTCAGGTTAGTGAGAAATGAAAACACCCTGGAAGATATATATGGAATTGCTCCAACCAACTTGCTCGGACTGAAGAAGCTACTTGAATAAGCAGCGAAAGATTTGTATGAACGGGAAAAGTCCAGTTGCCAAAACTCAATTTCCAGACATTTTTTCAGTACAGAGTTAAGATTTTTATGTTATGATTAATGCAAGTCCCTACTCAGCCTGGAGACATACATTGTAGTAAGTACACAAAGTTGGTGGCACCTAACTCTAGAATGGACAATTTTCCAGCACTGTGTAAAAATGTGATTAGGGTGATTTTAATCATTAATGCAAGTCAATGCATATATGGGAATTTGTATGGCATATGCTGAATCATAAGTGAACCACCTTGACTTGATTGACTGCATACACTTAAGGTAAAACATGGCTGACTGATTTGTAAGCCAGAGCGCTGTGTGAATCCAGCCTCAAAGAGAGATATTTGGTGATTTTCTATCTAGAGTGAGCAGTCTACCTTGGATATTCCAGATCTAACATAAAACTTCCTCAAGTTGTTCTTGACCACTTTGGCAATCCCACCTAAGCAGTTTGGTGTAGCCTTTCACTTCCCAGTCACCATGTCGTTTGAAGGGAGTCTGACCAGATCCAGCTCTGCTTAGCTTTGATACTACTCAAGGGTGACTAGTTATTGGCATCATTTATTGCAAAAAATCAGGAAAAAAGCGGACTCATCCATGTTTTGCAATTCCACCCCCCCCCCCACTTGCTCCGGGTCTACCTCCATCGTTTTCCTTCTACTTACCATTTTTGGGCAGGCTCTGGATCACCTTCACGGCCGCTTCGAAACGAGTCTTATGCACCGAGCTGTCGCCGCCGCTCTCCGTCTCTGCCATGGCCGGACTCCTGCTTCAGCCGAGTAGAATCGCGCCGCCACCGCTTTCCTAGTCGGCTGTGGGCCCCGAGGCCGAGGCACTTCGGGATCATCCGGCAAAGAGCAGGGGAAGGCGAAGGCCGAGGGGAAACGGAGAAGAGCAGTCCGCTTAAGTCAAGCCGGCTTCTCACGTCCTTTGCCCACCACCGCCCTCGGTTCTCCGTTTGGTCTTTTCTCGGCAGTACCTGCATTCCCCCAGCTCTCCCAAGACCCATGCTCCTGCTGGTCTACACAGCTGACGGTCGTCGGAAATCAACAGAAGACAATCTCGTCCTATTCCTGCACCATCCTGTATACCTAACTTCTGCAACTATCCCTACTCCTTACTTACCTTCTCTTTTCTATCTCTACTTGTATCTTTGCATATTAAAAAAAAAACTTTTCCCACACATCGAAGTCATTCAATCCAATCGTACTCAGGTTTGTTTAGAAGCTCCACTGACGTCTAAGGGGCTTTTCTCTCTGAAATTGCAGATAGGGGACTGCAGCTGTGCAGGTTATACAGACGACCCGTAGGCAATATAGATTTTAAAAAATGAACCTTTCCGACATGTAAACAGCACGCGCGTTTAGCTTTACTATCGGTACCCTTCTGATTCGGGACTTGTAACTTAAATTCAATTCCCAAACTCACGGGAAAGAAAGTTACCTAGGAAAGTTCAATTCAACCTTTGAGTAGTCACCATAGCATAAAAGCAGTAATAAAAGTTGATTATAGGCGAAATACTTACAGCATTGGGTGAGCTTCTCTGTAAAGCCTCTTTAGTTTCTTTTTTTTTTTTCAGCCCACCAACATTCTCCAAATTTCAATACGTTCTACTTTTCTTACCCACACTCCTGACTGAAACCAAAAACCTCAACGTAACCCTTATTCACCACTCCTCCGCATCATCAAGAATTTCATTCCACATAATTAATATTAACAATCTCGCGATGCAAACCTAACCAATCGATTTCCCAGGGCGGCTTGCATACCGGGCAGAGAGCTGTGTTCCCTTATCCTCACCGAACTGAACGCTCCCAAGTTTTCTCCTCCGCCTTCCTTTATTCCACGAGCGTTTATTCACCTATTACTATTATCAGGCACAGCTGGAGGGGCAATCTCTCTGCCAGATTGCCGACTCTACCTGTCCACTTGCAAGCAGATGGCAGTTTTAAGGCCAAATTGCAGTAAAATGTCCTTCCTCCAACTTTCAAGACTAAAACGTCATCCTCGGAAGGCCGAAGGCTTGGCGGCGTCAAGCAATAGCTAAGCTTCCATCCGATTTCCAATATTAAAGGACTGCTAATCGTATCAAGAGGCGACTTTTCCTACCTTGGGATGACAGGCTCCTCCAACCTTTGCCCACGGTTCAAAAGATCTTCTGTTATTGTCTTCCAACAGTAGCCTTCGACTCATTCTTGTCCCGCCTCCTAAAGAGAATTCTGGGTAATGTAGTCCACTTACTAGCACTTCCTGTTGCTGACATCCTGCCTACCGAAGAAATCTTTTTTTTTATAGATCAAAGTACTTTTTTCCCCCAGTCTGTGGATCTTTTATTCCCGGGTAATGAACTTTAGATGCTTATATGTATTAGGAAATGTAATGACTGATGCATCTTAACTTTGGGCACGTAGTGCATTTCATTGCAATGCTCCTCTGTGGTGTAATTTATTTAATATTGTTCCCTGGAAATTATAATGAAAGCAGCAACTGCTTTGTGTTTCCTTTTTTATCTTAAGCTTCTTTACGAATACAAACCACTCATAGTTACTATTCACTGAAGCAAAATTTAAATATACTTAATAAATTCTGAGTGACTGAAATTTAAAAATCTTAGCCAGCCCATATTGCTTTCCTTATTTTCCCTTAAAACCACCTATTTGGCACAGCAGATCCAACATCATGGAAATTCTCCCATTATTTTCTAGCAATAAAAATAAAAGCAGCAGCCCTGGCCAATTGGGAAAGATCATGAAACAACGAATAGTGGCACAACTTGCGTAGGAGATGCTAAGCAAATTTCAAGGCGTTTTGAAAGAACAACCTGGAAGATTATTATCCAGAAAACATCCTGGACATGTCAATACAGTAAACAGAACCTGAATTCACCTTGAAAGTTTCTTTAATCTTCCAATCATAATGTGCAACTTTTCATAGTTGCTGCCAGAAGAACTATGTCAGCCTGACCTCTAAAACATGGTTCAGCTTGGGTGGAAGAAAGCACTGTAGATAGTTTTTGGCCCACAAGAAAAAATTCACTCTTTAAAAGCCACTGGATATGAGTTAATGTAGAAATTCGTATATAATAGACAGCCAGTTTGACATAGTATTGACTTAGATACTGACTTAGAAACCAGGAGACTCTGAGTTCTAATCTTCCCTTAGGCATGATAGCTGATTGGGTGACTTTGGGCCGGTCACTCTCTCATCCCAACCCACCTCACAGGCTTGTTGTTATGGGCAAAATAGAAGGAGGAAATAGCATTATGTAAGTTCACTACTTTGATTTACAGGTAGTCCTCAATTTATGACCATAACTGAGTCCAAAATTTCTGTTGTTAAATAAAGACAGTTGATAAGTGAATTTTGTCCCATTTTATGATCTTCTTGCCTTTACTTAACATTTGTTAAATAAATCACTGCAGTTGTTAAATTAGTAACACAGTTGTTAAGTCAGTCTGGCTTCCCCATTGACATTGCTTGTCAGAAGGCTACAAAAGGTGATCACATGACCCCAGGACACCACAATAGTCATAAATATGAGACTGTTGCCAAGCGTTCAAATTTTCACCATGTGATCATGGGGATGCTGCAACAGTCATAAGTGTAAAAAATGGTTATAATTCACATTTTTCAGTGTGGTTGCAACTTTGAATGGTCACTAAATGAATGGCTGCAAGACGATGATTACCTGTACTTATAAAAGTAATAAAGGTGGGATTAAAAAAAAACCTAATAAATAGAAATAAAATCAGATATATTTTTTTTTGCTTCCAAAGTACACGACAAAAAATATCTGCAGACGTCAGCACAGATTTTTTTAAAAAAAAATCACAATTTTTAAATAATAGCATAAAAGTTTACTGCTTCTTATCCTTTTTTGCATACCTTTCTGTGGCAATCATCATTTCTGGAAATTGCCAATTCAAGCTAAAATTATTAGCAGAATGGAGAAGATTAACATTTTGTTACTGCCACAGAATTTGAGGTACATAAAAAGCAAGTTAGTAAATGGAAGAAAAGGAAAACTATTTGTTCAGCTGGTTACAATTTTGCAGGCCAGTTTATCCATGATAGGCTTATCTCTGAATATATACAGTAATTCAGCACATTTAAACCCTAATCAAACCACATACAGTTTAACATGGTATGCAAAGTAAGTCATTTTAATCATTAAAAGATAGCATGGAAGGTTTTGAATTCTTTCTTTGTACTATACCAGGGGTGGGGAACCTTGGCTTTTATGACTTGTGGACTTCAACTCCCAGAATTCTTGAGCCAGCCACGATTCTAGGAACATTATGCTTAAAAAAATGACACATTTTCAGAAAAAGGAAGAATACTGTAAATTTGGAAGAACATGGCCTCTGGCCCCTTTTGCAACATGGAATCCCTCCCTGTTCACCAATATTCAGTGGCAAATCTCCAGATTTTGATGCTGTGATTTTGGTTTTTCACACCTGTCAGAGACAAATCAAAAATTTGCACTATAAGCAACTATGGCTTTCCAAAATATGAAGAAGAAATAAAAACAGCTTTAGTTGCTCCTGTAATGTTAATATGTCATCACTGGACCCTTGTGGCCCTCCAAAACTTAAAAAAAATATTTTTGTTTGTCTATTAAAGTCTCTGTAGCAACTGAATCTTTATTAATTTACATGTGGTATAATATATGTGGTATAATATACCACATGTAAACTAATAAGATGTCATCTTGTGGTTATGAGCTGTAATTGCAAGGAGAGAATAGAATAAAATAGAATAGAATAACAGAGTTGGAAAGGACCTTGTAGGTAGGTCATCTAATCCAGGGCTTTTCAACCTTTTCACAGATTGTACCACTTCTAGGACATGACAATATTTGAGTACCATCAGTGCTTAGCAAGGTGTCAAAAACTTGATGACTAAAAAAAGGGGGATTTGGGGTTTTACTGATTAGATTCATTTATTGTTATAGAAATGGCTAGTTTATAATATTAGGGAAAAGTAAAAAGTTGAGGTTCAATGTTAATGCTTCCTTCTACTGCAACAGAGGAAATATGTTCTTTTTCCCTTCTCCCCCTCACTTTTTCCCCTTTTTCCTCCCCACTGTATCCTACTATTTGCTTTTGTATTTTTGTATTTTATTCTATAATCTAATAAAATGTTACAAACTGTAGAAAAAAGTAAAAAAGGACCGGTTTTAATTTCTTTGGTGGCTGTTCCTTTGCTGAATCACTTTCCCTTTGCACTGACAAATGTATGATGAATTTATCCATGTTTATTAATATGCACCAATACCAGCTAGCTCAGGGGTCTCAAACTTGGCACTTTTAAAACTTGTGGACCAACTTCCAGAATTCCTCAGCTATCATGGCTGGTTGAGGAATTCTGGTAGTTGAAGTCCACAGGTCTTAAAAGTTGCTAAGTTTGTAAACCCCTGAGCTAGCTGTTTGGCCCTTCTTCCTCTCTCCCTCTCCTCTTCTTCCTCCCTGCCTTCTGAGCTCTCCTTCCATGGTGTAGTAAGAATGCACCCCCAGTCCCTTCCCAGCTGCTGCTTCTTCCCTGTCTCTTTTTCTCCCTACCTGCCAAGCTCTCCTTCCACAGCTTCTTCTCCGTCCCCTTTTCTTTTCGTTGTCTTTTTTTCCCTTTCCCGCCAAAACCACCTCCTTTTATATCGTCTCCTCTCCTCCCCCCTTCTTTTTCTTCAGTTCACCTCCAGCTCCGCGCTGCACCTACACCATTTCTGACAGATGGCAGTCCAGTCTCTTTTTGAAAGCTTCCAGTGACGAAGCTCCCAAACTTCTGAAGGCAATCTGTTCCATTGGTTGATTGTTCTCTGTGTCAAAAAAATTCTCCTTATTTCTAGGTTGAATCTCTCCTTGATCAGTTTCTATCTATTATTCCTAGTCTGGCCTTCAGGTGCTTTGGAAAATAGGTTGATCCCCTCCTCATTGTGACAGCCCCTCAAATATTGGAACATTTCTATCATGTCTCCCCTGGTCCTTCTCTTCACTAACTAGTCATGCCCAGTTCCTGTAACCATTCTTCATGTGTTTTAGCCTCCAGACCCTTAATCATCTTTGTTGCTCTGTAAAAATTAAAATCTCTTTTGATATTTACATGCCAAGTATCAAAATAGCTGGTTGATCTTGGCAGGCTGATTAAATGTCATCAATTAAATGTCAATTCTCACCAACCACATAGCTAGATTGTCTTCCATAAAACTTGTTCCTAACCAGGTCTTTCAACAGTATACTCACTCATTGCCATCCTTAACTCCTTTTTCATCCTCTTTTCTTTTGTTCCATCTTTCACAGCGTTAGAGCCTTTCCTAGGTCTTCACATAATGTGTCTGAAGTATAATAATTTGAGCCTGATCCTTTGTGGCTTGAGTAACAATTCTGAATTGATTTCTTCAGTTGTTTTCTTAATTTTCCATTGTACTCTCAGGAGTTTTTTCCAACACCAAATTTCAAAAGCATCAATAATTTTGCTATCCTGCTTCTTCCAAGTCCATATTTTGCTTCCATAGATTATGATAGGGAATAATATGACTTGTACTATTCTGATTTTTTTAGGCTGCTCCACCAAGTGCTTATCTGTTCCATAATTCTTGAATAATTGCTCATTACTGTTGATGGTTGATCCTAAAAAGCAAAAGCTATCCAATGCTTCAACATCTTCATTGTCATTGATACACTGGCGATTGTATCTACTGTCATTATTTTGGCTTTCTTTACACATAATATTAGCCCCATTTTTTTCCACTGTACTCCCCCAGCTTTCATTATGGTATTACAATTTGCAGATCAGTATATATTTAACTATCAGAGTAATGATAATAACATAGTACAGATTATTGATATTTGTTCCTCTGGTTTTAAAACAATACTCATCTTCTTCCAATCAAGCTTCCTTCAATGTATAGGCTGGCTAATTAAAGACAGAGCATTGACTCACTCTCTTGCTGGCTGGAGCAGTCTGCTTTATTATTTTTCATCTGGAATATGTATTTTTGTCCTGAGTCTAAGGTTTACACGAGGATAAGAAGATATTATGGAATTCTAATTTTCCTAGAATATTCCATGGCTCAAAGTGATTGACACAATTTAAGGCCTTATTATAATCAGTAGAACATATACTGACTTCTTTTTTATACTCTTTGGCTTTTTCAACTGTGCACACCAACACTAATGTCTCTTGTTCCCTTTCTAAAACCAGCTTGAACATTTGGCAGCATCTTTTCCATGCAGGATTCTAAACTGCATTGAATGACCCTACACATTATTTTATTAGCATGTGAAATAAGGAAATTGTATGATAACTTTTGCACTCTATTACAAACCCTTTTTTCCATATTGATTGTTACATCTACCAATGTGTATTGTTCTCCAATTTTGCTGATTAGGTTAGCATTTTTGCCAATTATTTTTATGTTGTTTGCCATATTTTTATATACAGTACATTCCATCAATTAATCTATTTTTCCTCACTTGATAATGACCAGAGTATTGATCTAATTTCATGTCCTAACATAGAAATTTCTTCTACAGAAGGGATAGCTTCTAAGCAGGTATCTTGGATGTTGACATCCCTCATAAAGAAAATTTCATAAATTATTCTTTTCATCTTTGTATGATCTTCTCTGAATCAGTTATCATTTGTCCACTAGTATTTTTAGCATATCATTTTAACTTTGAAACTATCCTCTGAATTTGGAAATCTTTTAAAAGACATTCGTTTTTTCATCCATTCATTTACTTATTTGTATCCTGCCTTTATTATTTTTTAATTCAAGACAATGAACATATCCAACACACTTTCCTCCTCTTAGTTTCCCCATAACAACATCCCTGTGAAGTGGGTTGGGCTGAGAGTGAGGGAACCAAAGTCGCCCAGCAGGTTTTCATGGCTTAGGCACATCTATCTTCATCTTCATCTTCACAGTCATTATTTCAGGTCTTTATTTAACCAAAGTTTGCTGCATAATTGTTGAGGGCAATATGCTGATTCTGTAAACCACTTAGAGAGGGCTGTACAGCACTATGAAGTGGTATATAAGTCTAAGTGCTATTGCTATAAACCATAATTTCTGAATGCATGCAAAATACTAAGAATAAATCACAATTTACAAATAATTGCTGGAATCATAGTACACACTAAATGAAGGCCCAAGAAATCACATTATGCTTGGGACGATTCATGAGCCTAGCACAGGGGTAGGCAACCTTGGCTCTTTTATGACTTGTGGATTTCAACTCCCAGAATTCCTGAGCCAGCTGGCTCAGGAATTCTGGGAGTTGAAGTCCACGAGTCATAAAAGAGCCAAGGTTGCCTACCCCTGGCCTAGCACATATATTACATATAGCTTATTAAACTGAAACCAAATCATTGATATTACAGCTAGTTTCAAGCTTCTTTAGTCATTGTGAAGGATAGTAACAATATAAATTACTGACATATTTTTTTTAAACCACATATAGGATCCTAAAGCAAGAACATCACAAGGGAATTTTTAGCAAAGTATCTTGATTGTGCTAGAAATTGTTTTCATTGTGTTGCCCAGGCTGCAGCTTCATAATTGGCAAACAGTCATTTTTAGGATGGAAGTCTTGATTACAAAATCTCACCATCTGGTTTTCTTATGATTTCATACACATTTGATTTTCATACAGAAAGAACATCAAAGAGATTGTGACAGTACATTCTGTTTCAAGGCTCTTCAAGAAACCTCCACTTCTCTCCTGCAGAAGTCACTTGCAAAAATGCCAATTAATAGCAATTGTAAAACTGGTTCTATTATGTAAAATAGATCTAGATGTACTCTCCTACAGGTTGCAGTTTCAAAAGCAGGATGGATGGGAAAGATTAATCAACTTATGTACCATATGGAAATGTAATGGTATAAAGTTGTCAACTTGAAAATGGATCCTAAAGACAATGAGTCTTTAACAGTGGACTGACCCTTTAGCAATCAAGAGTGAATAATAATATTTGTCATAGAATACCAGGATGTAAGTGCAGGAAGAGGTAACAAAGATCATCTAGTTCAGTGGTAGCGAACCTATGGCACGCGTGCCAGAGGTGGCACTCGGAGCCCTCTCTGTAGGCACGTGCGCCATTGCCCCAGCCCCGTCTCCCCCTGCAGCCTCCTCCTCTCTAGAAGCCTCCCCTGGAGGAGAGTCGCCCCCTGGCGTAGCCTGCATGGAGCAACGCAGCCAAGGACATAGCCGGGCAGCAGGGACAAGACTCCACCCTCGCGCTCCATAGTGTGCAGATGATGCTTCGGGGTGTGGGCGGAGGGCGTGGCTGCCATGGGGCTGCAGGGCTGCCTGGGTGATCTGCTATGGCGGGCCATTGAGGCAGTGGGCGGGTGGAGCAGAGGGCGGGTGGGGGCGGAGCAGGCAGGGCGGGAGTCGGAGTGAGGGGCGGATTTGGGGCATTCGGTCTCTAAAAGGTTCGCCATCACTGATCTAGTTCAATCCCATGCTTAGTACTGGAATTTGGTACTACAGCAAATTTGACGGACAGCCACCCAGCCTTTGCTTAAAAGGTTCCAGCACCACTTTCCACTGCTGAGCAACTTTTACCATTATTTTTCTTATCCAACCAAGCTCAATTTCTTTGTAATTTCCTTATATTTTATTTTGTCTTTTGGGCAATATTTAAACAATTCTCCATTTTTTTTTACAAGGCAGAGCTTCAGTTACTTTACAATAGTATCATACTGTATCTCTATAGCCTTTTCTTCTCTACACTAAATATAGGTGCGTAGTCCTTGACTTACAACAGTTCACTCAGGGATCATTAGAAATTACAATGGCACTGAAAAAAATGATTCATGACCACTTTTCACATTTATGACCGTTGCAGCATCCCCATGATCACATGATTAACATTTAGCTGCTTGCCAACTGATTCACATTTACGGCGGTGGCAGTGTGCCGGGGCCATGTGATCACCTTTTGCAACCTTCTGACAAGTAAAGTCAATGGGAAGACCACATCCACTTGACAACCATGTTACTAATTTAACAACTGCAGTGATTCACTTAACAAGTGTGATAAGAAAAGTAATAAAATGAGTTAAAACTCACTTAACAAATTTAGCAACATAAATTTTGGGCTCAATTGTGGTTATAAGTTGAGGACTACACATATACCCAATATCTCCAATTGTTCCTTGTATGTTTTTTTTTTATCCCAGACCCCTTATCACAGGGCTTTTCAACCTTTTCAGCCATTGTACCACTTTTAGGATATGGCAATATCCGACTACCATCAGACACCTAGGAAGGTGTCAAAAACTTGATGACCAAAAAAAAAAGGAAAAAAGTGGTAAAGTACAGGTAGTCCTCGATTTACAACAGTTTGCTTAGTGACTGTTCGAAGTTACAATGGTACTGAAAAAAGTGCCCCCCAAGCCACAGCCGAGCAAGACACCTGCCTGCTCGCCTGGCTGCGCTCTTCCTCCTGTCCGAGGTTTTCATTGTTGTGAGCATTTCTGTTGAGGATTGGCAGCGGGGGGTAGGGGGTGGGAGGGTGTTTGGTTTTTATTCCCCCCGTCTGCTGGGTGGTTGCAGCAGGTTTTGGTCACTTCACATGACCCTGGGACACTGTGACCGTCATAAATATGAATCAGTTGCCAAGCATCCGAATGTAAATCACAAGACCCTGGAGATGCTGCAACATTCCAGCTGATCGGCACTTCTTCTGGGCTCAGCAGAAGTGCCAGGATCAGTGCTGCTTTCCAGCTGATTGGTGCTTCTTCAGGGCTCAGCGGAAGCACCAGGATCAGTGCCGAGCTCCAGCTGGAGCCTGGCGCTGATCCTGGCACTTCCACTGAGCCCCGAAGAAGCACCGTTCAGCTGGAAAACAGCACTAATCCTGGCACTTCCGCTGAGCCCTGACAGCCCTGCAGCTCCAGCCATCTCTCGCTCCGGCTTGTGTGGTGCTGCCACCGGTTCAGCTCATTCCCCTCCCCTGCTACCACTTTTCTAGGATGGTTGCGTACCACCTGCCATGTGCCAATGTACCACAGGTGGCACCCGTACCACTGGTTGAAAAGCCCTGCCTTATCATTTTAGTTGTTATCCTTTGGACACACTTTCACTTTCTTAAAATGCCCAGAAGAGCATCTAATGTTCTATATGTTTTTGACCAACCCAGGATTTCTTAATCCTGAAATTCATTTTGAAAGAGTTTAGGATAATTTTTTATTATTTTTTTTTATTTCATTTTTTATTGTTTTGCAATTGCAACCCGTGGTTTACTCATTCTCAGCCTGTGATCTATGAAAGCAACTAGATATTTTTTGCATGTTGTGCTGTCCACTAAATTCTATCATTCTACACCTTATGCCTTTGGGGTTTTTTTCCTAGCCAAATATGGACTTCACATTTGTCCCCTTCTGAAATTCATCTTACACGTCTCTTGTTTTGTCAAATTAATTCAAGTCATTTATAAATATGTTAACTAGCACAAGTGGAGCCCTGTAGAACACTATTTGAGTCTGACACAGAACTACTCATCTACTACATACTCACTGGGTAACACTGTTCAACTAATTCAGTGTAATGCACTTTTTGTCATTTCTCAGAATCTTATGGTAAATTCCATTGAATGATTTAATGACATCAAAGTTTCTTATGACCAGTGCATTCCAATGGTTAATTAAACTAGTCACTCTATCAAAAAAGAAGACCAGATTGGTTTGGCATAGTTTATTCTTGATAAATGATGGTTTATTTTTGATAAATCCATGCAACCTCTGCCAAGCAACACATCATTATTGGGCATTTGCAAACTGTTGGCATAATCATTTGTTCCAGAATTTTCCCGGGTATGTTTTGTTGGTTTCACAAATCGAACCAAGTTATACCTTGGTTGGTATTTTGGGAGGAGAAATTTATTTTGTAATTCCAGTCTGTTCGTGATCCACTGAAACTGTGAATTCCTCAATTAAAATGCTTCAGTGAGGGCAATATTCACTAGTTTGTATGTGCATGGAGAAGCTGAATTTAAGTCAGAAAACACACAGCAATGTTTACATGGTATTTGGCAGTCCTGACACTGAAATTTACTACACTCTACATTTTAATTAAACTAAAATATTAATCTCCTCTGTGTTTAATCCTGGAAAAATGCCGATGAGAACTTTCATTGAGCCATATTTTATGGTCTTTCCTCTCAAAGGGTATAAAGAAGAAAATTTTTATGGAAAGGAAACATTTTGATAAGTTTAGAATAATGAAAGAAGAGGATGCTGGGAGATTGGAGCTGATTTTAGAGTTCTAAGCTTCTACAACCAAGTATAAAACATTGAATAATTGTGTGTTTTTTCTCCATCAATTTCCCATTTTTTCTTACTTCTGGTAAAGAAAATAATGAAAGATGTAATGGGAAAACACTGGAGCTTATAAATGAAAGACACCAGCATTTGGATCCTCCCACTTTGCTAGCAGCCAAATAAAATTCTGTCAAGCAAAGAGAATCCAAGTAAATGACTCATCTGAAAGCATCCATAAACTAACACAGTTAGTTTACAAGTGGAAGATGCCATTTGGATTCTTCACACCATTCCATAAATGAGGCAAGCATGACTGCATAATAAAAACTTCATCTAATATCAGTCTGTCCAGAAACTTTTCAACATGTTCCTGAAAAGTAAACAAAAATATTTTTCTAACTTGGATGAGATAACCATCGCTCAACTTTTGTTCCTGGCTACTTCTATGTATATAATTTGGCAATAAACCATGACTAGAAAGCCACAATGCTACTACTCACATTACATGCTAAAATAAAACAACAAATCACACTAGAGCAGTGGTTCTCAACCTGTGGGTCGGGACCCCTTTGGGGGTCGAATGACCCTTTCACAGGGGTCACCTAAGACCCTCAGAAAACACATATTTCCGATGGTCTTAGGAACCGAGACACCCCTCCTCTTCCTCCTCCCCTTCTTCCTCCTGCTGCCCCCCAGGCGGCTTGGGCGGGCGCCGGGACAAGAGGGGTGCCTGGGGGGGAGCATCCAGGCTGGTGGAGGGGCTGGCAGGGGTTGCGCGGCACCAGCCCCCACTGCGGCTCCAACCAGGTTGGGCGGACCCAGCGGAACGGCCTTCCTGCCCCCCTCCCTGGCCAGCTGGGTTGGGGGTCACCACAACATGAGGAACTGTATTAAAGGGTCGCGACATTAGGAAGGTTGAGAACCACTGCACTAGAGCCCTTTCCCACTTGCAATTAACCATAAAGAATACTCTCACTCCTTGTTTCATGACCAATACACACATTTGCAACCAAATTTTGTGTGCCTGACTATAATACACACCAGAGTAAGAGCAACACTGGCACAAATGAATGAGAAAACTTTGTTGTGTGAGAGGCAGCAACTGATGATCTTCACAGTCTGTCTGTCTGTCTCTCTCTGTGTGTGTGTGTGTGTGTTATGTTCATTTAGTGCCATTTCATTTAACAAACTGATTGTTGAAATGAACTCAGTCACTAAATGAGGAGCGGGTGTATGTCATGGTAATTATTTTTATTTGCTAAATCAGTCTTCCACCCAACCTGGGCAGCTGATTCCCAGTCTAAGAAAATAGCAAGGGTGTGTGTGTGTGTATCTATCAAATGACTAAGCCCATTAGGCTAACTATCTGTCAAGACCATTGTGATTCAATCTGGTACAGGTAAATTGTCTTCCTGTTGTCTAGTGATGTGGAGAAGACAGGGAAAAAATAGTTTTCCTCCCCTGCCTGGGGAAAGAGAATACTGGGACTGACAGCAAAATCTATACTAGTTTGGCAAACACCCCCATTTTGTGTAAACTGTGATTTACACAAAACCCTGGATATAATGTGCTTTATTCCAATCCAGTTATTTGGTTTCACATTAAATACTAATTAATTACTTCCTGTCTCGAATACTGCAATATGCTCTACATGGGACTGCCCTGGAAAGTGTCTGGTAGCTTCAGTTGGTTCAAAATCTGGCAGCCCACATGGTTTTCTGCAAATCTAGATTTGCACATGTGGGAGTGTCTTAGTTGCCTATTTGCTTCTGGGTCCAATTCAAGGTGTTACTTATCACCTTTAAAGTCCTACATGGTCTGGGGCAGGCTATTTAAAGGACAGTTTTTTTCCAAATGAAATCTGCCAGTCACACCAGAGCCAAAAGAAAGGGATGTTTTGGGTCTCCTCTTCCAAGGAGATCAATCTAGTGGTACCAAGAAGAAGGGCCTTCTCTGTGGTAGTTCTCGTCCTGAGGAACATCATCCCTACAGAAATAAGATTGATCCCACCTTAACACTCTTTCAAAAGGCCTGAAGACATGATTCTGCCAGTGGGCCTAGGGTTTCTAGGATGATAGGGAGCCCATCAAGTGGTTGATTTGATTGTTGTTGCCGGGGGTTGTTGGATTTTGTATTGGGGTTTTATTTCTGTAAGCTGACTGTATTCACTGAGAGTAAATTGGGTGATCATATAAATTTAATAAATAATTTTTATGGAGATTGCCAGCCATAAATATAGGCAGGTATATCCATCATACCTAGCCAAAAGTTCACTGTTGATGATTAGGCATACTGGGGGTGTATCAGAATCCTGCAAGAAGTATTTAATGTGAATTCTATTATTACTGTTACTATTGTAATTATGGATCATATCTTGTGATATTCCTAAATATGCAACAAACATGAGGCTTGGGTGGCTTTATAATAAAAATTGATCTTATGGTTTTGTAATTTCTAATAGAAGTCAAATTGTAGATCCGTGGCTATACAGTGGTTTTCAAAAACTTTGAATAATTAAATTGTGAGCCAGCATAAAGGAAGAAATTAGAAACTGCTTCACTATGCTCAAATTTGGCTTGTAGGGGTGGTAGATGCTCCACCGTTTATTTATTATTTATTTATTATTTTAATTTGTATACCGCCCTTCTCCCATAGGACTCAGGGCGGTTCACAGCATATTAAAAACAAATAATATACACAAAATACAAAAAATTACAAAATACAAAAATACAAAAATACAGAAAATAAACCCCGATAAAAGCCGAATTAAAACCAAATATTACAAGCTGTGTTTCCAATTAAAATACTTNGCGGCCGCATTCTGGACCAGTTGAAGTCTCCGGGTGCTCCTCAGAGGGAGCCCCATGTAGAGAGCATTACAGTAGTCCAGGCGAGAGGTGACGAGAGCATGAGTGACTGTGCGCAAGGCGTCCCGGTCCAGAAAAGGTCGCAACTGGTGAATCAGGCGGACCTGATAAAACGCCCCCCTGGTCACGGCCGACAAATGGTTGCACTTAATTAGCTGGGCAATATCTTTCCCATTTATGCCTTCCTCTCATCTGCAGTCCATGAATGAAATACAGGTAGTCTTTAACTTATGACCACAATTGAGTCTAAAATTTCTGTTGCCAAGCAAGACAGTTAAGTGAATCTTGCCCCATTTTACAACCTTTCTTGCCACAGTTATTAAGTGAATCACTGAACTTATTTAGTAACACGGTTGTTCAGTGAATTTTGATTCCTCTTTGACTTTGATTGTCAGAAGAGCGCAAAAGGTAATTACATGACCCTGGGACACTGCACTGTCATAAATATGAGTCAGTTGCCAAGCAACTGAATTTTAATCATGTGACCATGGGGATGCTGCAATGGTCGAAAGTGTGAAAAATGGTCATGTCACCTTTTTCAGTGCTGTTGTAATTTCAAACGGTCACTACGTGAACTGTTATAAGTCGAGGACTACCTGTAGCTGTAAACCATTCTCACCTTGGTGCATGCCAGTGATTAGGAAAAAAGATTGTACGATACTGGCATTCTGCAACAAGGACAAGAAATTTTATGATGCTGTATAATTTTTGCTTACTTGGAGATGGGAACGCAGCGTCCCATCTCTGTGTGAAAAGTAGTTTTGGTAGAATCGAGTCAAGCAGTCCGTAACCCACATTTTGTACTTCAACAGGTGGAAACGCAGCCTTTGAAACTTATTCCACAAACGATGCTTAAACAAAATCTGTTCACCAAGCACCAGTCACATACGGCCGTTTAAACTACCGAGGCGCTACCCTTGCTCCTATTCCCTAGCAAGCAGCATTCTCTGGAGAAAAATGCTCATTAAAAAAAAAAAAGAATCAGGTGCAGCGCTGGACACGTCTTTTACCGAGACGCCTTTCCGCCTTGGTTCGGGCTCAACCAAAAGCGGAATTCGGGGCGAGCGCCTGAAGAGCAAAAGAGGCTTCTCCAGCCACGCACGTGACTACATCTCCCGACGTACCGCGCGGCTGCCTCTTCCGGGCGAAACAGGAGGGGAGGGGGAGGAGGAAGAGAGAGAGTGAGAAGGAGAGAGAGAGAGAGACTGAGGAAGGAAGGCAGGCGAGCGGGCTGACGGGCAAGGAAAGGGAAGGGTCGAGAGCGAGCGGGTGGGTGGAGAAAGCGGAGCCTCTGAGGCAAGAGCCCAGGCGAAGACGGTTCCCACAATAGCGGGCAGATTGTGAGCCGGTGGCGCTCCCGCGATCTCTTGAATGCCGGAGAGAGCAATGCGGAAGGGTGGAAAATGGCAGAGCTGCAAATGTTACTAGAAGAGGAAATCCCTTCGGGCAAGCGGGCTTTGGTGGAGAGCTACCAGAACCTCACCAGGGTCGCGGACTACTGTGAAAACAACTATATCCAGGTAAGAGGCCGGGCGCGGGGTGGCAGCGACTCCGAGAAGCCCCTTCCTCCCTTTAACCGGCAGCGGGGATGGGAGGGAGCCCCTGCCTTCCGCCCTCAACAATTGCAGAAAGCGGGCACCGGCCGTGGCATTTTTTTGGGTGGGGGGGGGGAACATGGTGTGGCTCACAGGTCCCCACCCCGCCTCCCACGCTTCCTTGTGGTTTTTGCTTTAAACTTTTAACCAAAGAGAGCTCTCCCCCACTTCCTCCTCCTCCTCCTCCTCTTCGCCCTGAAGTCCAACTCCACCTCTGCCGCTTTGCTGTTTGCAAAGGAAGGGAAATGGGGGAGAGGAATTACTGTATTTCACCACTTCGGAGCCGAGGGTGTGCCTTCTAATAGGTGTTTACTGTAAGGCAGGCTCGGCAGACTTCTGTGGGGTTGTGGTTCGTTTGAATGGGGTGTGTATCTAGGGATGAGCTGCTCTTCCCAAGCCGCTGTCTTCCAGCGATGTCTGGCGGCCACTGCTATCCTTCCCAGCAGTCAGATTGGGGCGGAGAGGGGTTGTCTTCCAGCACAGCTGGTGGGCACCAGAAGAAGGGAGGGGGAGGTCCATCCAGAGGCAGAAAGAGTTCAAGGCTGCTTATTAGCTTTCTCGGGCCAGTTTCCTCCTCCTCTCATGCCTTTTCATTAGTTACTCCTTGTCCTCCTGATAATATCTTAATGATCACGTGTGCAGATTGCAAAACAGGCATTAAAATAATGCATTAGAAAAGCAGAGTTCCAGTTGGAAATAGAGAATAATTACATGTTCTTAAATGGTGCTGGGGCCTGAATAGTAGCCAGATTTGTTCCTTCTGTTTTTCAAATATGTCAGTGGGGTTGTGGGAAAGGACTCTCATGTAAATAGTGAATAATCATTTGGCTTGCTGATCTGGCAGGATGAATAAAAAAGAAACTGGTAGGAACTGGAAGCAAAGAGACTGAAGCAAAAACCTTCTTCCACTTAGGCATGCTTATGGATGCAGCCACTCTTATAAATAACTTAGGGTAATGTAATCTTGTGAGTCAATTCTATAT
Organism: Protobothrops mucrosquamatus; assembly: GCF_001527695.2. Lineage (NCBI taxonomy): Eukaryota > Metazoa > Chordata > Lepidosauria > Squamata > Viperidae > Protobothrops > Protobothrops mucrosquamatus. Next base: position 1,108,260 of record NW_015386400.1, on the reverse strand, counting down.
GGATATTTAATGTTTTGGCATATAAATCTTACTGAGACTAAATGAATTACATTCCTGCATGATATTAAATTGTTGACATCAGCTTGAAAAAGACGTAAACTGCAGCTGGGCAGCCAATCAAATAGAAAGCTATTTCAGCATGTTACGATGCTATCTAAACAGGTAGACTTCATGTATTAAGCATCTTACAGCAATATTTTTAGATTTCATAGGAGAGAATCCAGTATGGCGTAATGCTGTAGTTACTTAAAAGAAATACTTAAATTTTAGTATTTCAATCACTCTCCAATTCACTTCTTCAGTGATTATTATTAACTGATCTTCAATTTTGAAAAATTCATAAGGATATGTGGTATATATTTAAGATAAGATGCTTAATCCAGTGGGTAAAATATAGCTCTATTTTATACATTCCTAATGGAGGGGAGTACATTTTGAAAAATATAACAGCAATGTAATATTTCTGAATATATTTTTAGGTAAAAAAAAGTAACATGGGACCTGTTGCATTCTTCCTTGTGTTCCAGAAATCTTTTTATTATGCCCTCTAATAATATTTACAAATAAAGTTGTATATTGTTTGAACTGCTTATTTTTCTCTATTTTTTCCAAATACTGTGTTGCATTTTGGGGATACTATAACTATCTCATTATCCCTTGCATTGTTTTCGCTTGATATGCTGTTCTGAATCTGTTCAACATTTTCATTAATAGTTTAAAAGCTTGTGAAAGGTCTGTTATGTTTTAAATATTGATATATTCCAATTGTGTTAAAAAGTATGACAAATTATTTTATTTTTTTGAAAAGCAAATCCTATACCTGGTTCTTGGCTATGCCCTTGGGATTGATAGATCTGTGTTGCCTTTCTCTTCAGCCAACCTCTGATATCAAAATGTGCAGAGTTAGATAAAAATTGTGGAAAACAGATAGAGGCCATCAGCATAATTATATATATTTATGTATCTTTTGGGAGGCGAAGGTTGAAAACAACATACTCCTGAGAGGATTAGTTCAAACTTATATTTAAATAAATGAAATTTAGTCTAATGATTCAATCCTTAATCATCAAGTGCAGAATATGAGTTTATTTATGGAATGGTTCCCCTCCCGTATGCATGTATACATATGTGGTATGTCTATATTCATTTCCTGTTAAGAAGAGGAAAAAAAAATTCTGGTGAATTTGTATTAATACAAAGATAGCTTAAAATTGTGTGATAAGGTAATAATGACTGTGAATGGCTCTGTTTTGGACATGACACAGCAGATTTTAACATAAATTTATTTTTTTAAATGCACTAATAACATCCAAAAAGAACTTTGTATACAAAATATATGCAGGCCTATATGGTACAAGGTACATGATGTAAAACAAGGTCATTGATCTTTGAGTGCAGCTCCAATGTGTTTCTGTTGGTCTTAGCCTGTTTCTCTACTTGAGAGTATGAATATCATTGGAACAAATCTTGAAGGATTGCACATGAAAAATGTGGAGCATTGATGAAAAATGTACTGTAAACAATGTTAGAAATTGAAAAATGTTTTTTTGATTTAAATGCACAGGGCAAGTTGGCAAATAGGACAACTGGTCTGAGATAGAATTATTTTGGGGGTGAATAAGACACAAACCCATTGTAGTGTACAGTAACATATTATGTAATTGGTATTTTTGTATTTTTTTTTCAGGAAGAATTCACAATGTATCACAACTTTTGGGCCTTACTAATAACTTGGTTTGTGTCATCTTGAAGTCTTCATCTTTTTTAAACTTATGTTTTTAATATGAAACATTATGTTTTGAACCTATCAGTGCAATAAAGGCTAGAATAAATCATATATACTATTTAATATGAAAAAAGTTTGAGAGAAAGTTATATCCAGATACTTAAAAGGATTTAGATTAGACATCAGTTGTAACATAAAACTTGTCTTCATTCAAGTAAATTCAAAGATGTTCGTTGACTCTCTAGCATGCTTATGTTGGTAATTTAGCATGAATTCATATTACAGCTTTCAGGGCAATTATCTATTTTAGCTTAACTTAGATATTATTTAAAATGTATATAATCCTACAAGAATACTGGAATACTGACGATAAATACATTTATTATAAAGTCTTCTTGCAAATGTACTTAGATTCGTAGTAAATACCATAATATTTCACACTCTTTACAGTTGGATACATAACTTTTCAATAATTTTGTAAATCCATATTGATTTAGCCAAGCTTAAAATACAACCTGGATGTTGTTCTATAAAGAAGTGTTGCTTTTCCTGTTCAAAGTGCATTGAAGTTTACCCAGGAATTTGTGACATTTTCTTGTTCCACCCAAATAAAGCTGCTGATACAAATGCTTCAAAAAAGGCGAGGTTACTTTTGGTTTTACCCATGGGACGTATGACAAATACAGTGGTGAGGTAACTACAACATGTTTCAACCTGTTAGTGTGTGTTTGGTTTCTCCCCCCAACTGCATGTACGGTATTTTATACAATTTGTAATGAACTTGTGTGGTATTACATACTGTTTTCATGTGCTAATATAGAATGCATATGCTGTATTTCAATTTGATTTTTTATTTAGTACTTTAAAAAATGCACATGGCTTGAAAGGAAATGTGAATATTAGCAGCTGGTGAATTGAAAAAAAAAATCTTTGCCTTGGTTAAGTTGTACAAGAAATCAGTGGCATTTTTAGGGTAATACTTAATTTAGATGCTCTACAAGGGTTTAGTCTAACTCAGTGTAAGGTGATAAATGAATTGATAATACTGATTTGATTTTCCCTGAATTACAGGACAAGCTGGAGGAAGCCATCTGTTCCACTGTTGGACTAGTATAGTATAAAGATTGTGTTTCTAGGGGATTAATTTGGTGGCAGTGGCAATGTCTATGTTGATGCTGTATTAGAGAATTTAACACGCAAGGCAGTAGGACTATGTGAAATATGCATGCTGGGACTTGGAAAAGTATCATAGTTATACAATTACTGTTTGTATTAGTTTCAAAGGATGTTCAATCCATTGCAACAGTATTTGTATCCCAATCTACATGTAAATGTATATCCCCAGAGAAAATACTAAAATTTGTAAAAATACAAATTAAGAGGCAGGATGTAAAAAGTAATCTAAAGATTCTAGAATAAATACTTTCAGAATATTTATAAAAAAATGTTTGACTTTTGCTAGAAGTTATTTGATTATAGTCAATCCACACATTAAAACAGGTGTATAACTTCAAACACTTATGTATACATGTAACAAACATGAGATGATATTTTTTGTAATTCTTAAATTGTTGGATATGGGATTTGACATAGTGTGAATATCTGCCCTTTTGTCTTGCATTTCTGGATTGGCAAGACACTTGGGCATGGCATGCACCATCAGGAATAAGCAAAGATTCATTGTTTAAATGCAACATAACAGGGTTGGTACAAGTCAGTATTTATTAACAGATCTCAAATAGTATTTCATTGGGGGGTTTGCTCCCTGTCCCAAAATGATAGGTCATTTTAGCATACAGTCTTGAAATTCTGTATGAAAAAAATGTGGTTAGTGGCAGAACCTGGCTGATCTTGGTTAACATTAAAAAGGCTCAATTGGGTAGGCCTGATTATTAATAACTGGGAAGGAGACTATCAGAACTATAGGATAGAGTGAGAGTTTGATAAATATCTAAAAAAGGAAACAGGAAAGGACTTCTATATTTTATCAGGAAAATTTAATTGAATTAAATTGTATTCCTCAGGAGTTGACCTTTTCGAAGGATTCTTTATCTTTGTCTTAGTGGTATATATTTATAATGCAAATCTAACTTTCAGCCTAACTAACCAAAATAATTTCTCTGACACTTGTGTTTGCACTTCCATAATTGTGATACTGTATATTCATTCTCTGGGAAGGAAAATACAATTTGAGTTTAGTATCACTAAATCATAGTGTAGCTTGCTTAGTTTTAACTTGATCTGTTATGTGAAACTAATCATTGTGGTTTGTAAACAGTGTTTATTGTTTATCCAACAGTTTGTTGAATAAAACATGATTAAACCTTGATGTAGTGCAGTTTATAAAACTTTGCTTCAAAATCTTGGACACAAGCAGGAATAATTTTTTGGAACTGAATAGGGTTTTCTCTCTTAATTAATCAAGAATATAATCATTCACTTTTTTATCAAATTCTGAAAAACTCTTGACATGTTTGACATATGAGTTCAGACAGAACTCTAATCTGAATATCTCTAATATATAAAGAGGTGTTTATGTACAAACCTTTCATACCAGAATCCTTTGTGTAACTTAGGTTGCCAAAGCTAAATTGTTAATACTGTATTGTACTAGAACAGGGGTCGGCAACCGTAAACACTCAAAGAGCCACTTGGACCCATTTCCCAGAGAAAAGAAAACGCTGGGAGCTGCAAAACCTGTGTGTGCGTGTGTGCGCGCACATGTGAGGGGGGAGCTTGATTGAAGAGTTTAATTAAAAAGAAATAGAGGCTGCTGTGCATGAGTTCTCTCTCTCTCTCTCTCTCTCTCTCTCCCTCCCTCTCCCTCTCCCTCTCCCTCTCCCTCTCCCTCTCCCTCCCTCTCTTTGTCTCCCTCTCTCTCTCCCTCTCTCCGATCTTCTGCTCACCTGGCAAGCTGGCTTCACGCTGTTCTCTGACAAGCTGGCACACTTTCTTATTGGGCTGGCTCTCTCCTGCCCTTGGTCTGCCAGTCCTCTTCCCCCATTCAGTGAGTGAGTGAGTGAGTGAGTGAGTGAGAGAGAGAGAGAGAGAGAGAGAGAGAGAGAGAGAGAGAGAGAGAGAGAAGGGAAGCACAAGTGCCTCTCTCTGTCTCTCTCTCTCTCTTCTTTGCAAATGGCGGAGGAGGCTGGGAGCGCAGGAGAAGGCTCAAAGAGCCACATGTGGCTCTGGAGCCACGGGTTGCCGACCCGTGTACTAGAAAGTAACTATCAGACAAGTAACTAGAGTAACGATGTGAAATAAACAACAACCAAGACCAAGGCTTCAAGATAATAGTATCCTTTAAGTCTGATATGTACTGATTATCAGAAAAGGCTTATCTGAGATGAGTGAAAAGGGAATGCTGCTAGAAAACATTTAAAAGATGATTATGGAGTTCAAAGACAGTATGATATTTGAAGAAATCAAGTGGGTTTCAGGTATAGGACTGTATGAGGAACTGAATATAAATAAAAAGAAGCTAATGCAAATGCAGTGAGGATTTCAGGATCTCAGTAATGATGGGGGAGCTTGTAGAGCTAAGTTATTGTAAATCTGTTATAAATTTCCAGAATCTTGCAAAACACAGATAAAAACCTTGGGTACTGGATTTCTGTTATAAATAAAAAAATAGAGTATTTATTTAATTTTTTATTCTTGCTGGAAAAATACCACTTTAGAATCATGGGCAGAGACTTCCTAATTGGGGCTAACAAAAGGAGGCTTGCTGTACTTATTTACGTCCTATCCCCTAATTTTTACAGTTTGTTGTCTTGAAGTGTAAATTAATCTTGGACTCAGTAGTGTTTCTTCTCTCCAAATCACAATCTAGTAACAGGGGGAGGGGTGGGGACAAACAACTTTATGCTTTACAGTTATGACAGGAAATCTGGTTCACTTTACATTTTGGCTTGTTCTAACTACGTTGACCAGTTCCTCAAATGTTAAACCACATAGTGTTGAAGAGCAGGGGAAAGAGCTGGGTTCACAGAGCATATTAAACTGGAAGCAAACAAGGCTCATCATGGTTTGCCTGATGGGTGAATGCTATTAGTGAATGAGATTCAAATATTGAATTAAATGATGATTTGCTTAGCCACAGTTTATTGCATAAATCTCAAGGTTGCTAAAGTGTAAGCAATAACAACAATAACATAAATGGTTATTATTTTTAGTTGGTCTATAATATGTCATTTGTAATTTAATAATTTTAGAAATATAGATTGAAGAAAGTACTTTCTAAATTTTATGGTAAATGGATGCATTGTTGTTTTATTGCTTTATAATGTGCCTAAGGAAAATAAACTAATTGGATATCATCCTTGTTTGCAAATTCAGTTGGGTTAAAATAACAAAATGGTTCTAACTGATACTCTGAAATGTGTTTCTTAAAATTACATATTAAATAACCACTGGAGTCTACCAATTAAGTAATATAGTTGATGATATGTTAAAAGATATAATTCAGAAACAAATAATGGGTTCATGAATAAAAGAAAGGTGTAATGAATGATTATTATGATAAATAAATGTTGAAGCATAGTTGTTTGAATGTGTGATTTATCTATTTTGGAAAAGGCAATATTTTCTACTAATAAAAGGATGCAGCAATCTATTTTACAGTGACAGAGATTTTGTAATACAATAATATTTTGAGTCTCAGGACAGTGAGATGGGCAGTGAATTCAATAAAAAAAATAAACTAAAATATTTTATATCATTTATATTATTGCAATGAATTCATTAGTAAACCAGTGAATATTTATAAATATAAAATATAAAATTGATTTTTTTTCTTTCTTAGTCTGTATTTTCAGTTTGTATTTTATTTTATTTTTAAAATTCTTTAAGGTTAAATAAAATCTTGTTGATTGTCCATTAAATAAAATATATAAATATTAAATATTTTTTGAACCATGGTCTGCATCATCCTGCTTTATTTTTTTAAAATGTCCACATTCTTAAAGTTTGTACTGTCGCAGTCCTAACTTAATTTTTGCCATAGTCTAAAGAAAAATATTTATACCGAACTGTCTTGGATAATGTATTAGAATGCACATCCTGTTTACAGAAATCCGTTGCAGACATTTTATCCTGGGAAAGTATTTTTTTTTCATTCTGCTCTTCAGCTAAAGAGTTTGAATCAATAGCGTAAGGCAGTCTCTTAAAGTAAGACACACATTTAAAAAGTCTAAAATATGGGATGCAAAAAGAAAAAAAATGGAAAGATAGGAGAAAAAAACCCATTAGGCCAATATTTAAAATTAAAGCTTATATAATCATAGATCTGTGTATCTTCTGTTTTTGTAGCATATGATTAATCTGGTTAGTACCTGGGAAATTTTTATCCATTATGTTCTAAACAGTGAAAAATGTTGTTCAAATGTAATACCCATTAACACTCAAGAAAGTGTTCTGTAAACCTAATAAATTTGCTTATTTTGTTCTGGTGGTGCAGTTGGCCTGTCTGAAATTGATGATCTTACTTTTGAGCAACAGTAGCTAAAATATCTGTAGTATAAAAGTATATGAAACCAGAATGTAGAATCAGAGATTCAATTTAATTCTGTAACCCATTTGATTTAACTAATATTGCACGTGCATTCTGATTAAAGCGCAAGAAGTGTCTTGCTAGATTAAATCATGTAGCGTCATTGAGACCAAATTGGATCTGTGAATGAGCAGTATGTAAGCTTAGAATTTTTGGTTCCCATAGCGATATTGTGAGAAAAATATCCTACAAAGCCCTCTGAAACTGCCACCTGACTATGTAAAATTCAGAACTTTTCATAACAGCACATTTATATGCAAGGGTTCCCTTTCTTTGGTCTGGTCCCCTTGGATTCAGTGCAGTGGTATGGGAGGGGTTATAGTGGTTTGATGAGTGAGATATTTCAAAGGTATTAAATATTTAATACCATCTTCATGCAGTAGATTTCCTATGAACTGCTGTTTGTATTCAACGCATCTTTAGTCTTGTATATCCTCTTTTTGAATCAATGACTGCTCTGTCACCAGTTTGAAAGAGTAATTTATTAAGGGTACATCTGTCCCGACTTATTTTTAAAAGAGACGTGTGTGGAAAATCTAGAATAATCTGTACCCCTTCTCTTATCTCTTGGCAGATAATTACTGTTTTGTTGGGGTGCTGGTTTCTTTGTGAGACTTGGTGTTGCTCCTGAATCACTGCTTTCTTCCTGAGTTGTAGAGATGTCAATTTTTCTGAAATTTTGAAACAATTAGGGAAAAAATGGAAATTTGGGGAAATGGAAATAGAAATATAATGAACACCCCTCTCCCCCAGGCAGAAAGTAGGACTATGAGTGATCTGCAGTAGAACAGCAAAATATGATTTTTGAGTGCAAGAATCTCTTCAAACATATGCTTTTTCCTGGGACTGTCCAGATCTCTGTACTGTGCTTTATACATATGGGGGGGGGGGGTGTGTTTGTCCATAAAAATGTTTTTTTTAAAAAAATACCATATATACTTGCAGATAAGTGGAGAATTTTAGATGTCAGAATACACCCCAAAATTTAGCTTTCGCATATCTTTGGATGGGCTTATCTCCAAGTATATATGGTATACTTATGACCATAATTGCAACCTATCACTAAGCTAGTCGTTAAGGGAAGCACATCCAATTTTATTACCTATTTTGCCATGACCATTAAATGAATCACTGTAGTCATGGCAGTCATTAAGTGAATTTGGCCTTTCCCCATTGACATTGCTTGTTGGAAGCCGGTTGGGAAGGTCACAAATGGCAATCTCCTGGAATGCTGCAATGGTCATAAATACATGCTGTTTGTCAAGCACCTGAAGTTTGATCATATCACTACAGGGATGCTATGACAGTAACTGGTAGAAAGATCAGTTGTAAGTCATTTTTTTCAGCAGCATCATAATTTTGAATGGTTCCTAAATGAATGTTCATAAATTGGGGACTACATGTTGTTTTTTATATCTTGTATGTACTTGCATGTAAGCCCATCCATGGATAAGCAAATCCTTTTAGTTAAAAAAAAATACTTACCTAAAATACTATGAAATAAGTATGAATAAACTGGCACATTTTTATTGATATGCTGTTTACAATTTCTGCAGATGGGTTTATTCATGTATAAATACAGTATATGAATGCCACTGTTTTTGTATATCCTACTTCCAGGACAATGAGGTCAAGTAAAGACGAACTCAACCATTAGCCTCTAGATGAAAAGTCAACAAGAGGAAGAAAGATCATGAGCAAACGAGGACTGAATATTTCTTTCTCTTTTGAAAGTATTGGTTTCCCCCCCAAAGGAAATGCAATTTTGTGCTCTTTATTTAAGAGTTATATTTTGTCGTGAGTTCTTGCCATAAGAATTGTAGTAAGCTAATACTGTAACATAAAATTTATGCTAGTGCATTGTTGGTGAAGTAATTTGGGAAACAATACCAGAGGATTGGAAAAGAGCTGATGTAGTTCCCATCTTCAAAAAAGGAAAAAAAATGGATCCAGGAAATTACAGACCTATCAGCCTGACCTCAATACCTGGGAAGATTCTGGAAAAGATAAACAATTAATCAGCGAACACCATCCTAGGGCAAACAAAATCATTACTAAAAGCCAATATGGGTTTGTCAAAAACAGACCATGCCAGACAAATCTTATTGCATTCTTTACCAAGAAACAAAATTAGTGGACCAGAGGAATGCTGTGAATATAATTTACTTGGACTTCAGTAAGGCATTTGATAAAGTAGATCACAACCTACTACTTGATAAGATAGAAAAATATGGGTTAGACAGCATCACCACCAGATGGATTCGTAGCTGGCTGACCGGCGGTACTCAGCGTGTGGTCCCTAATGGAACTGCACCTACATGGAGGGAAGTGTGTAGTGGGGTGCCCCAGAGCTCTGTTCTGGGCCCAGTGCTCTTCAACATCTTCATCAACAATTTGGACGAGGGGATAGATGGGGAACTCATCAAATTTGCAGACGACACCAAGCTGGCAGGAATAGCCAACACTCCAGAAGACAGGCTTGAGATACAGGAGGATCTGGACAGACTTGAACACTGGGCTCTATCTAACAAAATGAAATTCAATGTTGAAAAAAGTAAGGTTCTACATTTAGGCAAGAACAACCAAATGTACAGGTATAGTATAGGTGGTACCTTACTCAATAGTAGCAAATGTGAGAGGGATCTCGGAGTCCTAGTGGACAATCACTTAAATATGAGCCAGCAGTGTGCTGCAGCTGCCAAAAAAAGCCAACACAGTGCTAGGCTGCGTTAACAGAGGGATAGAATCAAGATCACGTGAAGTATTAATACCACTTTACAATGCCTTAGTAAGGCCACACTTGGAATACTGCATCCAGTTTTGGTCACCACGATGTAAAAAAGATGTTGAGACTCTAGAAAGAGTGCAGAGAAGAGCAACAAAGATGATTAGAGGTCTGGAGGCTAAAACATATAAGGAACGGTTGCTGGAATTGGGTATGTCTAGTTTAATGAAGAGAAGGACGAGGGGGGACATGATAGCGGTGTTCCAATATCTCAGGGGCTGCCACAGAGAAGAGGGAGTCAAGCTATTCGCCAAAGCGCCTGAAGGCAGAACAAGAAGCAAGGGATGGAAAATAATCAAGGAGAGAAGCAACCTAGAACTAAGGAGAAACTTCCTGACAGTTAGAACAATTAACCAGTGGAACAACCTGCCTCCAGAAGCTGTGAATGCTCCAACACTGGAAGTTTTTAAGAAGAGACTGGACAGCCATTTGTCTGAAATGGTATAGGCTTTCCTTCCTGAGCAGGGGTTGGATTAGATGATCACCTTCCAACTGTATTATTATTGTTATTATATGAATTTCATAATATATTTTTATTTTTCTGGAGGAAACTAAGGAGATTTGGGAAATTAAGGGAAAAATTGGGTTTCCCTCTTCCATTGTTTTCTGCTCTTTTCCCTGTACATTCACATTTGTGGGTGGCATTTGGTCACCCTTGCACAAGGAATATTATTTGGTCTGCCTGCATTTGGAAGTGAAGTTCTCATTGCTGACCTTCCAAAATTTACTTTAGAATGACTGGTCACTATTGTACTTCTGAGCCTTTGAGTTGTTATAATATGGTATTCTTCAGGGGTCTTCAAACTTGGCCCTTTTATGACTTGTGGACTTCAACTCCCAAAATTCCTCAGCCAGGCACCTGATATTCTTCTTTGATTATTTAAGTAATATTTTAGCTTATTTATTTTATGATATTAGCTACCGGAATTGTTTTCTGAGTCATGCAGTATAGACATAATAAACAATTCCTTTTTCAACCTTATGTTGTGGCTTCTTGCTTTTGATTATCTTCTTTGTCACTTCTATGCCTTGCTCAACAATTTAGGCACTAAGCAAAAATATTTTAAAAGATGGTAGACTTTTGAAAAAGACAATAGTACTGTTTTTAATTTCTGTCTGAAAGAAATGTTGCTATGTTTTGAAGCTTTTTTAAAAATACTATTCTTGCATCTTGTTATTTATTAATTCAGCCATTATGGTAACATAAATATACATGGAAGTTCCAGGTTATAAATTATGTACATAAAATACATAATAAATCACATTACATAAAATGTAGGTACATCGCTTACTGAACGTTACCCAGACTACCCAATTTGATTGTTATAGTTTGACTGAGTAGCATCATAGATGGAGACTTTCAATATTATTATTATAGCATAGCAATACTGCAACAAAGTTATTTCTGTCAAGCCCAGCTTTTCATACTGCCATGCTTACAAGGAATCACACAACTGAGTATGAAATTTTGATATTTAACTGTAAAGTCAAACTATGTGTCAACCTGTGTACTTTGGCAATTATTTATTAAGAAAGCCATCATACTTATGGCTTCATTGGTAATCTGCAAAACTAGAGTGTTATCTATATCAGACCTTCCTGACTCTGCAGACCTGCAGTGGTGGTGGCGAGGGGGGGGGGAGAGGGGCCCGATTTCCAACAGGCCATGGCCTGGTACTGGACTGGGCGTTGGGGACCCCTGATCTATATTATACAACCTGTTGTCTCTTAACATTAAACCTTTCCTGTAGTTGGTGAATCTGCTAGATCAGTGGTGGCGAACCTATGGCACGGGTGCCAGAGGCGGCACTCAGAGCCCTCTCTGTGGGCACGCGCACTGTCGCTTCTGTCCTAGGCTTTCAGCTGGGTTTTATAAAACCTTTTCGCTTTAGGCCTCTGCCGCCGTTTGCAAAAAAAAAAAAAAGGTTCAATCAGTCAATTTCAACTTCTCGCGGGGGAAAAAAAGATCTTGCAAAGTTGGAATTGATTGATTGAACTTTTTAGTCCCATCCAGTCTGCCGTTACCACCACAGCCACGCCCACCCAATGGGCCACGCCCACCCAATGGGCCATACCCAGCCAATGGGCCACACCCACCTGGCACCCAATGATGCATAAGTGGGTTTTGGGTTACAGTTTGGGCACTCGGTCTCTAAAAGTTTTGCCATCACTGTGCTAGATTGTTATTCTAGATATGGATAAGTTACTTGATGAGGGTATAGGTAGTGAGAATATAGAGGTGAGCAAGATAGGAGTAAAGGAAGAAAGAATTCAGACAAGGAGAAGAGTTGGACTAAATTATATACTTGGGGCAAATGCCTTTCTATAAATTAGTTATTTAAAGTTGGATATGCTTTTGAAGTGCTTTTTAAATAAAACGCTAACTGTGTAGTAGCAAATTTATATCTCTATAATTCGCAATTTGAATTTCTGTAAAGTGTTAATTGAATCAAGAATTAAATGCCAGCAATAATGAAGACTGCATACAACCAGTCTTTCATTCACACAGTTGTTACTACTATACTTTGTTAACTAACCTGGCCTTATCAAAACTTCTGGTTCTGTGTGTTTCATTGGTTTAATTTCATTTGACTTGAACTAATCTACTTAACATTCTTAAAGTACCCTAGGAATTTTGGTCAGTGGACAGAAATAAAGATGTATAGATCCATTAAAAAAACTTGCCTCTGAAATCACATTATCAGCTCATCAAACAAACCACATCCACACAAGAGTACCATCAACACGGCTTAGACAAAGAACCAGATTTGATACTATGGCCACAATTTAAATTTTAATATCTACAAACCATATCAAACTGCAAGTTTCCCCTGAGTACAAAGATGAAAATTCATGTTTAATAACGTGGAAAGGAATATTCAGAAATATTTAACTAAGGTAAAAATGGGAGATCTTAATTAAGATTTTTGGAGAGATGATATAAGTCAGCTTTCTTAATACCTTCCAGATGAGCCATAGCCATATCGGCAGGGGATTATGAACTGTACAGTCCACATTAAATTGAGAAAGTCTGTTTTAGTTGTCCTTAGCAGGTAGTGTAAAACAGATAAAAGATCTGTACATGCCTTTTCTTATAACTGCTTATGATTGGAATGAGAAAACAATCTGTGAATTGGGCTTCTTTTCCTAACTCAGTGACTCACACTTAGTCACCAATCTTATTCTTTACTCATCTGGAAATTAATTATAGTACTAAAGATTACACAGAAATGTTGGCAGACTTCACTGGATGAGTGGATGTCCCTCTGCTCTTCAAGAATTGACAGGTCTCATCTTAGTCTCAGATATGCCTTCAGCCTTAACTCTCGAATTCTAATAAGGCAATCCTATAATATTTCCCTGAAATTAACTTAATTGAATATAATGAAACAGAGTAAATAATTGTCAGAAAGCATAGGATTGCACATTTGGTTTCTAAGCTACTGCTTACAAAATGGAGGAATAGATCTGACTTGAAATTAGTTGTTGGATTGCTTGTGATAGTTTTATACTTTTATATGATTTGCTATTCTTTTTGCATATTTCTGATTTCATATGCCAGAAAAGTTACTTGAGAAGTTGAGACTCAATAGTGCTATATTAACTGCCTATAAAAATATGTAATATAAGCAAGCAGAGCATGTGTCAATCTTTTTATCACCTGCCAGATACAGAAATAACTGTGCAAAGGCAAGCAGTTCAGATTACTATCATGCCTGGTGTTGTACAAAGTTTATTTATTAGATTTTTATCCTTCCTTTATTACTTTTTAAGTAACTCAAGGCAGCGAACATACACAATATTCCTTCTTTTTCCCCACAATAAGAACCCAGTCAGGGTGAGTTGGGCTGAGAGAGAACGACTAACCCCAAATCATCCAAACGGCTTTCATGCTCTAAATGGACTAAACTTACAGTTTCCTGTATGTTTCTAGAACAGTACCTTAACTACTATACCCAACTGGTTCTGTTATCCTATTGGAAATGTTGCTTCGTCGAATACGATCCATCTAGATCAGGGGTAGGCAACCTTGGCTCTTTTATGACTTGTGGACTTCAACTCCCAGAATTCCTGAGCCAACCATGCTGACTCAGGAATTCTGGGAGTTGAAGTCCACGAGTCATAAAAGAGCCAAGGTTGCCTACTCCTGATCTAGATGTATTGAGCTACAATTTCCACAGTTTGATAAGTATAGTTATTGTGCATTATTCAGGTCTGGGACCTATAGTCTAAATGGCATAATGGGATGATTGCATTGATATGAGATGAAGCCTTCAAACTAAACATTCCCTTTAGCTTCAGTTTTTGGTCAAAAATATAAGACTATTTTTGAAAGTTGAAAATCATTCCAGAAAGTAATGGCAAACTATTTCCATATTTTTCATCAAGAAAGTTACCAAGACATATCACCAGGAGTTGAGCTCAACTCAAGAGTCTTTATCTTTTAACTTTTTAAAAGAAATTCATAATCTTCTTGAATGAATAATCTCCGACTTTCTTTTGGACCAATCTTGAATTTGAATCAACGTCTTTCCTTTTAATGGAGAGATATAAACCCAGCCAGGCAAATGGAAAACGTTTCTTTCCTGTTCATTATACACAGCTGCTGCATCTGTGGACCATTGATTTAGGAGTATTCATGACAACCTTGGGGACTTCTCTATTCCAGAAGTAGTCAAAAGATCCTCAGCAGCAGATGTATTGGCTATTCTGAAAAATAGGGCTCAACCAGCCTTGTGTCCAGCGTTTGCAATTTACAAATATCAGTTAATTATGGTATTTTGAACTCTGCAAATATGAACTCTTAATGTGTTGCATAGTAAAAAAAATATTAAATAGCAGAGACTTTTGCTACAGTGCTTCCTTGGAATAACCCCCCCCCACACACACACACACAGAGACCAGTTATTTACAGCTGTACAAAACCAACTTCTTTCTGTACTTAGAAATGTGTTCCTCTTGAGTGAATGGATTCTTGAAGTATACCTAGTCATGCTCCTAAGAATAATGAGACATTGACGGAATTCACATATTGGAATAAATAGGATTGTTTACCATGTTTTATTGAATAAATTATAATTTGTTGGTTCATTTAACATACTAAATATACTAAACCAAAAACAAGAGTTTTATTAGCTGGGTTCATGCTGTGTTGTGGTACAGCTTATAATTTAACTCAACATAAATGCATATTGTTTGTTATTGGTCTTTAGCCCTATCTTTGTCTTAAACTGGAGAAAGATTTTTAAAAATATATTTTATTGGTAATGAATACATGTTTTACAGAAGAAAAGATTATAGTACCAATATGGAAATAACTGATATTAGGGCCTATTAAGATCTTAATGAATGATTAGTAGTGAACATAAGATAGTATAGAACAATGTAGGTATCTCAATGGAGAATGGATTGAATGAATGAATAGCAAGTGGTAATCTATAAATGATTAGGCATAACAGTAAATAATGTTTGGAATTACAGAATCAATGGCTGATTTCAAATTCTGGCAGAGGAGGCTTAGTTCTTCTGCAACACACCAAGTTGGATGAAGATTAGATGGGTTCTCAAACTTTACAGTATTGTGACATCTTACTTGGCAATTCCTAATCCAGGAGTATGTTGAATGGAGTAAGCCTTGTGGATCTGGAATAGAGAGCATTTACTTTGGACAATAGAGAAAGGAGTGGGACTATGAAGATTGTAAATGCAAAAACAGTTCACTGCAAATTTGTTCCAGGGTTGGCTTGGATAAGCTTTTCATCCTGAAGCTGTCTCCAAATTATTGTCCCTCGAATTTGCTGACAGTTTGACAAGTCCTAGTTTGCAGTAAGGGCATACAATCATTTTTGAGTGAAGGAAAGTAATTGAAAGAGAGAGGTATGCTGTTCCTGGTTTCTCTCAGCTACATCATCAACATGTCCGTTGTGTTTTATTACTGTTGTAGTGCTTAAAATGTATTAGATACACTGAACAGTGGACAAATTAAAAAAGAAAGTTTTGGGTATTCAAGTGTACATTCTTAAAGCAGCATAACTGATCTTAGAGTGACAGGGTGGAATAGCTTGAAAAATAAATTTCTGGGAGAAAAGTAACCAGATGGAAATTGGTACAGTAGCCTTGTTTGTCTGTCTGTATCCTCATAAGTTCACCCTCTTTTCCATTGCCCTCACAGACACACTCCCAAAAATTGACTGCTGCCCAAAACTCTTTTTTGTGAAATTTGAAACTAGAGCTTCTAAGAAATAAGAGTATTTCACCATGCTTCAGTACAGTATCTCCATGGCTACATTTGTGCTTTCTGAATTCAGTTTGGAAAACTACTCCTTCCTTATTAGTCAGCATTAAAATATTCTTTCATAATCTGGGGTCTTTCTGATGCTTTGGGCTCAAAGATATAATTTTATCTGAAAGGCACCAGGTAAGATTACTTTGAGCAGTCTTCAGCTGTCTGGGAATGTGTTTCTACCATTCTTCAACACAAAATTATTGGAAAAGATCGTCACTGCAGGCTGTTTTGCCATTTTGACAAAGGTACTCTATGTGAGGTGAAACTCTGTGCGAAAACTTGAAAGTTAACACTTGTTTAGATATTAGATTAAAATGTTGTCATTTCCCCTCCTAGCAAGATTATGAGGTATAATTTTGTTTTTGTTTAGTAATTCCTGTTCTAACTGTAAATTCCTTATCAGTATACTTATATTTTGTTTTTTGCACCTGGTATAGAGCTCTTAGACATGAAAGACAGGATAACAATCTGAAATACAAATCAAGCATAGTGAGTGCTTTTACTGCTAGAAAAGGTCTAGAGATACTTTGCAATCTACTGATGAAATACAGAAAAAAAGACAATTTAGGTGAAAGAGGACATGGATTTGAGCAATTAATATTTTTTTATAACAATGAGAGGTAAATGTATAAGCCATTATGTCTAATATAAAGTCCTTATTTTTTGTAGAAATTCATACACTGCATTGTGGAGATTGTTTAATTTTCTCGTAGTCTGTTGTATGAACTCAGACACAACAAAGTTCATGATTAATGTTGTGCCAACCCAGCCAATTGTGGCTTATCCAATAAATGATTCAAGAAACAAATGCATCAATCCTGCCCATTCTCATCATAACTTGAAAATAGTTGTGTCTTGTAAGATTTTTGTTTTGTAGTTCATTAAGAAAATATTTTCTTAGGTGAGAAGAAATGTGTAGCTCTCACAATTCCACTTGCCACATTGTGACTAAATTCTTCTGCTTTAAGAACTGTTAATATTAACCCTTGAATTAATAGCAATTAAACCAATATTGTTAAACTAATTAATGTCAATGCTACTGGGCAAATAGTTTTTCCCTTGCCCTAAAATTGTGGTTGCCAGGTAGAATATAAAGTTACCTGTTCTATGCATACACTAGTCATAATTTTTCAAGAAGCATAATTTTATTTTAGTTCTTAAAGTTCTGCAGTTGTTGAACCTAGCCAATGAATGATGAATTCATTGTTCTGTACTGGTCTTGAAGATGTACTTGTCATATACTAAAAGGGTGACATAAACATATGGTCTTTGGATAACTTCATCTGTGTGTTTTCCTTTTATCTATTATTCCTGACCTATGTGAACATAGCAGACTCCAATATCTTTTAAACACAAATTCTATTCATTTAAGAAGACAGATGAGCTATAATGGGCAGTTATAAGAAATTCAAAATAATAATGGGTCACACCTTAGCATAGGACCAATTAAAAAGGGGAAAACTAGTTGACTTTCCCTAGAGCTCCTCAGGCTGGTGCTAGTTTTGGGGATTCTTTTAAAAATTATCTACCATCTTAATCTATGATAGGCGACAGACCTACACAATCCAATTTAATGCTTTTTGTTACACTTTAACATATGAACATTTTGTATCTTTTGTAAGATTGTTCTGTTGTTACTTGGCAATCTAGTAGTCCACCAGTAAACAAAGATAAAGTTTTGTCATGGATGATTCCTGCAAGCAAATAAACATAATGCCATTTTAATTTCAAGCCCCATTAGTAACAGACAACAAGAACAAAATTTCTTTAATGACCCTGTGAAATCACAGAAATCTCTATCCAGTAGTTTAGTTTATAACCAGTGACTGTATGTGTGCCTACACCAAAGTTTTCTTTTTATAGCTGTATGCTTCTCCTCAGAGTTAATTGTAAACATCGTTGACTTGTGTCTGGCATTTTAATTTCACTGTGGCTGCTGGCTATGCTATGTCAGATGTTGGATAGTGGTGCTGAACTAATCTGTATGGATAAGCTAGTTAAACATGAAAGTAAGTAATCTGGCTATGTGAGATGTTGATATTGTAATATACTATTGATATGCATTGTTTTTGAGTCATACTTAAATTGGATTCACTTATCACCAAGCCACAATTTGTTTTAATTTTTTTTTTTTTTTGGGGAGTAAGCAATAATGTCTGAGTATGTCAGCTTCCTTCCTCCTTGAAGAGCTGCCCCTGGCTATTAAAAGTTTGTCCAGTAGGGAGTTACAGATTATGTTGTTTTACTTATTTTTTTAAAATCCCATTGTCCTGGAGACCCTCTCAAGCAAATACATTCAATGGGTCAGATAAGAGTTTTCTTGATGGCTTTAGCAGTTGCTAAGTTATGGACTGTTTAACATTATAAAAAATGTCCTTTCTTCCTCTCTGGCATGATTGCCAAAGAAGGTACTTTTTTGTGTGTGTGAGATGGCTGCATCTGGTGCAATAACAAAGATGTTAAGTCTCTGGGTGACATTATGGGTCATTGTTTTCTTGGCAACAGTAAAGAAATGTTTTGCCATTTCCTTAATTTAGCAATTTCTTTGTTTCCCAGGCTAGACTAAAGCTCATGTCTTCTCTGGAAGTTTTTCTTTTCCCAGCTCTTTTCTACTTTGCTCATGAGCCAGACAAAATAGTGCTGCAAGGCCAGTTGACTGTCCTGATGTGATTTAGTGAAATGCTACATTTGTTAGTTGGTTTGGTAATAAATTAAAATTAGAATCACCTAAGAATTTGTAACCAAACCTTGTAGGAAATAAAGGACAAGATAAAGAAAACAAAAAATATATATTTTGATGTAAGCAGGAATTGGATATTGTGGAAAGAACTTTTGTTAGTCTTTTGTTAGTAAGTTGGGAAAACTGAGCAAAATATCTAGATCTCTATAAACTAAACTGTGAACTTTAGTGTTTTGGCATAAAGAAAATGTGTTAAATTTATTTTCCTAAATTATATCAGTTACAGAATTTAGTCTCCCCCGATTCTAAAATCTGGATGCTCAAGTGCAGCATCCAATGTCTTTATTAATTCAAACATAGCACAATCTGGCATAATTCTTGAGAAGTTCTTTGGCTTCCTCTTAAAAAAGGGCATGACTCTGGAACAAATTAATTTAGGTTAAGCCCATTGTTCTACATCTTGTGGTTCAATTATGTGTTATGGAATTCAGTGAATCTACATTAGCCTCCTCAAACATGCAGCTTTTAGTGAGTCAAAACGCCAATCAAATCTAACCACACCGGGCTAAAGGTAAACATTTTTCTGAGACATGTCATATCAACTTCTTGTCTTCTGATTTCCCACTTATTTCCCCTAAGGCTTCACTTTCCCTGCCTCTGCACTTTTAATTGGGGAATTTATACAGAGGTATGTTCATTCTACCACATTGTCATTTGCACTAATATGCCACTAAATGCTGTCAACCGCAACACATTAATTTGTACAGAGTAATACTGCAAATGGGTAACTCATCTTATTTTTTGTCCTTTCCCCGATTTTAGACAGCAATATTTTACATAAATATTTACAGGAATCTTACATAAAATAACTTGAAAATAAAAGGACAACCTGTCTGATGGCTTGGATGTATTTTTTCTCATACATAAACATTATCTACAGATGGTTGGATTAATTCTGTCAAAGATGTACATATTCAGATTGTAAAATTAAAAATTTAAGAATAGATATTATTATGTGATAGTTGCACATTATACCAAGCCACAGTTTGTAAAGTAATTTAAAAGTTGCATTTGCATGGCATACTGAAATGAAAACTAGCATGCTATATTTTAGGCTGGTTTATTGCATAAACACAACTCTATAATTAGTGTATGGTTTAATTCTTTTATAAGAAGCGGCAAATTAAGCTAACTTAGTAAATCATAGATAACACAGTCTGGTTTACGTGTATCATTAAGCCCCATCTCATAGGCTGTAAACCGCAATAGCTGAGTTTGATGATCATGATAGCAGAAAGTATAGCATAATGATTGAATAATTTGATTTATTTCACACAAGCCAAAACTTAAGGTTCATTTTTTTTAGGATCAGCTTGATTGCAGTTCTGGATAGAGCTATTTGAAATCACTTCAGAATGCGTATGTTACGGGATACTTCTAATTAAAAACATACTGGGTTTATTTTTAATTAAAAGCAGGCTATTTTTAAAAAGACTTTGAATTATAATGAAGGTCTTGAACTGGAATTAGCCTTATTTTAAATAAAAGCGGAATAGAATTTTTTGAATAAATATCTTAATAAAGTTGGAGACCAAGCACTGAATTTAAAATGTATTCATAGAAAAGATGATCGGTGCCTAATGTCAAATCCATTTTTGCACTCTGACATGATTACTGGAATAGACAAACTGTGGCATAGAAGATGTTTCCAAATAACAATCTAACCCTGCTGCTCCAGCTTCTAGCAGTTGCCTTTCCACTTTCTACTGGTAGCCTCCTTTATTTCCAAGAATAAGGGGAGCTGGTGGACTATCCTAATCTTTCAGCAGATGAGTACCCGCTTTGAAAAATGTCTTGGAAATCAGTTTCCTTTGATCTCCATTTATAAACATCATTTTACATCCATAATTAGATGTGACTGTAAAATAAAAACCAAAGCATGGTTTACTATTGCGTCAAAGTATGTTACCTGGGGCCACAGATACACCCGCTCATCTTGATTGCAGCCCCTTAAGTTCTCTAGCAGTTGCTGCTGAATTATAATATTAAAAGATTAGAAGCTTGGAGACTGTGAACTGTTTAAATCTACTTTTATTTATACAAAATGCATATAAATAAATACATGTATAGATTTATATTTTTATATACACACATTTTTATTTGTCTTTATAGATATAATTGTATTATGTGTATATGTGTATAATTATGTTTAACTTTCAATGGAATAAAATATTGATTTTATGTTATTCCTACTCACTACTTTAAAAGGGCTCTACTCTTTTTGGATTATTGTTGCCAGAAGGAAAAGAGCTACATGCAGTTCTCTTCCTGAAAAATGTGAAGCCCCATCGTTCGAAATAATAGCAATAGCACTTAGACTTACATAGCACTTCACAGTGCTTTACAGCATCTCTGAGGGGTTTACAAATGTCTGCATATTGCCCCCAACAATCTGGGTCCTCATTTTACTGACCTCAGAATGATGGAAGACTGAGTCAACCTTGAGTCAGTGAGAATTGAACTGTTGGAACTGCGGGCAATCAGCAGAAGTAGCCTGCAGTACTGGATTCTAACCACTGTGCCACCATGTCTCATAAATAAGAACTGTACTTTCCTTTTGTATGGATACTTCTTATTCATTGTTTCTGCTCAATTCTAATTTGTAGACTTTTGTGTAGTAGATCAGGACTGAGCAATTCCTGGCTTATGACATAGTTTATGCCTAACCCATAGAAAATTATTTTGACTTCCTTCCTTCCTCCCTCCCTCCCTCCCTACCAACCAACCAACCAACCAACCAACCAACCAACCAACCAACCAACCAACCAACCAACCCTATCTTGAAGATCATTGTTGGAAAAAATTGGAAGAGGGAGTAATGTGTACAACATCTTGGGTTTTGAAGGAAAGGTGGCATATAAATCAAGTAACAAACAACTGGGGATAAAGATTTGGGTCTTTCCTGTGAAATTCATACAAGTTCCAGTGGAATGTTGATTGTCAAAATCCATGTTATCTGGTTTGTCAACATCGGAGTCATGAAGTATTATATGCAATATATGTGAATTACTTTTTTATGAGCTGCTCTCGTGTAATTGGAAAACCATTTTTTAAAATCAGGAATATTTCATAATGTCATCAAATCTTTATTTTCATATGTCTTTTTCTTCAGCTTGATCAATTTCCTCCCATTTTGCAATCAGTATTTTTAAAATAGCAACAAGTAACATATGTTTTTGTTGTCTTTTGCTCAGTATAATTCTCTGTCTCTCCAAGTCAGAGAAATTCTGTGGCTATTGTTGTGGTGGCTGTCCTAGCTTTCTTTCTTGCATCTTTTAACAATTGACTTGCTCACAACAAGATTGAGTTCTTGCTAAGCATCTTTAAAAGCTTTATGGATAATAATAATAATAATAGTAATAATGGGCTTCCTCATATAAAATTCTATAGGTAGCCCTTCTGTAATTATTTTAAATGATGTCTGGATGTACAGTTCTTAATAGTTCCTGCAAATTGGACTCTTGGCTCATAGTAGGTAAACATTATCTAGTGTGAGTGGGATAATTAAACCTCTGGGACACATTATTGCAGATCATAAACTGAAAACTTAGTTTGAAAAATCCAAGACATTAGCATTGTACTTGCAGCCTCACAACTATCCTGAAAGGAAGCTTTCAGTAAAAAGTGTGTGGGTTCAGTTCATGCTATGCTCCATAAGAAATGATATCTAGGCATTTTCCTCTGGAACAGTGGGGTGGATGGACATTTAGCCACTAGCAGTCTCCTCACTCCTATCTCTCCTCACTTAAGCTAAGGCACCATACTGTATGTCTTCTCACCATTACCCTGCACTTCCCAGTTTTTCCAAGGGGCAGCTTGGCTGTTCACCCTTCCTTGGTATGAAAAGCTAAATTTACCGAGTGACATGAATCAATTGCTGAGCATGTAAGGGCGAACACCAGTGACTCATGGAAGAATCAGAGATGAATAGTTCAATAACAATTCATGCTCTTATTTCTTCCACTAATTCACATCGCCCTTTAATGTTTTTCCCTGCCTGTTTCAAAAGTAAGTCTGCTTCAGTTTGGGGAATTCGTGGTTACAGACTACCTAACAGTTTTACATTTCTATATCTCATTGGCTCTGATGAATAGGATAGTTTCTAAAAGCAGTGAAACCTTTCCAAGGTGACAATGAAAAGGCAAAAAAAAAACAAACCCACTGAAACTGCCTATAGCCCGTGAATGCGATATGCTAAAGATTTCTTGCCTTATTGGACCAAATGGATTTAGCTTGTGCAAAATTGCCCCAACCCTATAAGGCCTTAAACACCTAGTTTTGTTACTGAGCCTGGGGACCTCGGAATGAGCTCATGTCATAGTTATGTTTTTATCCTGGCTATAGGATATGTTGTTTTTATTTTCTTGTGATATTTACATCAGGTTTTAATTCACTGTTAGCCACTCAGAGTCAGGTATCTGATGCACAATTGTACAACTGAATAAATTAATGAATAAATTTCACTCTTCATTCTGGAGAGAGTTCATGAGGTATTCTTTACTTCCCAGAAGAAAGGCAGATATAGTAGAGAGCTACATTCAGTTTCTGTATGTTTAACTGCTTTTCAGTCATGGGATGGAATTAGAAAGAATCTCACTTATTTACCATATTTTTATTCTGCTTTTCCCCCCTGAAATATCAGAGAAATTAGGTGTCCCCAAATGTTAACTTTCACAATAATTCTGTGAAGTAGGTTGGACTTAAAAGTGATTGGTCCAAAGCCATTCAGTTCATTTCAAGGTAGAGTGAAAAGTTGAAACTGAGTCTCGCCAGCCTAAGTTTAACGCCTGAACAGCTATGCTACAGGGCCTTTCATTATCCCCAGACTGAAATCTTATGATACAGTGGTAGGAAGATTGCAGCCAATCCCGCTGTGTAGTTGATAAATCAGAGGGAGAGCCTATTTATAGGAAGGCAATATTGTTCTTAATAAAAAGGGAAGATCCACGTATTGTATTTAATTAAGAAGGATAAGCCACTGCCAAGGCAATCATCAGATAAACAAAACTTATCTGGCCAAAAGGATAGTCTGGAAAAACACCTCAGGTAGCACCTCCTCTCCCAGTCCAATTCTCATGAAGATAAAAGAGGGAGGAAAAGTAGCACTTTCAGATATCCAAGATTCTGTACTATATAACTGTTCTAATAAAACTACCTTTAGATCTACATGGTGTCTCTTTCTTAGCAGTGCTCTTCTTGATAGGGCTGACATTGATGAAGAACTCTCTGTGGCAGTCAAGCAAAAGATTTCTTGCAAATTTTAAGACTCAAATTTATTAGTTTGTTTATTAAAAATTATATGACCACTTGACTTCCTTTGCTTGAGGGAAGTTAAACTCTAAATACAAAATCCAATTAACCATTCCTCTGGTATAACAATCAAACAAACCACTTGATAGGCTCTGTATTACCCTGAATCCCCCGACCCACTGGCAAAACCAGATTTGCAGGGTCTTTCAAAAGAGTATCAAATTGGGGACCAATCTTATATGCAAGTATAATGTACCACAGGGAGAGAGGCACCATAGAGTACGCCCTTCATCTTGGTCCCATAAGATGGACTTCCTTCAGAGAGGGAGAACAGAGGGGGAGTAGAGGAAGCACACTGAGATTAGGAAAAATGAATGGAGAACCCATTCATTTTTTTGTTTTTGTTTCTGTAATAGTTTCTCTCATAGTGATTTCAGCCTTCCTTTACAGTTAATGGGCAATGGGCATCAATCTGCATTCTAGGATTTATAAGAATTACTACACAACAAACTTTAAATTAGGCTTGTACAAAATACAACCTGCCATGCAGCCCACAGGTGGTTTTTATTTTTGAATACTCAACAAATCTACTGTGGGAGGCCTCCAATCCTGTCATCCTTAAAGACAAGCTGGTAAGGGCCTGCAGGCCTGGCTGATCAGTGTACAGGCTATTCCTTTTTGGCCTGTGATTGCTTTTAATTTATGAATCTTTGACGCTTTGCATTTTATAAGTTGTACAGCCTTATTAAGCTGTCTTAATGAATTCATTTCTTTTCTATTCCAGTGTTTGATAAATATTGAAATACCAGGACTGAGGAATCTATGGCCCAATAACTTGGTATATATTAAAATAATGTTGGATGAATGCCTCTGTTGGGACTGAATTGTGTGAAAATGCTGATAGAACACAAGAGCAAATTTTGAAGAAACTAAACTGGAAATGCCAGGAAATGTAAATTAAATTCTGAAGGTTTCTCAGAAAGCTTAAGCAATAAGAGTTGTTGAATTACAGGAGCAGAAAAGAATTGCTTAAATGGGAGCCTGCTGACTATTGTCTATTTTGGCACCAACGTGCAGGTTAGGGCATCCTGTATTAAGTGAAATGGAATGTGAACAGAATGTAGATTGTTTAAATCATATGTAAACCGATTAAAATAATCAAATTTGCATTTCACCAGGCAATGCAAAGGAGGAAGGACTTTCTGCATAACTAGATATCACTGCATTTCTTTTCAATAGGAATAAATATAAGAGTAATGTAGATGACAAAATTGGCCCAGCTGCATAAAGTTTGGACATAAGGAATCTTTCTGTACTTCAAAATCTTTTAGATTCTCCAGAAATGAACAGAGAAAAGTAGACTTCAGATAAGTAAGGAGAGAGAAGATATACTTATCTGTATGATATTCCTCTCTCCTGAAGAGGCCCTTCAGAGTGTAAAATAAAATATTAGTAAACAAATGTTACAATATACAAATGAAAAATGTCTTGGTACATATGCATTGGATTATATCAGAAACAGCAAGTTTGGCAGTATAACAGTATTCCAACAAATTTCCTACAAGCCTGCGGAACATAGCTGCGCAGTAGAAAGTGTTTGGAATGTGTTGTGAGAAAATCAATTAATTAGTTATTATTGTTTAGAAACAAGGAATTTGCTTATTTGTCTTTCTTTTTCTTATAATTTTATTCAAAGTAGTGCTGGTAGAATTCTCATGAGGAATGCAGTGAGGTAGGTCAGCATTACATCAGGCTTCTTTTACGGATGTGAGTCAGTGTGGTTTGACCAATGCTGATTAGGTTCACCCAACATCTTAAGCCACGGTATGATTGTTTACTTTTAGGTTGACATGTTGGAGAAATACAGGCAGTCTTTTTTGTAAACTATGCCTAATTTTGTAATGTAGCTAACTTCTTGTGGTTTATTTAATAAATCATGATTGAAACAAGGCAGACACATGTGGATCTTTATCTTCCTCTAGTTTTGAGCTGCAAAGGTATGTCAGGTTGCTGGGTATATGGAATCTAGAAAAATTTTATGGGTAGGTAAGCCTGTGTGCCTTAAGTCTTCTTCCTGCATTCCAAGCAAATATAAACTAAAGACTCTAAGACAGTTTTGCAACTTTTGGTCATGACACATGTTGGCACAGTGGTTAGATTGCAGTATTGCAGGCTGCTCTGTTCACTGCCAGGAGTTCAATCCTGACTGGCTCAAGGTTGACTCAGCCTTCCATCCTTCTGAGGTTGGTAAAATGAGGGCCCAGATTGTTGGGGGCAATATGTTGACTCTGTAAACTGCTTAGAGAGGACTGTAAAGCGCTATGAAGCGTTATATGAAATTTAGTGCTATGTTATCACTATTTTAAGATGTGCAGGCTTCAACTCCCAGAATTCCATAGCCAGTTAGCTGGAAGAATTCTGGGAGTTGAAGTGCACATATTTTAAAGTGGCCAAGATTGAGAAACAAGCTCTAGGACTTTGCCCAACATTTTTATCTGTGGGAAAAAGTGGAGTGCCCCAGGGCTCTGTTCTGGGCTCAGTGCTCTTCAACATCTTCATCAACGATCTGGATGAGGGGATAGAGGGGAACTCATCAGATTTGCAGATGACACCAAGCTGGCAGGAATAGCCAACACTCCAGAAGACAGGTTTAGGATACAGGAGGATCTGGACAGACTTGAACACTGGGCGCTATCTAACAAAATGAAATTCAATGGTGAAAAAAGCAAGGTTCTACATTTAGGCAAGAAAAACCAAATGCACAAATGCATAGTATAGGGGGTACCTTGCTCAGTAGTAGTAACTGTGAGAGGGATCTCGAGTCCTAGTGGACAATCATTTAAATATGAGCCAGCAGTGTGCTGCAGCTGCCAAAAAAGCCAACACAGTGCTAGGCTGCATTAACAGAGGGATAGAATCAAGATCACGTGAAGTATTAATACCACTTTACAATGCCTTGGTAAGGCCACACTTGGAATACTACATCCAGTTTTGGTCACCACGATGTAAAAAAGATGTTGAGATTCTAGAAAGAGTACAGAGAAGAGCAACAAAGATGATTAGGGGACTGGAGGCTAAAGCATATAAGGAACGGTTGCTGGAATTGGGTATGTCTAGTTTAACGAAGAGAAGGACGAGGGGAGACATGATAGCAATATCATGTTCCAATATCTCAGGGGATGCCACAAAGATGAGGGAGTCAAGCTATTCTCCAAAGTGCCTGAAGGCAGGACAAGAAGCAACGGATGGAAACTAATCAAGGAGAGAAGCAACCTAGAACTAAGGAGAAACTTCCTGACAGTTAGAACAATTAACCAGTGGAACAACCTGCCTCCAGAAGCGGTGAACGCACCAACACTGGAAGTTTTTAAGAAGAAACTGGACAGCCATTTGTCCGAAATGGTATAGAGTTTCCTGCCGGAGCAGGGGGTTGGACTAGATGACCTCCAAGGTCCCTTCCAACTTTATCATTATTATTAAGCAAGGTTTCTCCCAGTACCCTACCACTCTAGAGTTGGAAATAATTATATTTGGCTACTTCAGCTAATTTGTCAAAAAAGGCAAGTGGTATAGTGCCATTTTATTCAGAGCAGCAAAACTTTTGCAAGTAGCCAAATAAATTCTTTGACATACGGAGACGATGCATAGTGTCAGCGAGAAATATATAGGAAGGAAAGAAAGAAAGAGAGAGAGAGAGAGAGAGAGAGAGAGAGAGAGAGAGAGAGAGAGAGAGGGGAAGGGAAGGAAGGAAAGAAAGAAAGAAGGAAAGATATTTTCACTAGAAAAATGTATTTCTTAATGAGATTTATGTAAGTGATTGCCCAACATTTATACAACAGAGAAGTC
Source organism: Protobothrops mucrosquamatus (assembly GCF_001527695.2). Taxonomy (NCBI): domain Eukaryota; kingdom Metazoa; phylum Chordata; class Lepidosauria; order Squamata; family Viperidae; genus Protobothrops; species Protobothrops mucrosquamatus. The sequence goes on along the minus strand of NW_015386400.1, from coordinate 1,080,079 downwards.
TAAGATACCCCAATTACTTCAGCTCTGTTTCCCAGCAATGAGTAATTGCGGCTCTCATGATCATCATCCTGCCACAAGGCTAAGACGCTATCACTTCCTTTCTTACTTCCTGATGGTTTTATTTTTATTTTGTATTTGGGCGGAATGAACAAAAATAAAACTGTATCTTTGGATTTTGAAGTTGGCACCACTGTGGAAAACGTCTGGGAGAAATATAACCATCATTACCCTTTTCTACTTTTTTCCATAGATTTTGTTTGACTTACTACAGCTTACTTATTTTTATTAAAACAATAATAATTTTTCAGTTGCATTTCTTTTTGTTCATCCTTGATTATTTCTAAACTGACTTCTCCTTTGTCCTTTCTTGCTTTCAGTAATTACTCTTCCTGTAATTTTATAGGCATATATATCTGTGATTAGTTCCCTTTTGTTTTGTAGTACACTTATGGGTCTTCTTAGTTCCTTCCTCTTCAGTGCCTCTTAAAACTCATTGTCCAAAGCAATTATGTCTCTGCTTTTGAGTCAGGAATCTGGTAAGACCTTTTCAGACTAGTGCATTTTATTAAAAGACCTAGTTCACAACAGATTATGCCTTTTAATAAAATGTGTTATTTTTTTAAAAAAGCCACCAGATATTTTCTCATTTTTTTTTGCTACCGTAGACTAATGGTACAATCTTCCTACAATCTCTTACTTTGATAATTGTGGACACGGGTGCTCAGAGCCCTCTCTGTGGGCACGCACGCTGTTGCCCAGTCCTAGGCCTTCAGCTGGGTTTTATAAAACCTTTTCACTTTAGGCCTCCGCACCGTGTACCCCCCCAAAAAAGTTCAATCAATCAGTCAATTTCAACTTCTTGTGGGAAAAAAAAAGATCTTGCAAAGTTGGAATTGATTGATTGAACTTTTTAGTCCCACCTAGTCTGCTCTTACTACCGCAGCCACGCCCACCCAATGGGCCACACCCACTTGGCACCCGATGATGCATAAGTGGGTTTTGGGTTGCAGTTTGGGCACTTGGTCTCTAAAAGGTTCGCCATCACTGAACTATGCATACCTTATGAAGGAGAGCTTGCCTTGCTTTGTCAGTTACACATGGAAATTGGTGATACCTTGCTTCAGAATCAGACCTACCCACATTCTCTCTTGCTTTCCTTTGCTACCAATATTAACATTTATTGTCTGTATCTTTTTTGACTTAGTCTCTAGATCAGCTTTCTTAAACTTGTACACCATCAGGATGCATGAATGTTAACTCCCAAATTTCTCAGCAATTCCCCATTGAAATCAGGAAATTCAAATCCATACCTCTGCAGAATACTTAGGTTGGGGAAATTTATTCAGATTTAATGATATTTAATTAGGGATGAAGATAAGAGATGAAAGTGTGAAAGGAATTTTTTAAAGCTTACAAGTTCTGAAATCGGGAAACCCAGACGTTGGTTTGTACAGTAGCTGAAAATTGCATTTTCTTGCACAGAATGTTGTTGTTAGTTGCGAAGTCGTGTCCTCTATTCTTTCCCAGCATTAAGTTCTTCTCCAGTGAGTCCTTCCTTCTCATTAGGTGGCCAAAGTACTTGAGTTTCAACTTCAGGATCTGGCCTTCTAAAGAGCAGTCAGGGTTGATCTCCTCTAGGACTGACCGGTTTGAATGCCTTGCAGTCCAGGGGACTCGCAGGAGTCTTCTCCAGCACCATAGTTCAAAGGCCTCAATTCTTTGTCGCTCAGCCTTTCTTATGCTCCAACTTTCACATCCATACATTGCAACTGGGAAAACCATGGCCTTGACTATACGCAGGGTGATGTCACACCTTTTCTATTAGCTGAAAGCTCATTTTCCATTTGCCTATTTAGTCTGTCAACAGTAATGCTTCATCCCTCAAAAGAATATCTCTTATGGATATTAAATACTACTTTAAAAGGAAATGGAGTCCTTTCCTCCTCCCTCCCTCCCGCCTTTCTTAGTTGTATCTTCTTTCAACAGTTTGTTTTCAGTACATGATTCTGAAAACAATTCCTTGATATATGAAATGTGAAGATTTAAGAACCTTATGAATATTACAATTCCAAAAATATTTTAAGATATTGTTCAATGTGTTTAGATCTTGGGTCCCTACATGGTGTTCAGGGGCCTCTTTGTGCCTACCAAGTTCCCTGCTCTATCATTCTACTTTAAAAAACAAACAAACTAAAAACATTGAGTTTAAAAAAGTGAAGGTGACAAACTGCAAAGCAAATCGCCACCTTTCATAACTGAAGTTTTCAAGGGAACAGATACTGAATCAAGAAGCCTCTCTCTTTGCATATTTTTTTTTAAAAAAAGATACTGGGTGCTGCACACTGCTATGTTTTTGAAGTTAGAAGTATGCAAAATGTTGCAAGATTGAAATGTTACAACCTCGGAAATGTTCTGATGCTGTGCTAATCTTACTAGAAATATTCTGACTGTTTTTCAATCAAATAATCTTGTGGGTTTTTTTTTAGGATAGAATTCATCTGATAATGTTGGAATACTTTCGGTAACATGGAACGGAGCATTTTAACCTTGAAACATGTGCCCACAGGCCATAAAAGGTTGAGAACTGCTATCTTAAGTCTCTTAAAACCCTCAGGCTAGTTGGGAGAACTGCACAGGTTGCACACAGTAGAGGTTTTTTTTTTCCTTCAATAAAACACTAAGACATTTTTTATTGCATGTAGATAAGGAGGGGAGATGGAGAAGTAATGTTTGCTGTACTGCCACCTGTGGGAGCAAGCAAATATTATTTTTTAGACCAAGATATTGGAATATGGCAAGGGTTAGCTTGATAATTTGAGCCAGATTAATTATTTCCTAGCTCATTGGCTTGTATTTCCTAATACCTTTCTGGAGCTATCAGATCTAGTGGCCATTCAGCACTCGCCTGCCAGGCACCACCCCCAGTGGTCTTCCTAGGGCAGGGGTCAGCAACCTTAAACACTCAAAGAGCCATTTGGACCGTTTCCCACAGAAAAGAAAACACTGGGAGCCACAAAACCCTTTTGACATCTAAAATGAAGATAACACTGCATATATCAGTTTTTTACCTTTATGCTATGTATAAAAAAAACTATAGTGTGTTGCATTGATGAAATCAATGAACTGCTACAAAGAAAACAATTTTTTATTTCTGCATGCAACAAAAACATTTTGAACTCCCCCCAAAAAAAAGATGCTGGGTCGAAGGTTACTTTCAAATAAAATACTCAATGTCTATTTGAGTCCCCCCTCTCTCTGAGAGAGAGAGAGAGAGAGAGAGAGAGAGAGAGAGAGAGAGAGAGAGAACGCAAGTGCCTGTCTCTGTCTCTCTCTATGTAAATGGCGGAGGATGACTGGGAGTCACAGTCCAAGGACGACCCGAGTCCTAGGGCCTCATGCAACTTTTAACCTTTTAGCCTATCCTGGCTCTCTAATTTGCATGTGGCCTGTGCTGGCTCACTCAGGATCTCCCCTGGCACCTGCCCCCCTTACCTGGAAGTCCTATCTCTTGCAGCTTAATGACCTTTGTGTCTTGGCTTACAATAGTACTCAGGATTGCCCGGGATGATTGTCGGTAAACAATGTGGAATTATGTAGTTGTGCTTTATGTCTGTATCATTTATTGCCATCCTAATCTGAGAACTATCTGCAGTTGTACCTTGAATATACTTTTATTTATATTGAAATTCATAAGCTCCTGTGAAATAGTAAGAATTTAACTAGCTTGCGTAAAAAAAGTCTTTAAAATTCTTCTGTAATAGTCAACCAAAATTGCATATAATACCGGTATTGCTTGTTTTTTCCCCCCCATTTGAATAACCAGTTTGTCTATCTGGGTGTGAACTATTCTGCAGGAGACCTTTCCTGTTTCTGAATTGTCTGATTGGAACATACTGTACACTGCAAGAATATTAGCATGTGTGTTTCATACATTCCATTCCTTATGAAGAGAATTGTAAAGTGTTTCTAGGGGATACAATTATGGGGGACTTTCTTTGGAGTCACCAAAATGTTTTGAAAAGATTATATGTGCCTAGGTATTTATTCAAATCTCACTCTATAAAACATATTAAAGCAAAATCAGTAATTGATTTTGTTAAGACTTCATGTGTGATCTATCTGAATCTTAAAAAAATAACACTTTTCACTTTCTTGTCTCATTCTTTAGGCTCCAGACAAAAGGAAAGCATTAGAAGAGACCAAAGCATATACAACCCAATCTTTAGCCAGTGTTGCTTACCAGATCAATGCATTGGCCAACAATGTGCTCCAACTATTGGATATCCAAGCCTCCCAACTCCGGAGAATGGAATCCTCTATTAATCATATTTCACAGGTAATTATTTGCCAGGAAATTAAGTTGTTATAGATATTTTCTTCCTCCACAAACTGTCACCGGGTAATAATTTGACATATCTCAATTTATGTCAACATCTTCAGGTCTTGGGAGGCCAGACATGCTGTATCCGTGACATAAGCTTTACTGACTTCAAATTTGAGATAAACTATTCTTCACCTGCGATATTTAGCTTCATTTTTCTCCCGATTTCACCAATTTCTTGATGTGATTACTGCATTGTATGGCCATTGTCACTTTAAAATATTCCTACTTGGTCAATCATACCAGCCCAAGGAGAAATAATAGATAACTGTAATATATACCTGAGTTTGCAAAAAGCAACTTTTGTAAAATTTATATAGTTTTAATGTGCATTTAGTAAATGATATTTTAAATACTAGCAATTGACTGGAATTTCTGTGGTTGAAAAATGCACTTGTGAAGTGTGATATCACATGACTGCATCATGGCAATTTCTGCAATCCCCATTGTCATTGTTGCGCTTAGTTCACAGGTTGTTGAACCAGGCCATCCTTGCAATCATGCAGGCTCCCAATGACCAAAGCTAATGTGGAAGCCTATAGCAAAGTCCCAGGTGCTTGTAAACAGACTGTCAGGTTAAGTGAGAGCTGTTTGCCATGCACACAGATTACAGTCATGTGAATGCAGAGAGCTGGGATGGTCAAAATTTCGAAGACCAGTCATAAGTATTGTTTGTTCAGTGCTATTGTAACATTAAATAATTGTTGATCGAGTGGTTGTTAACCAAGGACTATCTGTATTTTCTATCATTAAAATATTTTTCTATTTGTTTTGTTTTAAAACATAGGATTTTTTTTAAAAAAATGGCATTAAAAATAAACTTATAAAGTACTACAGCTAGTTAACTATTTGCATAATTATGCAAATGAATTTCAGAGAAGGAGTTTCCCATTTTATTTTATAATGTTTGCTTTCATGAGTCTGAATTAATCATAATTTAAACCAGAAAATCTATTTTAAAATAAATATCACAATGTATATATTTAAAGCATGTCATAAGGATATTAGCATGTTTAGGGAAGTAGATTGCTTAAATTTTTAAGTCTGTTATTTTATATTGCATTGCCTTATTAATACTAGTTAAGCCATAATCTAAGTACAAAAAGCACAGCCATTTGTTTTGATAAGTTTTTGGCTTGGTATGAAGGTTGTATTATGTACAGAAACATTCAAGTCCCCTGGGTTACTTTTTTTAAAAAAAAGAATGAATAATTCTTGCTTTGTGAGACTGTAAATGCTTTTTTATCTTAGAACTTTTGGAAATTAATCTAAATTCTATTATCCTCTTCAAGTTACTTTATAAAATTAACTTTTAAATTCAGTTTTAGTTATGTGCTATCATTTTTAACATTAATAAAACTAAATTGTTAGTAATTTTTGTGTTCTCAGGGCATTAAAGTACAAATACACTCAACTTATCCGTTGAGTGATTTCACTCGTTATTCGCCACAATAATGTATGAAAAGGAAATACTATTTATAAACACTTGGGGTTTTTTGCCATCTTATTTTAATATTGCTGAAGTGGAATTTTTTAAAATTCTACAATGTATATACAGGTATAAAAAAATGCCTACAACTTCTTTCCTCCCCCCCTGCTATGTAGTTTCTACTTACCAGAAACTATTGTTATTCTCTCAGAACATTAACCACTGTTCACTGATCAATTTTCCAAATGTAATTTCTGCAGTCTACTTATGTAGGGCCTACATGCAAAGGAAATTGAGCATCAGAGTTTCTTTAAAAAGCACATAAAGATTTCCAATATCAAATATTGCCAGTTATTTTTTTAATGGATTAAGGTGACCAAACTTGCTTTGAAATGAAAATGATCAAAGTATCAAATTATATAAATACAGCATAAATGGGAGATGTATTAAGATTATTATTATTTCAATAGTTGGTCATTTGTGGAGTGCAATGTATTGGTATATCACTATTTCATATACTGTGATCCATTAAGGCACTATAGTGAGTGCCTAAGTCTGCAGGATGGAAGACTAAAATTCTCAAACTTTCCCCAGAAACCCTTTAGGTCTTCATATTAATTACGACCTTGCTTTCACCCATGGAGAAGCAACTTGAAAACTTCTGCTGCACTCAGTTGTGTTCCTGGAGTCTTCTCTGTAACCCCCATACTGTGCGTTGTGATACCTTTTGACAATCAGAAGGTAGCTAGCTACTTGGTAGTTAATTCTGTCACAATTACATAACTGTTTGGGGAATGTCTTTTCCAAGTATTCTCCTGGAATGGCACGCCTTGTGAATCCTCGATCTGTGTTGGGAATACTTCCATTTTTGAACAACTATTAGAGAAGAGCCTTTACCTGACTTTGTAATTTCTAACTTCTGCATGAGAAAAAGGCTTCTTCTGGGATTCCTTCCCTTGAGTTTGACAATCACTACAAGTTTGTCTCCTCTTCTAGGAAGGTTCTAAAAACGGAAGTTTTCCTTGAGGGTGTCTCATCTCTGCTTCATTTTTGGGCAATAATTACTATAAAAACAGATGCCAATTTGGCTAGGAAACTGGCATCAATTGGAATAATGTGTTAATTGGCCCCTTATGGCTCTGTCCATATGATCTCTTAAGTGACATTTATATGTTTAAGCCATAATTTTTTTAGCTTATTCAGGCACACAAATGAAAATCAGTACTAAAACATAAAATAGTTTGTCAGATTTGCCTTAGATCCTGGAGAAACTTTCCTAGAAATATGAGAGCTAGCCAACAGTCTAATATAACTTCAGGATTTAGACCATTTCCTGACTAGTGATTTAAAGTGACTTTTGGCAACATTTTTGTAATTATTTTTAAGCCTATTCTCATTAATGTTTTCTTGGTACAATAATGATTTGATGATGCTTTAGGAAGCCATAAAGCACTAATGAGACAATGCTTAGAACAGAGGTCCCCAACCTTTGGGGCACCAGGGATCGGTTCCATGGAGAAAAGTTTTTCCACGGACCGGAGTGTGTGGGTTTGTGTGCTGCCTGCATCCCACGGATAGGGCTTTGCTTGTTTGTACGGACCAGTTGCTGGCAGGCTGTGGCCCGGTACCCGTCCATGGACCAGGGGTTGTGGACCCCTACCTTAGAAGAATTCCTGATACAGTGGTACCTCGATACTCATTGTAAATTGGTTCAGGGAGGCACGATGAGTACTAAAAATGATGAGTACCAAACAGATTTTTCCCATAAGGAATAATGTGATGAGTCACAAAGCAGCTGACACTGAGAAGTTCTAGCTTGTGTGTCAAGTACCAAACAAACAACGAGTACTGGGATAAAATTTTCATGTCAAAATGTGTTGAGTACCAAATTTAGTGAGTTTAAAAGTCAAGTATCAAAGTATCATTGTACTTCAAAATCAGCCTTGTCTCAGAATTCTTCAGTTACACCTTCCTACTTTTTGAGCCTGCCTGAATCATAAATCTCCCCCTTTTTTTCTCTGAATTAGTTCTCCTGAACCTTAAATAATATGTGGAGATTCTGTGGTAAATATATAGGACTTCCTTGGAGAAAAATCCATGAGCAAAAAAAGAATGCAAGCCATTCAATGCATACATTTAAATGATTGATTTTCTTTGGTGAATGACTATATCTACTCCTAGCTACTGAAATATTTTGAAATTAAACGTGATCATTTTTATTTTACTGGAATCCAGTGTGCAATTATTTGAAGATCACAACCTTTATATTCCACGTGTTTTCAAAGAATTAAATGAGGACAATTCATCCCATTGTGAAGGTGGTGGTAGTAGTATCTATGTTTTTACTTCCTCCATGTCGTCTCTAAAGCAAAGAGATTTTAATTACCCATTCAAGACCCCCGCTTCCCAAAGTATCAAGTGCTTATTGTATTGTGGCATTATATTGTTTGAAAGTATCTGCTTATGATCTATTGTGAAGAAATGAATAATTGCCTGTGATTTGGAAGGCAAAAGCTGTTATTTTATATTTTCATTGATATTTTCCAAGAGGCTGTTCTGCAGCTTGCTATTTTTGAACAAAAATTTTCTTTTCTCCAAGTACTGATAATTTAAAGAACATTATCTGGAAACATCAGTTACAGCTGAAACTATTTAAATCAAGGTAGGACAAATGTACCATTAGAAAATTATCTGATGCTGATATTAAATAGCAAAACCAATTCCAAAGAGATTATTCCCTTTCTTTGACTCCAAACAATTTATAAGTCTGTATTGCTTAATTGTAGTTGTTTTTATAATATTTATACAATCAAAAGCTACTTTTGAATAAATGTTTCTTTTATATTTATCCTAGCATTAGCATTCAGTAAATCTGAAATCAGATTTGATTTGGTTTATCCTGGACCTGCTTGGTAGCACAGTATCTGCCATTTACTTCTGGATAAGTAAATTACAATTGAAAACTGTTGAGGATTGTCACGTCATCCAGGTGTTAAGAATCCAATATCTGTCCCAACAGGTTCACAACATTAAAGTAAATTTAAAATTTAAAATAATAAATGTCTGAAATAAATAACAAAATCTAAAACTTTGCAGAAGGATACCAAATTCCTGCAAGATTTGATGCTCTTGCAAAAATGTAAAACAATTTTGCTTTTATTTTGGTGTTAGTATTATGTTTCTTTTCAGATACCCTAATGGTGCTTCCTAGTAATCATTTACATAGAATATAATATCTATTTTACCACTAATTTTTTCTCATTACTTTTTCTCATTTATTTTTTTCTGATAAGCATCAATTCTAGAATCCATATTTGAAATGTAGTTCTTTGCATCAATTATAATACAATTTGAATTTTAATCAGATTTTGCAGTGACACTTGGACATGAGTTATATTTTAATACTTACAATTACATAGCATTTCATAAAGTGCAACTTCATAAATCAGTTGGGCTATGGCCACTTTTTGGAAAATCAAGAAAACAGTTGCTTAAATTATACTGTATCTGTTTTCTCCATTTCCAACACAAGCTCTTAATGAGGAAGGTTCGACACATCCTCAGTTTTGTAATCTGATAAACCAATAGGTGTAAATGCCTATCTGTTATTTCAACTCTAGGCATGATAAAGATCCATTTTAGTTCAATTCCTGGTGGCTATTTAGATATGTTTACTTCCTTGGCAATAACATAGATTTGGCACTGCCTGCTTCTGGGATGTTTCTGGTGTTTCAGTCTGCTTGACAGCTCTGGAATTTTCTAATGGAAATATGAATCAATGCCAGTCTTCTGAGATAAGCCAAAGATTAAATCCTGCTACTTAACTGAGGCATTTTTTTCAATTCTTAAGTTCCATCCATTGCAGTACAGTAACTACCAAATCCAGGAAGTGGATTTATTGCTGTCCAAGAGCAAGGAGTTGCCTTATGGTCTTTTTCTTCAAGGTCATAATAGCTGAAGCTAAATGGAGGCTACTGTTGACTTTCATTAGTGCAACACTGAATTTGTATACTTCCTTTCTGGAAGACATAAAATGGAAGACATAAAATGGGCATGGATAAAACTGTGGATTGCCAAGTGGATGCTTCTTTGGCAGCATGCTAATCACTGATGTGACAAGATTAAGAGGAAACAATGGATTTAGAGCCTTGACACTGAAGGATAAGTAGCTCATTCATTGAAAAAAGAAAGGCTCTTCTAAACGAGAGTGACTTTGCTCTCAACTATTTAAGTCTCTGGTGTAATTATCTCTTTTTGATCCTTTGATTTATAGTTCTGATGTTGTTTCTCCACTTTATATTAATCAATACTGAGTGCAGTTGAGAAATACATTTTTATTCCATAAAGTAAGCAAGATATTAATGGCATTAAAAGTACTGTATGTTTTGTTTTGAGATTGATTTTTTATATGAACAGATTTGATAGACCAACCTATCAAAAATAGTGCCATAAAAAACAGAATAGAAACATAAGTTAAGATAGGCAAGAAAATGGTAAGTGAGCATCTCTCCAGCCTAGACGAGTTCAAATCACCAGGACCAGATGGATTACACCCCAAAGTTCTCAAGGAACTGGCAGATGTGATCTCAGAACCACTGAACTATATTTTTCAAAGATCCTGGAGCACTGGCGAACTACCAGAGGACTGGAAAAGAGCTGATGTAGTTCCCATCTTCAAAAAAGAAAAAAAAATGGATCCAGGAAATTACAGACCTATCAGCTTGACCTCAATACCTGGGAAGTTTCTGGAAAAGATAATCAAACAATGAATCACCTATAGGCAAACAAAGTCATTACTAAAAGCCAACATGGGTTTGTCAAAAAGAGATCATGCCAGACAAATCTTATCGCATTCTTTGACCAAGTGACAAAATTAGTGGACCAGAGGAATGCTGTGGATATAATTTACTTGGACTTCAGTAAGGCATTTGAAAAAGTAGATCACAACCTACTACTTGATAAGATAGAAAAATGTGGGTTAGACAGCATCACCACCAGATAGATTTGTAGCTGGCTGACTGGCCGTATTCAGCGTGTGGTCCTTAATGGAACCGCATCTACATGGAGGGAAGTGTGTAGTGGGGTACCCCAGGGCTCTGTTTTGGGCCCAGTGCTCTTCAACATCTTCATCAACAATTTGGACGAGGGGATAGATGGGGAACTCATCAAATTTGCAGATGACAGCAAGCTGGCAGGAATAGCTAACACTCCAGAAGACAGGCTTAAGATACAGGACAATCTGGACAGATTTGAACACTGGGCGCTATCTAACAAAATGAAATTCAATGTTGAAAAAAGTAAGGTTCTACATTTAGGCAAGAAAAACCAAATGTACAGGTATAGTATAGGGGTTATCTTGCTCAATAGTAGTAACTGTGAGAAGAATCTCGGAGTCCTAGTGGACAATCACTTAAATATGAGCCAGCAGTGTGCTGCAGCTGCCAAAAAAGTCAACACGGTGCTAGGTTGCATTAACAGAGGGATAGAATCAAGATCACGTGAAGTATTAATACCACTTTACCATGCCTTGGTAAGGCCACACTTGGAATACTGCATCCAGTTTTGGTCACCACGATGTAAAAAGATGTTGAAACTCTAGAAAGAGTACAGAGAAGAGCAACAAAGATGATTAGGGGACTAGAGGCTAAAACATATAAGGAACTGTTGCTGGAATTGGGTATATCTAGTTTAACGAGGAGAAGGACGAGGGGGGACATGATAGCAGTGTTCCAATATCTCAGGGGATGCCACAAAGAAGAGGGAGTCAAGCTATTCTCCAAAGTGCCCGAAGGCAGGACAAGAAGCAACGGATAGAAACTAATCAAGGAGAGAAACAACTTAGAACTAAGGAGAAACTTCCTGACAGTTAGAACAATTAACCAGTGGAACAACCTGCCTCCAGAAGCGGCCAATGGTCCAACACTGGAAGTTTTTAAGAAGAGACTGGACAGCCATTTGTCCGAAATGGTATAAAGTTTCCTGCGTGAGCAGGGGGTTGGACTTGATGATCTCCAAGGTCCCTTCCAACTTTACTATTATTATTATTAAGATCCAGTGGAAATAATTAATAGTATAAAAATACTGAATATACTTTTTGGATCTGTTGGCTATGTGAATATTACTTCATTAACACAAAGAAGTGATGCTAATATCCTACGAGTCATTTTGGAAGTTCTCTGGAACCAGTATAGAAGATTGTGAATGGTTCTCTTTTTTTCAGATACAAGCACAATTGGCTGAGATTCAATTAACACCTTTTAAGAAAAATGTGTATATAAAATCTATATAAATAAAAATGTAAATGTTCGTTTGTTCAAAATCTTAAATCTCCGAAAGTTCTTCACCGATTGCTTTGAAATTTTGACGCAACGTTGCATTCGAATACGCGCGTGTTTTTATATACCTACTATTATATAGATATGACACCTGTGACACAAATGTGCGCTTTCTCTTTTCTTTCTTTTCCATTTAACCAGACTGAGCCACAGCAACGCGTGGCCAGGTACAGCTAATATGTATATATATATGTACGCGCGCGCACACACACACACACACACTCTGTTTAAACAGTCTTACTTTGTGCCAGTGTTCCTGATTGTTATGTGTCTTTACTCATAATGTGCCAGAAACAACGGCATGGTGAGAACTTATAAGATGCAAATTTAAGGGAATTGACAGAATGAGGCTAGTATATGGAAGCTTCCTTCTGATGACTACTAGTACCATGTATAAACAACTTAAAAAGCAAATGGCTGCTTTAGGCTCAATTGCTATTTTCCACTCTAATTGTGGTCAAATTCAGATTTTTTTTAATTAAATCCAATTATCTCTCTTTTTTGAACCACGAGCACAATAGACGTATGATGTACGCCATTCTTGCTTAAATCTATGTATGCAACAAATTATTTGCACTAAATTTATTTTCTGAGAAGGTACCTGCACTAAATATATATTGCTATCCCAAGAGACACAGGTTCCTATTTGCATAAAGATATGGAAAGTTATTTGTTGTGTTGACTGTTGATGTGGAATTTGTACATCAGTTTTATAGGGAAATAAGTTACAACCAGAGAAACAAATAATCCCTGTAAGTTGATCCCTGTTTTTTTTTTTTTTGTCTTTGTTTTTAGCTAAGGTAGAAAGACATTGTAGGACAAGATGGTTTAAAAGGAGACAAACAGTGAAGCATACATTTTCAGACTTCCCTTCTGTCTAATGATATAGGACATTATTTATGTGCCTTTTTAATATTGCAACATGTGCCACTGGCAAAACATCTCAGTCTGAAAACTTACCTGTAGCAATAGAGACAGATTTTACAATCACTTGGATTGGAAGAAGCGTTAGAATGAACTTTGTCAGGAGATCCTGGTTTATTATGTTGGTTTTAATGCTTTACACTTTATTACAATATAAACTCAAAAACTATCAATAAATACATGTATAAATATATAATTTCCTTTCTTTAATTTTGAATATATTTTATCAGATGAAATATTCTTAGTTTCAAAAATTGTCTTGCAGTGTTTTATTTTGCATTGCAATAGATTTTTCTAAGACTTTTCTGTGATGTTGCATGACAAAGGAAATAGTCTTTATGGTGTTTTTTTTAATTCTCCTTAGGCACCATAAGCTTTTATTTCAACAGGGCAATGTTATTTGACTTATCCTGCACTTGGCCTAGGTTACTTTTTTCTTGCTAGGAGCCATTTAAAAATATTGTCATTAACAATGATACAGTGATGTTGTTTATATTACAATGTATATTGTTGGGTCATTATATGCCCAGTATGTCTCTTTCTATAGTTAGTACCTTAAATGTTCTTATTCTTTCCAATAACTAATGTTTAGGTACAGTTATAAGATTGCCCGAAACATGGACATTTACTTGATGTGACTCTCCTTATCATCAAAGATCTTGAAGTTTTGGCTCGCCACCTCGTGCGCTCAGTTTTCATTCCATAATTTATTTATTTTATTTATTTATTTTTAAAAGGGTATTGCCATCTTGACTCTATATTTAGGTGTTTCCCTTTGCTTTGAGTTGATGTCTTCTACTGCCACCTGCTACTTTCTTTTACAAGTTGCACATATGTTTGTACAACAGTTGTCTGTGGCTTTTTGGCATGCAAACTATTATTCGCAGAACATAAACACAGTGTTCTGTTCTCATTGTGAGGTGATGACAAAATCACAGTTGCTTGAAAAGCCTTTAGTTTGCAGCTATCTTTGTCTCAAACATCATACATGGGCTTCCGTATAGTTTTAATATTCTAGTCATGTCTGCCAGAAGACAAACACAAGTTGTTCTAGGCCTTGAGCTCTTGTGTTCTTGGAAAAAAAGAAGGAAACGGCCAACATAATAAAAAAGTAGCAACAGGAAGGAGCTAAAACAAAGAATATGATGAGAAGCTCAAGTAAAAAAAGAGAAGCAGTGTTGGTAGAATTGGTATTCTAATCAGATGATGACTAAGTATTTGCCCTTGGACGAATCTAATTTATAGGAACATGAAGCTGCTTGAAAAATCATGTGAAAATTCAGAAGGATTCCTAGTGGTACAAAAAATATCAATATTTAAAATATTTTATGTGCTACTCTGTGATGAAAATAAAGATTTGATTTAAAATATTTTTCAGAGCTTGGACTCTCTTATTGTGTGTCTAGAATACATTAAAATTAATTTAATTCCCAGGGCATGGATAGCATATGTAATCTACAGTACTGATTTTTTTAATGCACTTTTTTTGCACTTTTACCATACTGGGTTCTCAAAACTTTTATCTAATTCTCCCAATCTGTAAATAATTCATCATTGTAAATTTTATAATCCTAATCTTTTATAGTAGGCAAGACATAGAATTCTAGAAAAATGGGTCATGGGGTCTGAGTAATGCAAGATTTTTGTAAAGTAAGCTCTTGAAATATATATGTGTGTGTGTGTGTATCATAAAATAATCCAAACACCAGGATAATACTAAAAACAAAACTGTTTAATTAAAAGCTGAGCCTTTCACTACCGACATCATCAGAGCGTGATGCAAGATTGCTGGGAGTCCTTCTTATGCTGCCAGGCAGCTTTGCGCTCGGCTCCTTGACTGGTTACCGGTCCATCCGTTGTCTCCATCTGGTTTTTTAAAGGGAACACGGTCATTAGCTAAACGCTTAGCGTCACAAAGACTATAAGAACATGATTCTCAATCCTGGCTAGAACTCTGACAATGTTAGCAGGCGCTGACGAAAGCTAAGTTTTTAATAAAATTTTAGTCTCAGTGATCTGTGTTTTAGTTTTTGAATATGAATATACCTGAGACTTGTATCTTCAAAATTATATATATAGCTGCAAATCATCAAAACAATTAAAAAACGAAAGTTAGAATATTTCAGACATGTGATGCGACACCCAGAAAAATACGGCATACTCCATTTAATCCTTCAGGGAAAGATTGAAGGCAAATGAGGTCCAGGCAGAAGAAGAACATCGTGGCTTCAAAATCTAAGGGACTGGTTTGGACAAAACTCAGCAGCACTTTTTCGTGCGGCTGCTGATAAAAACAGGATCGCCAACATGATCGCCAACGTCCGATAACGGATATGGCACAAGAAGAAGAAGAAGAAGAAGAATGACACATAATGTACATTGGGATATGCTGGTAATTACTCCTAAGAAAATATAGTAATATCATTGCCTTGAAAAGAAAGACATATTAAGGCGAACAATACAATAAAACCTTTATCAAAACAGGGCTTTTATCCAGAGCTGTTGCTTCTTTCAACTAAAGGAAAAGCTGAAGAGAAGGTGGAAGATGAATGCTATAATCAACAATCAGGAATGAGGGAAGTAGTAGACAAACAAAAATAGCATCAAGTTTGTCTTTAAGTTATTATATTTCTACATCCCTATTAAAATAGAAGAGAAAATTTTAATACAGGGTTAACGAATATGGCACAAGAAGAAGAAGCATGTTTCACTAGATGCAGAATGATTTTCCAAGTGTCTGAAATGGGCTACATCATAGTGTGGGTGTGTTCTTCAACTGCACATTTCTTTTGCTCTAGTTCTTGCCTTTTAACATTTTAAAAATATTAAATGATTTCTTGGTATTGCGAAAGCTAGTGGAAGTAGTTTAATTCCTTCAGACGTGTGGGTTTCAGCACTTTCTCAGAAGCTTTTTTAGTATATTCATGTATACATGTCTTTTTGAATTTTCATATTTTCTTACGTGCATTACATAAGATTAAGGAAGCAGAAGTAAGGAAGAATCAATAAAATTGTGAGTTTAGTTTTGTTTTATTTGAATGTTTAATTTATGTGTTGGCCTTTGGCTGTAATAATAAATTGATTAATTAAAATTGTGAGTCAGCATCAAGAAAATAGCAGTTATTTCTTAAACAATTGTAGAACAAAATGGCTTTATGAATGGGAAGAATGTATTCCTGTAAGAGGATTATAATAGTTACAGTGCTAAGATTAAAAAGATATTCCTGATATTCTTCAGTCAGGACTTAACTAATGATGGGCTAGAGCAGTGATGGCGAACCTTTTAGAGACCGAGTGCCCAAACTGCACCCCAAAACCCACTTATGTATCGCCAGGTGTCAGGTATGCGTGGTCCACTGGGTGTGCATGGCTATAGTGGTCATGGCAGACGGTGGGTGTGGCCAGGGTAGGCGTGGCCACCTCAATGTTGCTCATGGGGAGGGATGCAGAATTGGGGGAGATCCAGGAGTCTCTGGCGGGAAGGAAGGAAGGAAGGAAGGAAAAGAAAGAAAGTATAGTGAAGATCAGTACTTTCTAACCTTGATATTTCTACAGATACAAAAAGTTCCTCTCTTCTAATGAAAGTGAGAGATTCCCAATGAAAAGGAAACCTTCCCTGTATCTGTAATTAAATTGTGAAAATACCAATTTAAAAAGGCTTTAAAAGGTGGATTGAAGACTTAGGGAAGGAACCATCAGGCTTATGTTCCTGCTTTTTTTTTTTGAGCATACATTTTTGAACATACATTGAGCATTCTATTTGTACAGAATCCCCCTTCTGATTTTTAAAGAGCAATGATCCTTTCAATGTAAAATCTACTCATATATCTCAGTATATGTCTTTAGGTGCTTTTGTGATACATATCAGAACTGAAAACATGAAAATTGGAATGAAAAATATAAAATCTTGGATACTATCGGTAAGCTTTAAATGGAAATGAGTAGGTCTGATTAGTTGGGCATCTGTTTTCATGTACATATTATGCATTTTGAAGTTACTTCCCATACAAAAGCACAAATATTGAGTATGTGCCTTAACTATGCGGGGTATAAAGAATAAAAAACAGATTGCACATTTCCTGTTTTCCTATTTTTATTTTTTATTTTTGGTGCTTCAGCCATACAGCTTTGCCTTTGACAGATTAAAGAAAGATAATATTTCTGTTTATTTTAAGAAAACCATATTTCTTCATTTTGTCTGTTCTTATTTCATATTTTAAAGATCCATTTCCTCTGTACTCAGCTAAACCTTGGCAGAATTCCCTAATATTTAAGCAAAATAAGAGCAGCAAAATTTGTGTTTCTAATTTTTTCCATACAACAAACACATGCTATGCAAAAATGGAATAAATGTCAGTCAGCATCACAGTTATTTTGGGGAACAACTTCTTCTTCTTCTTCTTCTTCTTCTTCTTCTTCTTCTTCTTCTTCTTCTTCTTCTTCTTCTTCTTCTTCTTCTTCTTCTTCTTCTTCTTCTTCTTCTTCTTCTTCTTCTTCTTCTTCTTCTTCTTCTTCTTCTTCTTCTTCTTCTTCTTCTTCTTCTTCTTCTTCTTCTTCTTCTTCTTCTTCTTCTTCTTCTTATTATTATTATTATTATTATTATTATTATTATTATTATTATTATTATTATTATTATTATTATTATTATTATTTGATGGTAAAATCAAGTCTTGGAAGATTTTCACAGAAAACAAAATGTGAATGAAAACTTAATGCCATACAATTAAGAACTGTTTTAAGATATGCTGGAGATTCTGTTAATGTGAGTAGTTATCTATTCATAGACTGTGGAACTTGCTTCAAAAGCTTTCTATATTTTCACATGCAGATATTTAATTGGAGATTCAGGTGTTTCAGTTGAACATTCTTTCTCTTTCTCTCTCTTTATATTTAAAGAGGAAAATGCATATGGAAGCAAGTCTTTCTTTCAGAACCTCAAGATTGGAGTTGAAAACTCTAATTTCTATGCAGGTTGATATAACTCAGAAATAGATATACAAAAAATCTTGTGGGTGATTGTGAGGGTAGAAAGAAGACGGTTAAATCCAGTGGTGGGATTCAAATATCTGAACAACCATTTCTATTATGTGATGCAGGCCTGGGCCTCTGATACCTAGAACAGACTTCCAGAAGTGGCATCATGCACTTCTGGTGGGCCGTTCTAGGCCTGGGAGGCCCCCTCCAGGCCTCTGATGCCTAGAACGGACTTCCGGAAGTGGTACCCATGCATTTCCAGTGGGCCGTTCTAGGCCTGGGAGGTCTCTGAGGCCTAAACTGGACTTCCTGAAGCCAGCCAGTTATTAACTGCTGCCTGCCTGACTGCTTTTCCAAGCTTATCTGAGTAACTCTGAGGACTGTGAGTATATTATTAATAATGGAAACATAAGCTCTCTAAATACTGGATTTTGTGCTTCAAACCAAATTTTCTATTCTCATTCTGTGGAATGTAAACATAGCACCAAGAACATTATGATCTTATTCCACTTTCTAGTGAAAATGTTCAGTATTAGTAATTTTGAAAATTAATCACAGCCTGCTACTAGATCGTTCAATAATGTAAGTTTAAGTTCAGTGTATATGCAAATTGCTACAGAACTACTATTGAATGGAAACAAAACAGCTATTTATACAAAAATATAATGCATCTATAAATTGGTTAGAACAGAGGTCCCCAATCTTTTGGGCCCCAGGAACCGATTCTGTGCAGAGAGGTTTTTCTGCGGACCAAAGGGGGTGTGGTTTTGTGTGCTGCCTGCATCCTGCGGATGGAGCTTTGCTTGTTTGTGCGGACCAGTTACTGGCATGTCGCAGCCCGGTACTGGTCCACAGATCGGGGTGGGGACCCTGGGTTAGAATAAGCTGGGAGGAGTTGTTATTATGAAAAACTATCCTGTGGTTTTTTTTAATCTAGTTGGAGGATATGTGAATTATAGCTCAATATATCTGGAATCTAAGTCACATTCCAGGGGTGGCCAACTTTTTATAGGGTTGATACTAATGATAATTACAAGAAAAGGGGGAAAAGTCAATATGTAATATTCTAGCACCTTCTTGGAAATAGAGCTGGTCAACCAGATTGATCATTTGATTCACCTACATTGGAAGGTGTATAAAAGACTCTCTAATTCCTGCTGATCAATTTTCAGTCCAACAATACTTGGTAGTTTTGAAGTTGAGAGATTGGAGTTTTGTAGGGCCAAAGGTTAGCCTTCTGAGAACTTCACATTCTTTTCCTTTGCAGTGATATTGATTAATAAAGATGCAAAACAGATCCCTGCACATCGACCCAATCTTTCTTCAAAGATTTATCTAAATCAGTCCTCCATGACATTTGAATGATATTATGAAATACATACCAGATTTTTATGCAAAAGATCCAGTGTCTGTAAACAGGTATAGAGGAAGTGATTGGCTGTTTACTAGAGGTAAATCTTTTTAAAGAAGTGGCATTGCTACAAGTAGATAAGCTTGGAAAAACATGGTAGTGAATTTATTTTTCAGACCTTAGGCACTTTTGCATGATAGCCTCATGCTTTCCTAAATTATCCATCTTGTACTAGTGATAGCAGTAATATTACTTTCCATATGTTTATTATAACTAAGCATATGCAAACTTAACATAAAACAACAATTAGTACTAGGTCATGCTTCAAATGGTCCAGGCTTCAAATGGTCCAGAATGCGGCCGCGCGGGCGGTGTTGGGAGGGACTCGTCGCTCCCATGTGACACCGCTACTGCGCGAGCTGCACTGGTTGCCAGTGGCCCTCCGGGTGCGCTTTAAGGTGTTAGTTACCACCTTTAAAGCGCTTCATGGCATAGGACCCGGTTATCTCCGAGACCGCCTTCTGCCGCAGATCCNCCGTCGCGCCCTCAAGACATGGCTCTTCCAGCAAGCGGACCTGACCTAGGGAGGATTTTATATGGGGTTTATTTTTTAGCAATTTGACAGAGACACAACTTTAAAATTTGATTTAATTCGGTTTTATCGGGGGGGGAATGTATTTATGTTTTGTTTTAAATATGTTGTGCGCCGCCCTGAGTCCCGTCGGGAGAAGGGCAGCATATAAATTAAATTAAATAAATAAATAAATAAATAAATGCTATAGTTCAATATAATAAAATATCACAAAATAAAATAAGTCTCTAAATTAAAGTAAAAGGCCCAAGTCATATATATTCAAATTAGAAGGAAATAATTTTTAAAAGAGTTTCACAGAAACCTATGAAAAATAGGAGGATTTACAGATGCTGCCAAAAATATTGGTATCCCTCCACTTTTACCCAAAAGAATTATGTGATGAAATTGACACAAATAAATGGCATCCATCAGTCTTTATTTTATAGCCAATAAAGCAGACACTTTGCTTTTAATGGATATTATTATGATTTTCAGAGCTGACAAGGTATGGTTCTAGGTAGCTATGTATATATAGGCATATTGTAGAATCATACATGTGCCAGTAGATATATCATTGTTTGCAAATATACATTATTTCCACAGTGATATATTTATCACATAGTCTGATTACAAAGCAAGTTGCATCAGTGACGATTTTGATGGCTTGAAGTCCATTTTTAATATACAGTGCCTCAATATCTATGTGAATAAAATGATGGTGTAAGAGAGATTCATTCTTTTCAAAAGTCTGTTATATAGCTGAGAGTATTGGCAGCTTAAATCTGACTATCGCATCCATGGAACTTGATAGTCCAACAAAGATAGTTTAACAATTTTAGCATTTCCCAGCTTTGGTTTTCCAGTTTAATATTATTGGCAAAGTGACTCTTTTTCAATTTTATCCCTATTTAATTCTTATACTGTTAGCATATACCTTAATAATTTATGTTTTTTAATGTACTTGCTTTAGAAAATTCATAGTAGAAAAACTGAAGTTTTATCTGTAAAACATTTTGTACAAACTTTCTCTTAAATTATAGCTTGGGGTAAATGTCACTTAATTTTTTCATAAGTTCCCTTGTTGTAATGTAATTATTTCTTTAAAAAATTGCATCCATTTTATCATGCAGTCTTTTATTTATTCTGTCTCAAGGTCATATTTTAATAGTTTATATTATATTATTTATATATGTATATGTATATGTATGTATCTATGCATGTATGTATGTATATACATTCTAATAGGTGTTCTTGGTTATGTATAAATGTTATGGCATTCTTTCTTGAGGTCATTCTTCCAACAATCTGTGAATATATTATAGATATTATAGATATATTTATTGTCATTTTTAATGTGGGCACAATGGCACACATTAAAAATGAAATTTAGGTGCTTGCTCTCAAAGTATACACATACATAACACACATTTAAACATACTATATACAACATATGTATAGACCTACACCCTTACATATAAGTAACATATAAATATTAATCACTGTCCATCTTGAATACATAACGGAAGGAGGAAGCTTTAGAGTTCACAAGGTTAATACTGTATGGAACAAAAGTGTGACTGAATTTGGATGTTCTGGTTCGGATCCCATGGAGCCTCCTCCCAGAAGGTAACAAGAAAAACAGATCGTGAAGAGGGTGGGTAGTGTTCCAGACAATCTTGTGGACCCTGCTCAAGCAACGCTTATGTACTATGTCCTGGATGGAAGGGAGGAAACTGCCAATGATCTTTTCAGCCATCCTCACCACTTTCTGCACCATCTTCCTGTCTGAAGCAGTGATTCTTCTAAATCAGACTGTCATGCTGTATGACAGGATGCTCTCGATCATCCCTCTGTAGAAAGTGGTAAGGACAGGGGAAGGAAGATGTGCTTTTCTCATGTGATGCAGAAAATGAAGGTGCTGCTGTGCCCGCTTCACCAGTGTCATGCTGTTGCACGACCAAGCCGGCCTACTTGTTAACTGCATGCCCAGGAATTTGATGCTGGTAACCATCTCCACAGGTGAATCATTAATGCACAGAGGTGTGTTGCTGTGCCTGCCTTTTCTGAAATCAACAATGATTTCTTTCATTTTTCCAGTATTTGAAACTAGGCTGTTTTCCTTACACCGGTTCACCAAAACTTCCTCATGGTAAGCACCCTCATTGATATCATGAATAAGGCCCACAACTGTTGTATCATCTGCGAACTTCATAATATGGTTGGTGGCAAACCTAGCACAACAGTCCTGGGTCAAAAGGTGAACAGCGGACGTAGGACGCAGCCCTGAGGAGAACCTGTGCTCAAGAAAATGGTGTTAGAAATATTTGTTCCAGCTCTCACATATTGGGGCCTATTAGTAAGAAAATCAAGAATCCAGTTGCACAAAGGAGTGTTTAAGCCTAAAAGGCCCAGTTTGTCTACTAGATGCTGGGGAATTATTGTGTTAAATGCCAAATTGAGGTCGACAAACAACAAATGCACATGAGCATTTCTTTCCTATAAGTGCTCCAAGCTCAGATGGAGAACGGAAGAAATAGCATCCTCCGTACAGCGATTTGGCCGGTAAGCAAACTGAAGCGGGTCAAATGCTGGTAGGAGGCTAGATACAATAATATTCTTTATCAGCTTCTCAAAGCATTTCATAATGATGGATGTCAGTGCAACTGAACGGTAATCATTGAGGCCTGTAATTGTGGACTTTTTTGGCACAGGCAAAATGATGGCCGTCTTAAAACACGATGGGACCACTGCCTGCTGCAATGAGAAATTAAAAATAACTGTGAGAACACAAGACAACTCATCTGCGCATTCCCTAAGAACAGACATGTCAAACTTGCGACGTCACATGACGTCGCGAGACGTATGGGAACTATTTTGACATTGCTGGCAATGGGGTGGGCATGGCTTCCGGATGATGCGTCCGGCCCGTGGGCCGGCAGTTTGACACCCCTGCCTAAGAACATGTCCAGGGATATTATCTGGGTCTGCTGCTTTCCGAATGTTAACTTTCCGCAGTGTTTTCTGGACAGAGAAAAATTATTCAGGGTAAAGTTTGATCTTTGCCAAATAATTCTTGCTATATCTGGTCTATTTCTAGAATTTGGATGCATCACATCTGCATACATAATTACAATAATTTTCTTACAATAATTATCTTTAGAATAAAAGGCAATTGAGGATGAGGCGAAAGACAAGATTGCCGGACGTTGGGATTTGGCTACATGTGCAAATGTGTGCTATTATGTTAAACTTACAATTTAAGAGATTGATTGGGAAATTGAAATGAAATTCCAACTGTTAGCTGGGGCTGGACCTTGGAACAAAACCATTTGCAAACATCATTGCCAAAATCTGAAATTTTACTGACATATTCAAATATTTTTTTCCAGGTTTTTAAAGATTGCAAGCTTTAAAAAATTTTCTCCATCGTTATGAATCAGGAAACTAAAAAACTTAACACACAGACACAAAATTAAAAGAGGAAAAGGCATACTGGAAAATTGTTATCAGTAGCATCAAGTACAAGAAAGATTATTCTTCTGGTAATTTTGAATATGTTATTAAAATTTCATTTTGAATAAGTTCTAATTCTTGATATTTATATAAACCCTTACCTTTTAAGTTGTTTCCCGAATTACATTGCATTGTGTTTTGCAATTTATGAAATTATAAATGGTGCAAAGACTTTATATTTGTGGTTCCTTTATATTGTAAAACATAATATTTAGAATTATCTCAAATATCTGAAAAGCATCATTAGGAATTTGTATTTAAGTTGTATAATATATAACTAGGAGAGTAATCTTTCTTGTAGTTGGTGCTATTGATAACAATTTTCCAGTATGTCTTTTCCTCTTTTCTTTTAATTTTGTGTCTATGTGCTAAATCTCCTGATTCATAACAATGGAGAAAAATTTAGAAACCTGAAACCATGAAAAGGAGGAGGCTGACAAATGTAGGAGGAGGCTGACATTTGCTATCCTTATTTTTATTTATTTTATTGAATTTCCATGGGCACCAACTTGCCAGGATGTGATTAATCGCAGTTAAAAACTACAAACATCAGCAAAGTAAAAAAAATAATTAGCAAAATTTAATATATCTTCCAGAATAGAAGAATTCTATAGTTTGAAAAATGTTTAGTTTCTGATTACAGGTTCTTGATATATGCATAATATTTTAAATTTAGATTTTTCTGTGACCAGAAAACTGATTTTCTTCCAGGATATTTTTTCTAATTACTTTTGAGTTCCATCTCTTTCTTACAAAATGTTGACTTTCTTTTAATTATGGCACAGTTCCTGAGATCAAGTTGTTTTATAGAAAAAGCTTCCTTTTCTGTGATTATATGTAGATTGTTATTTACCTTTTCTATCTAATTGGTATAGTTAAAATTAAAGAAAGGTATGATCTTGGATGTGTGTTTTGCTCCATATTGCTCCATATTGTGTAATTGCACCATAATTGCAAGAATGCATGGGAGGAAGCAATCTCCAGCTGAGCAGGAAAACACTGTCTTAAAACTATGAGAATGTTCTAGCAAAAATGATGTTTGGAATAATGGTATATGTTATATAAGCTATTTGCCTACATCCAATTTCTTTCCAGTTTTACTTATATTTAGGGTGGGTTCAGAGAGCAATCAAACATAAGAAAAAAAGCTGACTAAGTTATTCTCTATATTGATCAAGGTATATAATATGTTATATATTATGCAAAACATCATTAAAATAAAATTCAAATTGTTAAGCATGCATTTGTGTGTTTTATTTTCTTTACAGACAGTGGATATACATAAAGAAAAAGTTGCCCGTAGAGAGATTGGCATTTTGACAACCAATAAGAATACCTCCAGAACACACAAAATTATAGCTCCAGCAAACATGGAGCGTCCTGTAAGGTATATTCGAAAGCCAATAGACTACACAGTATTGGATGATGTAGGCCATGGTGTGAAGGTAAGACTTTGGTTCTTGTTCTAGGCATTGTCAATCTTTTAAGATAACAAATAACACTGATATCATTTGTTATTTTGGTCCTTCTAAATTGATTTTCTGCTAAAGTGCTTTATTCAAATGTAACTTACAAAAGAAATTCAATATTTGGTGGTGATAGTAATTTTCTTCTTGTTTTATATTAGCTTTTAAGCTTTTTGTATCCAAATATTAGCTTCCTAATTTCTTTATGAACTGAATTTATTTTCAAAAGTTTATTGAAAAAGTAATTATCGTGTTATGTTGCTGAAAAACTATACGTATACAAAACTCTGTACAGAATATATATAGCTACAAATATCACCTTTGTCATGAATTGAAAAATACATTTATGATATTTGCCCTTCCACTTTAAACAGCTTTCACTATTCTGATAGTGAGATTTAATTTCCCTGCTGTATTGTACAGCAGTTATGAGGACTATCTTTTGAACTTCTGAAGATAGAAGTTGTAGTCATTGTACATGACTTATGACTACAATGGAGCCTGCCTATTATGGTCGTATCTCAAGATAGTCATAAAGTGAATCACCCACATAATCAGTCTAGTAGTTTACAAACTTTTTTGCAGTGGTTTTTAAGTGAACCTATTGTTCACTATGGGGCATTTATGACAAAAACTGGAAGATGAGACTGGATTTCAGCAAAAACATAGAAAATTGCAATCACATGACTGCAGGATGGGATGCTACAAATTGCCATAAATGCGAATTGGTTGCCAAGGGACCAACATATGGTCACGTGTCTCTCTCTTTCTCTGTCTCTTTCTCTGTCTCTCTTTCTCTGTCTCTCTGTCTCTCTCTGTCTCTCTCTCTGTCTCTCTCTATCTCTATATCTCTCTCTTTCTCGCGTGTGTGTGTGTGTGTGTGTGTGTGTGTGTATGAGAAAAAAAAAAAGAGAGAGAGAGATGGTGCAGGGATTAGAATGCAGTATTGCATGCTAACTCTGCTCGCAGCCAGGAGTTTGGCCCTGACTGGGGTCAAGGTTGAGTCCATCCTTCCATGATCAGTAAAATGAGGACCCAAGTTGTTGGGGGCAATATGCTGATATTGCAAACCGCCCAGAAAATGCTATAAAGTACTGTGAGGTGGTATGTAAGTCTAAATGCTATTGTTTTTGCCATGAGTACCATTTGAGGGGGGGGGGGTCTGTCAAATTTTTGAATGGTCGCTAAGACTGTTGTTCCTCAGGTACTTCACTGAAAGGCAAACAGTGTAGACCAGTGTAGATCTTCAAACTTGGCCCTTTTATGACTTGTGGACTTCAACTCCCAGAATTCTTCAGCCAGCAACGTTGAGGAATTCTGGGAGTTGAAGTCCACAAATCATAAAAGGGCCAAGTTTGAAGACCCCTGGTGTAGACAGAAACCTTAGGGTTTCATATGCAGCCCTCTTATCTTGCTGGAATGTTACATGGAAGGGAAGGCAGTGGCATATTCCAGAGACAATAGTAGACAATCCCTTCAGTCAACCAGAATCTACCACTGCATCTAAATTTTAAATGATAGTCAGTCTTTAATTTTGATCAATTGAAATAAATCACATTTATTTGATAAGAATAATCATGGATGAATTTAAATATAACGATTTATTATGTCAAAAAGTTAGCGTTTCCTGTCCCCCCCCAGATATGCTAGATAAGGGGAAGAGAATATTAAAGACTTGTTTGCCATTGGATGCAATAGTTGAATCACTACATCCAGAGAAGGTTGCTATTTCATTACGTTAAATAAATATTATTGTAATATTTACATCGAGGGATATTTCTGCTTGTTTATTTTTGAGGCAAAATGCTTATATTTG
This sequence comes from Protobothrops mucrosquamatus, assembly GCF_001527695.2. Lineage (NCBI taxonomy): Eukaryota > Metazoa > Chordata > Lepidosauria > Squamata > Viperidae > Protobothrops > Protobothrops mucrosquamatus. Next base: position 1,053,316 of record NW_015386400.1, on the reverse strand, counting down.
ACATAAGCAATACTTTGTCTTGTTTTAGCTTTCATAGTGTATATAAAAATAATTGTTACATTAATTTTTTTGCTAGAAACAAAGATGATAATTTCTTGAAACTGCTGAAGCATTTGTGTAGTTTATAGTAGTGCTATATGTTAAACATCTGTTTTGATGAAAGCTCAGTGAACAAAGACATTGATGCAGAGCTGTTGAAGGAACAAGGAAGTAGGAGTATAATACCAGATCTGCTTTTTTCCACTTTAAGTAGTTTATGCAAGTCACTTCCTTGAAGCCTTTTAAGCAGAGACATGCTGTGCAAAAGACTATAAAATGACAACTCTGTACATTTAAAATTGCCCAAATTACCAGTCATTGTGCTCCTAATGGGTCTCATTCTTTATAGAGGCAGCCATTTCTGATTATGAATCTTGTACAGCAGTAATCAGAGGTCAAATTTAGATGTGTTCATCAAGCCATTATAAACTTTTTCATTACCATGTTCATTTATTAAACCTATGTGCTGCCCAACTCTCAACAAGTTCTGATTGGTTCATAACAAAAAAATTACAAAAAAAGCATAAAATAAAAATATAAAATTGTTATAGCAAGCACAATGAACTGAGGAGCCTCACAATCCCTTGTCAAAGGCTTGGGTAAAAAAGCTAGGTCTTCACAGCTCCTCTAAACAACAGCAGAGTGGGTGGCTATCCAGATCTCAGGGTGAGCATTGCTCCAGAGAGCAGGTAATATTAAGATAAGGCACTCTGGAATCCCAATGGATTATATTGTTTAAATTGTGTGGCAAATCTTCAGGATTAAATCAGCCAGGCAAATGTATGGGAGATAGGTGATCCTTTTATTATTCATTTTCTGTGCAAGGAGCATTTCATTTCAGGTTGCAAGCATTCACAGACAGGGTATTAATTTGTTGAAGAATGTACATATGCAGAAGATCTAAATTGGTATGAATTTCATTCATTCATTCAGTCAGTCAATCTATTCAGTCAGTCAATCCATTCAGTCAATCAATCAGTTCAGTCAATCAATCCATTTAGTCAGTCAGTCAGTCAATCGATCAATTCATTTGTGTATCTATCCATCTCACATGTATTATTGAAACCTAATATGAAATTTCCTGTTGGTTGTCTTGTATGAAATACATTTAAATAAATATATGCAATTGTAATTTTTGAAGTCTGCGTTTCTGAACAGGAAATTTATTTTCCAGATTGTAGTAGTGATAATGAAATTGAGTTTAAATAATCTCAGATCAAAGGTCTTATTATTTACCTCATATAGTAAATATATCCACTGAAAGAACCACTACAGGTAGTCCTCAACTTACAACCACAATTGAGCCCAAAATGTCTGTTGTTATGTGAGACATTTGTTAAGTGAATTTTGGCCCATTTTACGACCTTTCTTGTCTCAGTCATTAAGTGAATCACTGTAGTTGATAGATTAGTAACCCAGTTGTTAAGGGAATCTGGCTTCCCCACTCACTATGCTTGTCAGAAGCTTGCAAAAAGTGATCACATGATTTTGGGACATAGCAACGGTCATAAATATGAACCAGTTGCCAAGCATTCAAATTTTGATGATGTTACCATGCGGATGCTGGAAAGGTTGCAACTGTGAAAAATAACCATAAGTCACCTTTTCTCAGTGCCATTGTAACTTTGAATGGTCACTGAATGAACTGTTGTAGGTTGAGGACTTCCTGTAGTTATGCAACTTTTCTATGGCATCCTAGGGCGCCTTCAAAATGTTCAAAATTCTGTATCTGTTTCTATTTTTTGGAGATGGATCATGAACATAATCATTTTGAACATGGAAACATGATTTAAGAATAACTGGCTTCTTCTTAAGCACATTTGGATTGGATCAGACGGTCATTGTTACATTCCTAGTTTTCTTAGCTGGGTGTTATTTCTATACATAGCACCAAAGAAAAAGAAGAAGAATTGTCTGAATGAAGCGTTCAGAAAGGAAGGAAAAATGTTGTTTATAATTCTGTAGAAGTACTTAGGCTTCTCATGGACAAGCTTTGGGTATGAGTTAAAGAACAAAAATTTAGAAGAAGCACAGTTCCTTTACTGTGTTGCTGCTTAGATGTACAACTACATGAAGAGAAAATAGTGTGAACTAAGCTGGCATACTGTGAACTAGACTAGTGTTTATTTCTATAAAAGCAGCTTTGAGGTAGAAACACAATTGCAGCATAGAAATGTCTGCTTCATTCATAATGTGATGCAAATTGATCTATTATAAAATCAACTCAATAAAGGATATACTGATCAACATCTGGATTAGGGTGGTTTTGTATAATATTATTTAATAAATTCTATTTGTACTATACCCGCCAAATTGCGGGGGAATTTTAATAGAGTTTGCCATCATCCCCAGTCTCTCCTCATTTCTACCTGAAAGTGTTCGCAAGTTGTTCTTCAGTCTGTGTATTAACTGCTACTTTTCAGAGTGTGTGTCACAATTGCTGTAGCCATAAAACCATGTTTTCAGTTATGAGAGAAGAACAGTTACAAATCTTTTGGGGAAACTTGTTAGTCACAAGTGAATTGCAACTATCAGTTGCAAAAAAAAATAAATTCCAAGAAAATATTCATATATTGCACTGCCAGTATTTAAAACCTGCCATATGGACAATGATAGATGTGCCATTAATTTCTGCTTTTCTTCCTCCTTTTCTTTTTGCCAACGTAAGTGGCTAAAAGCCAAGGTAAGAAGAGTTATTTATCATTTGACCCAGAACACTCTATGACAATAGAGGCTGAGCCATTACACTTGAAAGCTAGTGCTCTTTCCTATACTTCTCTGCTCCTTTTTCACTCATAGGTTATTTAGATGTGTTTAATTTTAGCTCCAACTGACAGTTAATATATTACTGATATACATCAACAGAGGCATTTTATTCATAGATAACATTTAATTTCTCTAACAACATAGTGCTTTGCTTTGATCCAGCAGTTGCTTTTTCTCTTAACGTTTTAAACAAGGTTTCCCAGAAACACTTGCATGCCTATGCTAATCAGATGCAGTTGGAAAAAATGAATATATTGACCAATCTTGAATATTAAAAGTAATTTCTTTGGTTTAATATGGTCACTGAAGTCAGATTTGTTTCATAAACCAGCACAGCTTACTGGTGGGCATGTTCACTGGTGGGCATGAAATTACAAAGGGATGGTGGAAGAAATGAATTACTCTTAAGCCTAACCAAGTAGGCAGCAAAATAAGCTGTATTCTAAAAGCTGTCTGGGAATCCTTTCTTCATATTATGATGTTGAAGTACACAACATTTGTTTGAACTGTTCCATTTTAAAGAAATATTAAAGCATTTATTCTGGTTTTCAGCATGGAAGCAATCAGCCTGCAAGAACTGGCACTTTGTCAAGAACAAATCCTCCTACACAGAAACCGCCAAGTCCTCCTATGTCAGGCCGAGGAACACTGGGGTAAGAACAAGGTTTCTGCTTTTTATGTTGACAAAGACCACAATTCTGATAGGTTATGCAATACTGGATTAAGGATTAAGTCTTCTTATTTTTAATGGGAAGTAACTTGAATCCTAAATCCATTGACTTCTAAGAATTCATGTTGTGACTCCAGGACCATCTCCTAAATCAGTGGTTCTCAACCTGTGGGTCGGGACCCCATTTGGGGTCGATCGACCATTTCATGGGGGTCGCCAAGCAAGGCTGTCCGCCATTTTTTTGGTCCGCCATTTTTTCCCCCTTTTCCGGCGGGTGCCTTACCTCCCTTGGGCTGGGCCAGCTGGTGGTCGGCCTGCTCCGTCTCTGCCACTTGCCAGCTACGCCTCAGCCGGCGCAGGGGGCGGAACCACGCATGCGCGGCGCTCCCGGGCAGGGAAAGTCCTCGACTTACGACCGGTTGGGTAGTCCTCGACTTACGACCGGTTTAGTCCTCGACTTACGACCGGTTTAGTCCTCGGCTTACGACCGGTTTAGTCCTCAACATACGACCGGTTGGGGTCGCGGCATTAAAAAGGTTGAGAACCACTGTCCTAAATGGTGATGTGAGGATACCAACTCAGTTGATGGAGTTCTCTTGAAGTTCTGCTACTGTCAAAGGGTTTTCTGAATGTCCGAAGAGAATTTTCACTCTGGAACCAGTAAAACATTTTATTTAGGTTGCTGGACAGTAAAAAAACTGGATTAAACTCAATCCACTCTCTTTTTCTAATTCAAGAGAATATCAATTCTAGGAGAAATGCTGAACTTAGAAAGGAAGATTTTGTTTCATATATTTGAATATAAGAGGCCCCTAGCCCAGTGATGGGATTCAAATACCTGAACATCCGGTTCTCTGGATGCAGGCCTGGGCCTCCAAGGCCTAGAATGGACTTCCAGAAGTGACATCCATGCACTTCCTGTCGGTTGTTCTAGGCCTGGGAGGCCTCCTCCAGGCCTCCGAGGCCTAGAACAGACTTCCAGAAGCAGCATGGGTTCAGCCGGTTCTCCGAACTCAACAAAATTTAGCTACCGGTTCTACTGAACCGATGCGAACCGGCTGAATCCTACTACTGCCCTAGCCCCTTTAATAAACATACCCTTTGGATGTATTAGACTGCCCTTCCAGTTATACTTGTTAGATTAGCCATTGCCTGTGCTGGCAAGCAAGTAATGTAGTCTCTACTGAATTGGTCAGAGACACCGTGCTGGAAAAGGCTGTTCTGCTGCATGGGCAGGAATGTTGGAATGTCCTTTCTTTTTTTGGATAAGTTGTTGCACTATTAATTCTTACAGTCTCAAGACACTCTCAACAAGGGTGAAAATACTTTGTATACTAGGCTAGCTGCAATAGATTTTACAAATACCCATGCTACATGCCACACAACACACACACACACACACAACACACACTGCATGAAAGATAGTCTATCAAGCCTAGGTTCCGAATAGAAATTTAAGAAAACTCTATAATCTCAAAGGAATTTTTAGATAGAAGTAATTTAATTGGCCTTAAGACATTATTTATAATGTAATAAATAAGGAAGTAGTTGGATGAGATTATACACCTTTAGCAAACTGACTGTAATTGCTGAAAACTTGAGGAAAAAGTGTGTAGGAGACATAAGCCAATAAATTGGTGAAGACAATAAAAATCACTTTTTTTTATTACTGCTAACATGGACATGTTCACATAGTCTACCAGGAGACACACTCAACACAAGGAAGACTTGAATGCTGAAACGATTAAAGAAATACATTCACTGAATCTTTTTGCCAGGAAAACACCTTGTGATATGTACATACCCATTATGCTGTTCCTTTGTGTGGCAAGGCATGTTAAAGATAAAAGGGAATAAAAATAGGGAAAAAAATTAAAGGAGTAACTAAAAAAGAAGAAAAGAGACTACAGTTAAATATAATTGTCTCCAACCATGTATGATGTATTACATTTTTCTACTTCTGCAAACTAACTTTGCCTCTACTGTGTCTATAACACTTAATTTGTTCTTTAAATTCTGAACTCTTTTTTTCAAGGATTTTTAAGGATCTCAAGTCCATCTAGCCACAAATTTCTTAATCTTTCCCTTCTTCTTAACCTGAAATCTGTTTCACAAATTTGACCCTCATTCCTTACTCAACATAATTTATTTCATACTTGTCAATCAGTTTGGAATTCAGTCCATTCCATACATTCTTAAACCTTTCAGTTCTGGTTTTACCACCTGCATTTCTTAAATATTTCACTTCTGCTGAATTTAACTTCTGTATTTTGACTGATGCACACAACGCTCACTTCCATGTAATAAAGTGGCCACAAATATACTCTTACATACAGCTAGGGAACATTCATTTGTCAAACGGTCTGGAGGCTTTACTTCTTTAATAACATCTATTTGCTCTCATTTTTTGCCATTTATTTAGATTTTTCAGTGATATTCTCACTCTTCCTGCCAGACACAATTATCTAGGTTCTTGATATATTAATTTTCAGATCCAAACTCCTCTTATCAAACAATCAAACATTCACTGAAGATTATTTGCCAGCAAAAGTCAGCCAGCACATAGCACTATCTACATATTTACATACATAACGAACTTACTGTTATGCTCCTACCAACACATCTGTAATGTAACTGCAGGCATTCCTAATACATAAATACTTTAAACAACCAAGAGAACATTATACATTTCTGTCTTAATCCTGTGGAATTGTTTACTAAATATTCCATTTATTGCCATGCATGCTTTATTTCATCATATGCTATTCTTATTACATTCACCAACCATCCCTTAATTTACCTGTTCACACTACATTTTCTATAACTCAAATTTTTATACTTGTGTCTTTTCTAGACCAGTTAATGTACAACAAAATTCCATTTCCACATTCTCCCTTTCTGCTTGTATAGAGAAACAGTAACGGTAGTCTTCTAGTCATCAGGTACAGATTAAATAAGCCTCACAACTACTCCATGAGCAAATCACATTCCATAATCTAATATTTACTCATTCTCCTGAAGGCTTCTTGTTTAGTCCTCTTCACTACCAAAACTATTGTTTATTTCCATCAAAATCATTTCGCAATTTTTCTGCCTCCTAACCATTCCCTTGGTGTCTTGGCTTTTTTGCAATTATCCTTTTCTCTAATGCAGTATGTTTCCTAATCCATTTTTGCTATAACTATTATTTTGCTTAATTGGGGTTCTTAGCAATTGCTTTTTAATCAAATAGGGACAGGGTAAACAAGAATGCCAGCTGCAGACTGAATTTCATCAAGTTGATGGAAGTGCAGGCAACACTTATATTACCAAATATGTTATTCTATATAAGGTTACTTCTATAATCTGAAGACTTGTCAGCCCTTCCAGGTAAAACAGCAGGACACATTTTTTCATCAGCTAATTCTACTTTATTATATGGCTGCATTAACAAAATCATGAAAATTTGAAGGTACAAATTTATCATTGCTACTTTTAATTACTGATTTAGGGTCTTTCCTAAGTTTCTTACTGTTTGCTGAGGGCTCCTCAGCAAACAGTCTGATTGTTTCTGGTAAGTCCATTCTCATATTCAGTTACATATATGTTCTGCAAGCTTACAGTTGTTGCCCATCTTCTACCAACTAGGAGATTGAGTGTTTTGTGACACATTCAGATTTGTCACAAATTACCAGATGTATAATCTTAGAACAATTTTATTAAAAAAGTACTGTGTTAATGAAAATAATTAATTAAATGTTAGACAGTCTGATTTGTATCTATAGGTAGTCCTCGTTTAAGCCTAATTAGGGCTGAAATTTCTGTCACTAAGTGATGTAATTGTTAGGCAAAACATCATGTGACTCCACTGCTTAGTGATCGCAGTTGTGATAATTCTGTTACATGAGGACCACACCATTATTAGGCAACCTTATTATCCTTCTGCCTTGCTGTGCTCACCTCTACTTCGACTCCCCTCACCTATGTATCTCACCCTCTAATCTCTACCCTTTGGGTCATCCTGCTCTCTGTTACTCTCCATTGCCCCTTCCAGCCTTTGCCATCTTTCTCCTCCAGTGCTAATGAGGTGTGCAAAAATCACCTTTTGATTTTCCACATATGAAATAAGAAGGAAAAATATCCATAGATGCCTTCTTTGCAATTTATATTCCCAGAGTTATTTTTAAATAAAGAGTAACTTCACGTTGAACTGTTGCTGAGACTCCATATATATGAGGTAGTCCAGCATGCCTAAAAGGTATCAGGTATTTATCAATAATATAGTTTATGTAAAGAATGCTGCTGGGCAATGGACACTAAACTGCTTAACAGTTACAGTCACAGTGCAGTGACTTGTTTCCTAGTAATCTAATCAATTTTCTTTTTTCTCCTCTGTCCACTTTGCTTTTTGTCCTGCTTCATTTTGCTAGACGGAACACTCCCTATAAAACATTGGAGCCTGTCAAACCACCCACAGTCCCCAATGATTACATGACCAGTCCAGCAAGACTTGGAAGCCAGCACAGTCCTGGAAGAACTGCTTCCTTGAACCAGAGGCCAAGAACACACAGGTAAATGAAGTCTTGATGGCAAATTTGATCTTAGCAAACAATAATAATAGAAGGTTGTAAATAATAGAAGATGGTATGTCTAGTTTAATCAAGAGAAGGACTAGGGGTGACATGATAGCAGTGTTCCAATATCTCAGGGGATGCCACAAAGAAGAGGAAGTCAAGCACTCTTCTCCAAAGCACCTGAAGGCAGGACAAGAAGCAATGGATGGAAACTAACCAAAGAAAAAAGCAACCTAGAACTAAGGAGAAATTTCCTGACAGTTAGAACAATTAATCACTGGAACAAGCTGCCTCCAGAAGCTGAGAATGCTCCAATACTGGAAGTTTTTAAGAACAGACTGGACAGCCATTTTTCTGGAATAGTATAGGGTTTCCTGCTTGAGTAGGGGGTTGGACTAGATGACCTCCAAGGTCCCTTCCACCACCACCACCACCACCACCACCACCATCATCATCATTGAATATGTTTTATTTGGTGCAAACCATTTGTTGTTTCCAAAAAGATTTGTTTCTAAGTAGGAACTTTTCAAGCTGGGGTGCTGCAGTGGTGATACAGGAATACATTAGAAATTTCACCCACTTTCTCTGTAGCTTTGAGGTTTCAATGTCTTTTTAGTCAGAGATTCATACTTAATGGATCTCTTTTTTCATCTTTTTTCAAACCATAAATTGCCCTATTACAATCTAGTAATTAATTGCCACATTTCTGCAGACTGATATAGGGGGCTTTGGGATTCATGGGCCATGATTTTTGTCGATTTCTAGGTTTAAAGGAAAGAGAAATATTGTTTGTATTAGTAAAACACATGGACTACATGTATATGCTGCATTCATTTTAAAGCTTGGTATTGATCTATTTCATCGTACAATTTTAAGAACTGCTGCTGGAAACAATGCTTATAGATTCTGGGCATAAGTTGAGCATCATCTTGGGAATTATTCTTTGAATTGAAGGATTCTCAAAAACTGTATGTAGGGAAGGCATCTCGATCTATAATGACCACAACATTTTTCACTATTCTCTACTGATCTTTATGCATTGAAACAAGCCTCTATATTTATCATCTTCCCACCTTTCAAATCAGATTTCATTCTACAGCAGGGCTACCAAGATTATTGAAATGATCCAAAAACAAGCATGATCTGAGAACTGATCCTTAACTTTTCTGTTGCTCTAAGATGGAAAGATGGGCTTAAGGCTGAAAGAAGATTGCGGAAGGAAAATCTGTCTACATGTGTAGACTTTATTAGATATTTTTCTAATTGTACAAAATTAATCTTTTATTCAACTTCATTGGTCAAATAGTGAAGAAAAGAGGTTATAATTGGTTGCTCTGATACAGCTTTCTCCAATTGGTGCTTTGGGAATAAAGCTGTTGTAAAGAAATAGAGGCAAGATTTTTCAGTGCTGCCCAAATGATTTGACATAGCAATAGTAATTTTAATCAATATTTTCCCCTTAATGGCAAAATAAAAGCATTCTTTAGGGCAAAATCTTTCTGTTCTGAGCCATTTGCTAAAGCACTGTGTTATTTAAAGCAATTGTATAAATATCTTACTTGTACATTATTTGAGACAGCAGAAATGGACTCTTCAATGTTGCAAGTGGCTTGTGATGACATTCAGCTGCAACCATGGCAACAAGTTCCAGGTTTTTGGCACTCCAAACACCATTTTTTGTGAGAATCTCAATTATTGGTTGCCACTTTTAATTTTTAATTTATTTTGGTTGAATCCAACTGATTCATAGGTGGTGCACGAATTTTTGCCTTGCTTTGAATTAATATATGAAACATAGAGTAGCAGATTCTCAGCCTGGTTCTTGCTGATGTTTCCATGATTCCTTATCAAACTGACCAGTGTTGTAATCAGACCCATAAATCTGGAAACCATCCAATTGGGGAAGAATTTCTAACATTTCTAACTGGCTCTATTTAACTTATCGATGATAGTTTATTTACATAATACTTATGTGAAGCACTTTTCCTCATACTTTGATCCCAGGGAAATATCTCTTCTGTTCATCAGAATCACAATTTGCCTATATCTTTAAAGTTTTTATTAGACAGTTTATGACTTTTAATTGGTCAAAACAACCTGCAAACATTCAGGGTATTATTTTAGTTGTTCTAACAGGGTTTTTTTAAGTCTCAGATAACTCCTCACAGTTTTTAAATTAAATACTCCTAAAACTGCTTTTTTTTTTTTTTTTTTGCTTGAGTAGCACATCTGTGTTTCTTGAAGTCAGCTCTGCTATTATCATAATCATCATCTGGGATTCATTCCCCCTCTTTCTCTTTAGACAGAATAAAAAAGTATGTGGTTCATTTGCTGTCTTATTTTAAAGTCGCAAATGCTACATTACCGGTTATAGCAATAATTTTATTTATCTGCTTGCTTTGTTTCGAGTAGTGGTAGCAGTGGAGGAAGCGGCAGTCGAGAAAACAGTGGGAGTAGTGGAATTGGCATACCCATTGCAGTGCCTACACCCTCACCACCAACTATTGGCCAAGGTATTTATTACTAAGTTGATCAAGGCCCAGAAACCTGTTTTAGCAAACAATTTAGAAAAAAAATTGGATTCTATGCAACATATCATCAGTCTCAGTATCCTCTGCTAATTCTTCTAGTTCAGCAACTAGATACATTTATAGGGCTTGCTGATGGATGTAATTTCATAGATGACCTTGTTATGTAAATAAATTTCAAAGAGGACTGAACATTTGTAGAGCTATGTTGTGATAATAGAACACAGAAAAAAGGAAAGCATTTATCTTTTATGTTTTATGTTTATGAAAAGGAACAGAACCTGGTTTAATTTTTGTTGTAGTTTTTTTTAAAAAGCAGCAATGATTTTTTTTTTCTATTTATCATTTACAACATTTTGGGTGCCAAAATAGACCCCCAAAATTGGATTTGGTTTATCTGTGATATATGTGGTTGGTTTTTCTTTCAGCTTTTTAAAGTATGTAAGTATTCCATATATATTTGTGTCAAAATCCACATTTATATAAGCAATACCCTCAAATTTTTAACAAAAATACCTTGAAAAATGCACTGCCAGCCAATAAATAATTTTGAAAATTAAAACATATGAAAAATTAGACAGTTGTCTTATCTGCTGGTGGCACATTTTTCATTGGATTTTGGTTAAAAATTTGAGCTCAGCTTATCAGTGGATGAACCTATCTGCAAGTATGTATAGTATCCTTTCAAAAGAGGATATTCCTTTATTCAGAATTGTGCTGAATCCTCACGTAGAATTAGAAAAGCAGCAGCAAGTAAACCAAATTTCTTTAATTATTAACTTAAGAGTTTGAGTTTATTTGTAGATCAAGATATGACTGGTAAGTGAATGATTTTAGCAGCACCAGTAATTGTTTTTTCTAAAGCTCTTTCAGGGTTCCAAATGTTCCTGAGATGGACAGCACGCTGAATTCAATCTTTTGAGAATAATGAAATTTGTTTATTTTTTGAAGTACTAGATAGTGTTCCTTTTCTAACTTTCTTTACAGGACTGATGAATTGATGGAATTGGTTTTTGTTCTTGTGTGGTTTTGACTTGAGTACAACAACAATTATTACTTATGTTTCCTTATTACTTATAGTTTCCTGAGCAAAAGTGTTATGCAAATACCGAAAAGGAATAAGAAATAGTAAATGAAACAAATTAAAGAATGAAGGAAAGGAACAGAAAAATAGCTAAAACTAATTTACACCAACTAAATTCACTGTCCTGAATTTTTCTTTTGTTGCAAATCATCTTTGCTCTTCAAGCCATTATGCAGCTACATACATAGTACTTTGTTATTCATGCAGTATTAATGAATAATCATAATCTGAGGATTTAACTGTCTAACTACACTTTTGTCTTTTATCTTCTGCATAGTTTACTTATTTAAAGGGGCATAGTAGCTCTCAAATATTCATCATGAATATTGGAGTTATATAGCATTGTGCCTTTTGAGATGTTAATATATATATTTATATAAGTTAAGATAAATCCTTTTCTCTCTCCCCAAAACACACGATTGATGCATTTTTTTTCTTTATCTGTTCCATGAAGCCTAGTGGATTTGAATTTTCATGTGTTTACTGTGCTGTGGTCTCCCTACCCTTTTCTCTTCCCTCCCTTACTCTTCGTTTCTGCATTGTGCTCTAAGTTGTTGTTTGTGTTTCGTTTTGCTCAAGTCGTCTTGGTTCCTTTTGGCTCTTGCATTTCAGCTGTTCCTGGGTCAGCTTCTGGTTCCCAGTATGGCACAATGACCAGGCAGATTTCCCGACACAACTCTACCACTTCTTCAGCCTCTTCTGCTGGATTTAGGAGGAATCCTTCTGTGACTGCTCCATTTTCTGCTCAACCCCATATTAATGGCGGGCCTCTCTATTCTCAAAACTCAAGTAAGGTTACTGCAGAGCATAGAACTCCTGGCTTTGTTTGGGGGCAAACCAGTCTGAAAGTTTTACATAGCTCTTGGTTTAATCATTGATTTGAGTCACTAAGGCATATCCAGATAGAACTTCTTTGTCCAAGCCATAATTGACAAGGCCAAGAAAAGTTTTGCACCTGCACAATTTGTTTCTGTCCCTCCTTCCCCTTTCTTTTCCCCCTTGTGTTGCCTGGCTTCAGTCATTCAGATGCTGTTTATGAAACCAGTTTCCCACCGCATCAGAAACTACCATTTAATCTGTAACTATAGAACAAGTTATGACTTTAGCTTTTTTTTAGAGGAAGATATTAATATGAGCAAGTTACATATTTATGCAAATGGAAGGCTAGTCTTTTCTCCAAAGAGTTATCCTTAAAACAACAGGGTTGCTTTATATTTTGCTGAAATATGCATAGGTGGTCCTTGACTTACAGCCAAAGTTGGGATCAGAATTTCCATTTGCCAAGCACCTAAAATTTTGATCACATGATCATGGGGATGCTGCAATGGTTGTAAGTGTGAGGACCAGTTGTAATTCACTTTTTTAAAATTGCCATTGTAACATTGTGACCCCATAAATGGTTATAAATTGAGGACTACCTGTAATGCAGATGAGTAACTTAATTTATGTTGAGAATTGTCTTATATTTAGAATAATCTTCCTCTTGGGTAGATAAAGCATAGTTTATTATCATTTCAAGTAAAAATAAATTTATTTTTCTTAAAATAGTACATTTAGGGTTTCTGCATCCTGTACTGTGTAGTGAAGCTGCATTTGAATATGCAGTATACCTGTACAATTCTGCATTCATAAGCCAGAATCACAGAGGTGATTATAAGGACTGTGCCAAGCATCTAGATTATTTTGCAAAACCTGCCTCATAATATTTTACACAGTCAACTGACCACTGTATTTTATTGAAAATGTGGAATTACAGTTTGGCATTTTGAGTTAAACTGTATCGGGATATGGTTTTTACATATAGAAACAGAATAGCTTTCCCAACTTGATCAGCTTTGTTTCGATTCCGATTCCCGGAATTCCCAAGCTAGGAAGGCTATTGCTGACAATTTTGAGAATTCAAGCCTACACATCTGGATCTCTGCTAGGGAGAGATTTCAGGAATGAGAGAAACACTCGAGTAGTTCTTAATATGATAAAAACATTGAGATATATTGCTACATCCAGTCTATAGTTTCAAAATAAATTGGTAATATCTGCTTGCCAAAGATATGCACATTTACAAATACATAATAATGGCTCTATCTATCACTTTCATGTGCTTTGCTAGTAAGATTAAAGGATCTTTGGGAAAGAACTTACTTAAGCATTTTTAATTTAATTTTATGTTTGCTTACAATCACATTGCTGATCTAATACATATACAGAATTATTAATGATTGCCACATCTAAAAATACTCAGTAATCATTAATTTTGACTAGATATTTCACTATTCTCTTGACTTTAAGATTTAATGCCCTAGATTTGATAAAATAAATTCTAGGTTTTCCTGGACAGCAAATTGATTTTATTGAGGAGAAAGAAGGAGGAGTAGAGTCAGTCAATCTTGGCAACAAGAGTCTTGAAAAACTGATATCTGTGTTATATTTCTTACTAGGCGCATAAGACTGAATTAATATGAAATGAGCTCAGTGTTAGTATTTAATTGTAAATATAAATACTGATTCTTTGAATTGTTTCAAATCAATCCATCTTTGGAAATCCAAGCCTCTGTTTCAAATGAGCAGTTCCAGCCGTATTACCTTTTTTAACACAGTACCTTGAACTGGGTTTAAAAAATATACAATCATTTGCATTTCCAAAGGCTATGGATCCCTCTGGCATCCTGTTATAATTGTTTCTAAGGCCAGTTTATTGATCTCACAGTATTTTATTATATTTATTATATTTAACTATCACATTTAGAAACTGCCCATCTCCCTCATAGAAAGAATTTAATCTTCACTATTACTTGTGAAAGTGTACACACACACAAACACACACACACACACACACATACTGGCTATTCCAGTTCTCCCTTAATTCTTTGTTAGCAATCCAAATTTTGAAAAACACATACACATATATATGAACATGTTAATCAGAGATGGACATACAGAACTGAGTGCGAGGAGATCAGAGACATGCTAACGGAATCCATTTTCCCCCTCCATCTGGCACCTGTTCTACATACTTTGGATTAAGCATGTAGAAACATTCAGAAACAGCATTCCCATCTTCTGCTTCTCGTTGATATTCACACAAACCATTCTAAAACCACCCTATTATTTCTCAGTTACATTACAAATGTACCCCTGCTCACAAATCTGAACAGAAATTCAGTATGAAGGACTTATCTAACATACACATTATGTATTTATTTGAGAGCCTCTGGCCTTTATCTCTAGGTTCAAGTTTCATAGTGAGGTTTGTTGGCCCTGTCAATCATTGGAAAATGCCTTAGGTAACTGGATGTGAGCATATAATTTATGGCGAATTGTTGGTTGCTGACCATTATTAGATGCTGGAAGCATTTAAAAATGCAGCTTCAACTTGTATATCATCTTAAGGCTAACATAATTCAATAGTATAAAAACTCCTTATGAATAATAATAATATGAAATCCTTAGGTTTATCTCTTGGAAAAGAACTTATTTGAATTTTTGTAATGAACATATCTGCTTTTTGCAGACCAGTTTTTTTTTATTTTCATGGAATTATACTCCTTAAAACTCCCTTTAAAAATCTCTCCGGGAATCCTCCAGTGTAGAAATTTTTAAAATATGAAAATAATAATGAATGCAAATTTAATTTCATACTAAAGAGCAGGCGGTCTATAAATTCTATTGCTGTGGCTTTTTTTTTTTTAAGCTTTCACTGTCATTGCAAGGAGCCTTTACTAGGTTTTTGCCCTTTTTACATCAGTTTCCTCCCGGGAAAACATACTTGCTAAGGAAGAAGACACAAACACCCATATAGTTTTCCTCAATTTGTCATTTCTTACAAGATTTTGTGATAAGATAGCAGGATGTCTATATTTCAAGCCCACAAGTGTTTTTAAATGGCCAGGTGAAATGTTTGAAAGAGTAGCTCACATATTATCTACCTTAGGTTTTATTTTACTTTGCTTTTTAATTGCCAGATGATTAAAAACAAAATTTAGCAGAGGCTGTGTTGCTAGGGTACCTAAGGAGGTCTTATGTGTTTCTATTCATTGCGTAGCTTTGTTGTGGTCCAGTGTTACTGACAGCTACTTTTTGTTTTTATTTTCCTTTTCCTGTATCTATGTTTACTTCCCCATTTATGGTGTGTGTTACTTCCAGTTTCTATTGCTCCACCCCCTCCCCCTATGCCTCAGTTGACTCCACAGATACCTCTCACAGGCTTCGTGGCCAGGGTGCAAGAAAACAGTAAGTTGGCAGCTTAGCTTCTCCGAAGAGTAGAGACGACTCTTACTTTCTCTCTCTCTTTCTGTTTCTCTCTTTCTCCTGTAGCATGCATGCCTGGCCAGTCAGATTCTTCTCCTTGGTTTTACTGCTTTGAGAGTTTGGATGATTTTTTTCCGTACTTAAAATGCTAATTCCATCTTGCATTTCAGCATCAACATGGAACTGAAGGGTACATTTTCTTATGCTCCAATTATTGTTACTGATAAACATTTTTTAGTCCTGTGATTTTGTTTGTTTAAGCATCCAAAATAAAACCTGGCAATTTGCTGAGAAATTAGAAAAAAGAGAACACTCACAACACCTTTCTCTCTATCTGTCTTTTGTCAAATCCCCAACCTGTTGATTTGGGAGGTAAAAATAATAATTTGATATACACATTCTTTTTAAGAAATCATGGCTATATCTGCATCCAATGATACATTAGGACATTAAATTAGCATATACACAAAATTTTACAGATACAAGTGCATGGATTTTTAAAAAGTTTTAATTTGAGAAGATAGAAGCCTTTATATAGTCACCATTAGCATTTAAACCAGGGGTCCCCAACCCCTGGGCTGCACAAATGAGTGAAGCCCCATTTCTGCATGTGCAAGATCCAGGCAGGGCACGAAACCATGCCCCCTGGGCCATGGAAAAATCTCCCTTCATGGAACCGGTCTCTGGAGCCCAAAAGATTGGGGGCCACTGATTTAAACCATTTTAGGATCAATCTAAGTGGGATGGTAAGTATGTTAAAATAACATCTCCCTATAGGATATTATATGGCTGACAGCATATATCAAATTGGACATATTAACAGAGGATTATGTGACCCGGGAAGACTCCCTGCCAATAATGGACTTTTATCTAACCTTTCTGTATAAAAATTGTGGCAGACAATTCAGGACATCATTGAAAATGTGAAAACAAGTTAGCATTTCTTTGACTGAGGTGTCAGCTGATCTTTAAATGGCTGCACTTTAAATCTGTCGGGAAGTGATACTGAAAGAATGGCTCCAAAACAGAAATGACATCTTAAAAATCATATTTATATTTAAACTTATGTCAAAATTAAATAGGACTGATAGAAGAGGACAGCTGCATGATCCAGAAAAAGACATTGCTGATGCTACATGAGTACCCTGCCATGGTATCAAACATCCTTCTCTCTTTGAAACCAAAGTGTTATACAACCCTAATAATTATTCATTTCCAATATTTATTAATCTCTCCCTTCTGCCAAATTCAAAATTACAATTTGGTAGCAATTTCTGGAAGGATTGTAGGGCCCGTACCAAATTTTGATAGATTGTATGTGACCTTGGGACAACTTTTGCTCCTGTACTTTGGATCAGTTTCAGAGTTAACTGCTGCAGAGAATAATACTGGTGATTTCTTTGGTGTCCTGCATCACATTTAAATTAGACCCTTCTTTCTTGTTGACAGTTTGGCTCTGCGCATATGTTTTATATTGCAGAGTTGGAAAAGAGTAGCCAAAATCCTTAAGAGAATTACAACAGCTCCTATACATTTCCTGAAGGGTTTTCCTTGAAACAAAAGCAGACCTGCTAGAACTGTATAAAATCAGTTATCTTACGAAAATAAGGAGATTTTTTCCCCCTCCTACTTGCAATGGTAGGTTTGGTGGCTCATTCTTTAAATTTAAGGAAATTCAGGAACAATTTAAGGAAGTGCTTTTTTATAAAATGCACAGCTGAACAGTGAACTATGTCTTCATTGGATGTAGCGAAGATAGAGATAGTAAGGTAGCATTCCTTTCATCTTTCCAATGTCAGTAAGTATTACTTTTATCTTCAATCTTTTTGTTTCTATGGGACCAAGGTACACATTTTTAGGTAACTGGATCTAATCCTGAATTTAAAGTTGCTGTTGTCCTTAAGAGCATGTGAATGCCCTTTATTTTAAGATTGTCTGAAGCTTTTCCTGCTTTTATGACATCCTAAATATATAGTATTCTAATCTTATTTTTTGGAAAATAATAAAGACTGGTTGTAACTTGATAATGGAGATAGTTCTGTATTGTCTTGATAGTGGAAATGTAGCAAAAATTGATGTTTCATACATCTTAAGCAATTCTTGCCCTAGTTTTCCAATCCTGCAATCACATATTGAATTGAATTTATATGTACAGTAATTGTAATTAAAGAATTGTGTTCAATTATACTATGGAAACACAGAACATTAGTTTATGCATTTCATATTCCAGATAAATCCAAGCAACTGGTTTTCCATTTTTTTCCTTAGTCCTTTTAAACAAAGAATAAATAGAATAAGTGAAAATAATCAATCAATTGGACACTTAAGATTTATATTAAATGCAAATGTACCTTGGGTTATTCTAAGCTGTATCTGGTGCTACATTAATGGACTTGAGCTTGCTTAATGGGACTTCTTCCTGTTGTTTTTCATTCTGCTTCTTGCCTGTCCAAATTTCAAGTATATCTCCAAAAATTTCCCAATTATTTGCAGCACTTTTGGGTGCTTGACTGCAGGAGGAATTTTAAGTTTCTCTAGTAGGTTAACATCAGGTGTGAATACCTTAAGTACATGAAACATGTAGTATTATTGTATCTATGAAAAGTTTTCAGGTTGAGAAGCTCTTTTGTGGGGAAAAATTAATTGAAAGAAGAACTGAATGCTAGAACTTTTATAACTTAAGCCAAAGAATTCTGCAGTGAAAATATTTTCTCTTCAAGCCATTGTACTGCTTTTTACTGGATTAAGTCCACGAACTGTTCAACTTTTACAGGACAGTTGGGCTTGGCTAATAAATCAAGGATACAATCCACTAAAAATATTTATTTTTATAAAATATGAGAACATATATATTTGGTAGAACAGTTGCTAGGTCTGATGACCTTATGGGTAGGAGAGGTTCTCACAATATTGTGCCTATTGGCATATTACACTGTGTTGAAAACGTTGATACTATTCACTTATCAAAGCCCAGTTATCAGGTTTGGATTCTGGAATGGACCCATTGTGCTTAGATCCACCTTCTTTAGTATATGTGAAAAAAGGAGAGCCCTAATATGTTAGTAAGGAACATTTATGGGCATTCTCTAAACTAAGGCACAATTGGTTCTAAGAATTTTTATGATAACTGAGGAAGTTACCTCTGCAATATATGAAATATTAAAGTAGTAAATAATAAGAACATACCAATACATCTTCAAGAAGTTGTATTGTTTCATTTAAGGAAAAAATAACCATCACAGCAGGCAACCAGCCCACAATGGAAGACCTCTAGCCTAGTGTCACCTTTTCTCTCTTATCTCTTCTAAGAATGGTTCCTCCTGGGTTTCTTTCTAAGGTACATCATATTGGGCAGATGCTGAGCCTCTAACACTACTACAGGTACCCTGAATGCATAATGAGGCCTCATTCTCTTGCAAGAAATTTGATGTAGTGTAGATACAACTTGAAGCAGATGCAGAAGGTCAGCACTATAACCCATTGTGGTTCCTCCCAGAAAGTAGACAAAGGGAGAGAACAAAGCATTTCATACATCCCAATGAATAAGTATGGTTGACAGATGATAATGAGATACCTTCCTGTGATCAAGGTCTATACTCCAAAGCAAGAATTTTAGGTCCTGCTACAATAAAAAGGCATATCTATTACAACAGACATTCAACAGAAAAGATTTTATATTCTTGATACTTAGTCATTACTTTAAAAACAACCCAAAGAGAAGGGAGGGGTGGGAAAACAAATTCACTATTCATAATAGCATTTCCCATCCAACACCAGTAGATTCCAAACACCCGGAAAGTGATTAGCAATCAGCCACATGTTCAGTGAACCCCACACTATATTTTATTGATTGATTGATTGATTAAATTTTGCCACTACTCTAGGCTGCTTACAATAATCAAAAAGAACAAAATGAAAGGAGTGTAAACACAACAGAACTAAAATGATTGAATAATAAAATAAACTATGAAAAAGAACACTGTGAGAAAATATCAATATGAAAAATGGATGGATGGAAAGCAAAGCGTCGGGGAGAAGTGGGGGAAGAGGTGGAGTCTGCCATCAATCCAGCAACCATCTCTGTTGTGGAATTCCCCCATTTGGTCCCCAGTTCAACAGGCAGAGGAAGATCTTCAGGCGCTGTGGAGGATTGGAGGGTGGAGGCAGAGCTTAGCTAGAGGATAGGATGTTCCAAAGGGTGAGTGTTGCAGCAGAGAAGCCTCTTCTTCTGGATCTGGATAGTTGGAGCTATCTAACCCATGGGATCTGAAGTAGGCCCTTTCTGCTGGCATGAGTAGGCCAGGCTTGTACATGCATATGCATGTTGGATATGCACAATGATTTTTTGGAAGAACATTGATTCTTAGCCTGAGGCATTATTTATACTATTAAAATGTAAAACTAAAGTATCACATGATGATACTTTAGCAACAGTGTTTTTAAAAGGACCTTTAGTGGCTAGATTTTCTTAAGAGATATATGAGAAAGAGAGATATATCAGTGTTGTCCAGTTTAATCTGAGGGTGAGAATCTGCCATGCTTTGTTGTGAAAAATAATAGCAATAGCACTTAGTACTTAGACTTATATACCGCTTCACAGTGCTTTACAGCCCTCTCTAAGCGGTTTACAGAGTCAGCCTATTGCCCCCAACAATCTGGGTCCTCATTTTACCAATCTTGGAAGGATGGAAGTTTGAGTCAACCTTGAGCCGTTCAAAATCGAACACCTGGCGGGAGCAGTGAGTTAGCCTGCAGTACTGCATTCTAACCACCGCACCACCAGGGCTCTTTAACCTTTGATCGTGTTCAAGGAGAGATTAGAACTGCATTGAGACAAAGTTTATGCTTTTTAGGCTAAACCCATCAAGTCAAGGAACAGATTTCATGTCCATTCAGTGATGACCCCATGTGCATATTTAAAAAATTTTTTTAGGACAATATAGGAAAAATTTAAAAATATGCACATGGGGTTATCACTGAATGGATGTGAAATCTGTTCCTTGACGTTGATTACTTTTCTCTTCCATTTCCATTTAAATGATGAAGTTGATAATTAGCATCAAAATATGAAGACCTTAAGTATTTTGAAAGATGTGCCCCAATATCACTGATTATATTAACATTTGGAAATAATTCAGCCAAAGTGATGCATTTTTCCAGTTACATTTAGGTTTATTTGTACTAATGATAAATATAGATATCATTTGCATCTATTGAGTGGTATTCAAATTGCTTTACTATTGCTGAATGATACTCTTTTAAGTAAAAGTTATAGCAATTGTCTACTCTGGGACTTATCACTACATGTCCTAAGTTACAGGATTTGTATGTGAGACAGTTGATGAATGAGATTTTAGTTAAGTAGCTTCTTTTGAATGAGCCTTATCATCTACTACATGTCAGGATGTTACTGAGGATGCTGCAAATGGAGATATGTTAGGGATTTAGATAATAAAGACTGATGAAATTTTCTGAATATTGTAGGTAGCTTAAGGCCGATTCTCCTGCCCTGTACTGCAAGACAGGAATGTTTGTGATGCAGATTAAAAATAGGCCTTCCTTCCACCCATCATTACCAAAAGGAGACTTTGCTTGCATTAGAAGTGATGTTCTTTGCAGTGCCTCTGCATCTGGATCTTTATTCATGTAAAGCAAATATAAGCTGATAAAATAAGACATTTGGCTTACAGCATTCAGCAACAGCTACACCAGCCTCTTGAATACAGAGTATGATGCCTTGAGAATCATTAAAGTGATAGTCTACATCTCACTTCTGCTAGTAATCAGCTTATGCCTTTGGAGTATCTGCTTTGAAGTTAGCATCTATAGTTCTGTGGCTGCCAGTAACTTGCAAAGTTGTATGTCATAGCATTTTAACATATAAAGCATTCATCTCTAATCTATGCATGATACTGTTAGTGCATGTAACTAGTTTCTGTAATAGGTATGGATCTCTGATCATGGATTCATTTCTGTCTGAACTAAAATTGACCAAATATTCTTCTTTCACTGATTCACCAGTTGCCGACAGTCCAACTCCACCTCCTCCACCACCTCCAGATGAGATGCCTATGTTTGATGACTCTCCACCACCTCCACCACCACCACCAGTGGATTATGAAGATGAGGAGGCTGCAGTAGTGCAGTACAATGATCCTTATGCTGATGGTGATCCAGCCTGGGCACCTAAAAACTATATTGAGAAAGGTAAAGGATGAATAGATTTGCACTAAACATCCCTTTCCAGCTTCCTTAGGGAGATTTAAGCCAAATGTACCCCATTCAGATGACACCACCAACTGGATGACTTGACATAAATCCCCATTTTCAGAGTTTCAATACGCCTTCCTCCCAAAATTTTGCAGGTTAGGAAATTAATGCTAACCAGATCTATGGAATTGTGTATAAGGGTTACACTAAGATCTTGGTTGTACTGAAACAATAAACTAAGTGAGCAGTCTATGGCCCTCCAGTTGTTGGATTGCATCATTGCATTATATGTTGACTAATATTGATAGAAAACATGTATTTCATGTGTTAGAAATCAAATGTAAGTATTGGAAATATAAACCTATATTGGATTCTATCCTTGTTTTTCAACTTCATTTCCACCAGTTGTATAAAGGTTTTCCTATGATTAACCTGTGATATCTGAACATCCTTCCTCTCTAACAGAAGTGGTGCTAAGTATCCACAAATTGATAGTTGATATGTTCCTCTGTTATTAGCTGCTGTGTACTTTATATTAAGTCATAAAATGTTTTATTTTCAGTTCAGCACAGCCTTCTCAACATGGTGTCCTCTAAATGTGATGGGATTTGTTATTGTTAGTTGCGAAGTTGTGTCCGACCCATCGCGACCCCATGGACAATGTTCTTCCAAGCCTTCCTGTCCTCTACCATCTTCTGGAGTCCATTTAAGCTCACGCCTACTGCTTCAGTGACTCCATCCAGCCACCTCATTCTCTGTCGCCCCCTTCTTCTATTGCCCTCGATCTTTCCCAGCATCAGGCTCTTCTCCAGTGAGTCCTTCCTTCTCATTAGGTGGCCAAAGTTCTTGAGTTTCAACTTCAGGATCTGGCCTTCTAAAAGAGCAGTTAGGGTTGCTCTCCTCTAGGACTGACCGGTTTGATCACCTTGCAGTCCAGGGGATTCGCAGGAGTCTTCTCCAGCACCATAGTTCAAAGGCCTCAATTCTTTGGCACTCAGCCTTTCTTTTCTTTTTTTCAAAATTTTATTTATAATACAATTAAAAAAAACATTGGATATAACATGACATTCCAGTATCTTATCAAATTATTCCACATTTTACATTTGATTCTTATCAAATTATTCCACATTTTACAGTCGGTTCTTCATCTCTGAATATACATCTAAGTTTTATATGCGGTACTTATTCTAAAATAACATATATTTCTATCTTAACGCTAGTCTTTAATTCCAACCATCCTCCTCGAATCTCTCTAGCGGTAAAATTTATCCCAGGTTTCGGAGTAAACTGATCCACATTTGTCTTTCAAAACCATTGTAAGCCTGTCCATTTCCGCACAGCCTTTCTTATGGTTCAACTTTCACAGCCATACATTGCAACTGGGAAAACCAAGGCCTTGACTATACATACTTTTGTTGTCTCTGTTTTTTAGTATGCTGTCTAGATTTGCCATAGCTTTCCTCCCCAGGAGCAAGTGTCTTTTAATTTCTTGGCTGCAGTCCCCATCTGTGGTGATCTTGGAGCCCAGAAAGATAAAATCTGTCACTACCTCCATTTCTTCCCTATCTATTTGCCAGGAATAGAGAGGGTCGGATGCCATGATCTTGGTTTTCTTAATGTTGAGTTTTAAGCCAACTTTTGCACTCTCCTTCTTCACCCGCATCAAGAGGCTCTTTAGTTCCTCTTCACTTTCTGCCATTAGAGTGGTATCATCTGCATATCTTAGGTTGTTGATATTTCTCCCGACAATCTTAATTCCAACTTTTGATTCATCTAGCCCTGCCTTTCTTATGATGTGCTCTGCATATAAGTTAAATAGGCAGGGCGACAGAATACAGCCTTGCCGGACTCCTTTCCCAATTTCCCTACTTCTTAATTGGCATGCAATGGAAGTAATGCATCTGCACTCTTCTTGTAACAAATATTTATTTTTTCAAATAAATCGTACACTGCTCACTCACATTTTGAGATTACAGCCAATTTTGACACAGCAGCACTTTTGGTTTGAGATAAATAACCAAAGTAAAGTAATGTGACAGCATTTGAGGGATTGTAAGTCTGTAACAAGAATGAGAATTGAATTTTTAGCATGCCACATTTTGTGGGTGGTGGCAATTGGGCTTTATTTTCCTTATACAGGGATAAATTTGAGGAAGCATGGAATTTCCTTTCACCCACTTAGTTTATTTAGTTTGATATGGAGTATCCAGAATGCAGAAATCACCATAAGGCTTTGAATGTTTGATCCAGCAAGCTTTTGAGGATCATTTTATTTGAAATGTTAAGGATTAGATTTGGGATATCGTGCAAAATGTAAGCTAGAATGCAGAAATAGTCATTTCGTTTCATACTCATTTCAACTGTTCAGTCAATCTGATATTGGCTGTAACTCTCACACCCACTTTATCTTATCCTGCAAAATAAAATTTTTATATGGTGAAGGACTATTTCGTAGAAACTTAAGAAACTGTGAAGAGTTGTAGTCCTGCCCAGCTGGGTGACTTTGGGTCAGTCCATCTCTTTCAGCGCAATTCACTTCTCAGAGTTGCTTTTATTGGGAAAACAGAAGGAGAAAGAGCATTGGTATGTTCCCCACTGTGATCTCTGTGTGTGTGTGTGTGTGTGTGTGTGTGTGTGTGTGTGAGAGAGAGAGAGAGAGAGAGAGAGAGAGAGAGAGAGAGAGAGAGAGAGAGAGAGAGTCCTAGAAGTGATTTTAGAACAACTTGTGACAAAATTCATTGGTGTCTCTCTTTCCATTTTTCTAGTTGTTGCCATATATGACTATACAAAGGACAAAGATGATGAGCTGTCGTTCATGGAAGGTGCAATCATTTATGTGATAAAGAAGAATGATGACGGTTGGTATGAAGGTGTATGCAACAGAGTGACTGGCCTGTTTCCTGGAAATTATGTTGAATCAATCATGCACTATGCAGATTAATTCTTTTTTTCAGGTCAGGCCTTGCCTTCAGTCATGCCATAATGATCTTCAAAGGGTAAATTAACACTTGTCTTAATGCTCCTTAAAATGTGCAAATCCTTTCCAGGCCATACTGTTTAAATGGCATGATTGAATGTTCATCTGTAAGCATCTGTTTCTGGAGTTTGTAAAATGAACAAATATTGTGCAGAATGGAATGGTTCTCAGAAATATGGTATTTTCTCCAGAATGGCCCAGTCTAAACATTCTGGGTGAGGTTTGTGTTTCCAAAAGTCTTTCTTTTGGATCATGAAGTGAGTCATGGTGTTCAAGACACCTTTTGCTTCCAAAACAAGAGTTCTACAAACCAGTTTGCATTCCAGAAGACACACTTCCAGAAACATACAACCACAGAATGATTGGATTGATCCATTTCAGAGGGAGAAACAGAACATTCCATGAAAAAGCTATTCTGTTTTGCAAATAACTGAACTCTTTATTACTGATTATGCTTATTTACCTATGCGTTGTTTTCTACGACCAGCCTAAATATTCTGGGGAAGTAGGGTATATACTATTTAATGACTCAAGATTCAAATCGTGCCATTGTTTTCTTTTCTCAGTGCAACAGCGTGATAAACTAACAACTGTTAGACTAACATTAAATCTGGTTGAAAAGTTTAATTAATGCTGGTCATTTACCTTTATTTAGACTATTGCTCATCCTCAAAATATAGTATTTGTTTAAAAGCATGCATAAAAACTTATGTATTGAATTACACTTTTTTCTGAAAATCCAAGATGCTTCCAATTTGTTGTAATCTTTTACTGGAGTACTTTCACTAAGAGTCTCTTCCAGTGAGTCCTTTGAATCTCTATCAAAAATGTCCATGTGAATCAAAGATGGGTGGTCTTATGATGTGTGTGTAATTTGTACCTGAGTTTTTAATGAGTAAAATTGCATTTGACTTTTCCATTCATAAATACATAAATGAACCAAAGGTCTTGTCCATTACTTTTGTTGGCTTGCCTTGCTTTGCAAAGCAATATTGAAGCATGTTGACTTACCAAATCTCCCCCTTATCAACAGGATCATGTTTAATTGCAAGTCCAAAAATGTTACACCCAATAAAGGGAAATGTACACTTCTGCAGGCCTACCATATATTCAGATTGCACTTATTTGGCTTATTCATTAGTAAATATATTTGAAGAGTGCTACCCATGACTTTGAGTAGCTACTATTGGAAACAGAAAGCACATCAAAAAATGTGGGAGAAAGTATAAAACAAAGCTGTTTTAGCTTGCTAAAATGCCTAGTAGTTTTCTTTTTCAGGTCACTTACCAAGTTATAGTGATCTGGGAACAATTATAGAGCAGAAATCTGTTTCTCTTCTTGGCTACCAGAGTGTGGGCAGGGATGGTCAAGTTTATAATGCTAATGTACCACAAGAGAGGTGAAGTAAACATTTAATCACTTTTTAATTTCAGCTGGATTGGTACTTTTCCTGTTAACAGGCATCCTTTTGCTGTAGAACTGCCTTAAGAGAGGAGCTTTAATGACACGTTGCAAAAGTAGATGAAGGTGCAGAAGGTGGGCAAACAAACAATCCCAAGTGACTGTTCTATTTAAAACTATGAAGGTCTCTTGTCCTGCTGAAAGTAAAATTTTCATCATTGGGGGATTTCTACTGATTTTTCCACATCACTATAAACAGCGAGTGTCTAGGAATACAGCTCTTGTGGGCCTAAGAACAGGGATATATTTCCATAGCATTGCTGTTTCTAGTCAGGTATTCCACTAAAAAAAGCAAGAATAGCTTATGTAGAAAAAGACATAGGTTGTCGTGCAAGCTGTTTGGCTTTTAGTATGCAGGTGAACATCTACAGTTTGAACACAAGGTCAGACGACAGTTCTGGTTTTCAACAGTACACAAGGAAAATTATAAAGGGATATGTTGCTTTGTGTAGTAAAGATTTATTTGAGCTCAATCACTGTCCTAATGGGCATTAGATGATGAACAAGCAAGTGTACTAAATACAAGAACAATAATATTATGTAGTGTGACATTCGATATTGAAGGATCTCTTGCCTTGTTGTTCCTTAAATGAACCTAATTGCTTTATTTGCCTTTTCCTGATTGTTAACATGTTATTTCTGACATCAAATAGCAACCCACAAAACCTATTTGTATCCCCTTTATAAATTGGAACGCTTCTTGATTTGTATATAACCTGTTTTAATTATAACAAATATGTACAGTCTTTTATAATAAACCATTCTTTAATTTTCTGGGTACTTTTAAATTCTGATAGGCAATTTAATTATTCGAGCAGTTGGTTATAGTCCCAGCACACATGAGAAACGGCAGAAATAATTTGATACACTGATTGTATTTTATTGTTTGTGGCCTTCAGCATCAATAGTGAACAGTGTAAACAAATGCCCACATAAAACAAGAAACCTCTTCATTAAAAACATAGGTACCACGTGTTGCTACCAATTTAACAGATTGATTGTGTTTCAGTGTTGCATAAGGCTTATGTGGGCATTTGTGTAAACAAATGCCCACATAAAACAAGAAACCTCTTCATTAAAAACATAGGTACCACGTGTTGCTACCAATTTAACAGATTGATTGTGTTTCAGTGTTGCATAAGGCTTCAATAAAAGCATTTCATAAGCCTAGTTACTTAACTAGAACTTTTTTTAAAAAAACGAGAACTCCACCAGAAGCAAGCCAAGATGTTCTGAAACAGTTTAGGCACAGTCTGGTAAAATAGCTGCCAGAATCACCAGGAGGAAGAAGAGGATCATTTGTTTCGAGACAAGACAATTTCTGCCAGGTGCATAAGGGCATCTCTTTCTGGAGATGGTCTAAGCTTGCTAATCTCCTTCACTGCTTCATGACAATAACGCTGGGCGAGGTAGGTTGTTTGCTGTATGCCACCGCTCTAAGAAAAGACCAAAATATTAAAGGAGTTAGTGAACCATACAAAGCTGCTGCTTTCCTATTTTGCAATCGGTTTTGTGAAAGTTTAGCTGATTCTTTTTTAGAACTGCATTTTATAGATCCATACAACTTGAAGGTAATTGTAGACGTAAGCTACTTTGAAATGTTCCTTATCTCCAATGTGCTTTATACTACCATGGATGCCATGATTTATGAAAATGGCCTTGAGTCTTAAACAACCCCCAACTCATTAATATAAAAAATGGCAGTCTGCTGAGAGTAGCACGTATGAATTACCAACACAATATTTACTTGATCCACTTTCAGTATTATCATCTGTTAGATCCGTGTTTTTCAAACTTGGCAACTTTAAGATGTGTGGATTTCAATTCCTAGAATTCCCCAGCCAGTTCGGTGGCTGAGGAATTCTGGGAGTTGAAGTCCACACATCATAAAGTTGCCAAGTTTGAAAAATACTGTGCTAGATACACATCTCTGCAGAAGCTAAAGGCAACTTATATGGGAGACGTATATATCACTTCCCTTTATTCCATGCAACAATCATTTGAATAAGACTGGGCTAAAAGAAAATGATTTGGCTCAAAGTCACCTTATGAATTTTCATGGCTAAAGATGATCTTGAATTTGGGCCTATTTTCTAGTCCAATTCTTCATTACTACACCACATTGGCTCTCCATGAACATTCAGATTCTATAAGGAATCTCGTGACTAGCTCTTCATGAACATTCAAACAGTTCTATACAAGAATCTCATATGTTTGCTTGCAAAATAGCATGGTTTTATTAAAAAGTTTAATCTGTGCCTATATAATAATTGCTGTAGCATGAACATGGATTTACTATAGATGCTGTAACTTTCTTCTTAGAATAATAGAATCAGACACACAGGATGTCAATGCCAGCATGATGTGTTTTTCCTGACTGTATTAAAAACATAAAGAGGTAGTCCTTGCTTAACAACTGGCCTGTTTAGTTATTTTTTGAAGTGATGACAATATTGAAAAATAATTATAATCAGTCCTTGCATTTCCAGTAAGCAGAGTCAACAGAGAAGCTGATAGTAAAACTGCAAGTCACATCTCATGATGTTTCGCTTAACGACCACAGTGGAAGTGAAACTGTAAGCATCGTGGTTATGTGATGTCTCACTTAGCAATAGTGTTGCAGGTCCCAGCTGTGGTTAAGTGAGGACCAGATGTACTTGAATCAGCATTGTATCTATTGATGTTTGGTCTGCAAGGAAGAGTCAAATCACAAGAGTATACCAACTTTTCTTTAATGAAGGTTTTATCTTACCTGCAATACAAATTCCTGGGCACGTTGGATATCGCCTGGATAAGTGAATCGCCTCATTATCATGGCATTAATTTCTGGGAACTAGAACAGAGAAAATATTATTGTCCCATCTTAGGCAGTTCTTTGCATACTAATAATCTAAATGAGTTTTTTTGCATACTGATAGACTCTAAATGCAGGCACAGCTACATATGAATCTTTTTGTAGCTTGTTGGATATTTTTCTTCTTATGATCCAGAATTTTATCAGAAGCAATCTTACTGAAGAAGACTCTCAGCATATTGATGACTCTCAGGTGCAGGCAGGTTAAGAGATTACGTTATCTGACAGTTCTTAATTTTCAGACAAACCAAG
Source organism: Protobothrops mucrosquamatus (assembly GCF_001527695.2). NCBI lineage: Eukaryota > Metazoa > Chordata > Lepidosauria > Squamata > Viperidae > Protobothrops > Protobothrops mucrosquamatus. The sequence continues at coordinate 1,023,674 of NW_015386400.1, read as the reverse complement.
TAAAACTGAGTTGATGAACTGAAAATGTCTGTTTCACTTTAATTCATTTCAAGGAGCCAGAATGGATTATAATATATTTAAGAAACTGTCACTTGAAAAAAAACCAAATATAGTGGTGGATTCTATATGAATTTGTGTGTATGCATGTATGACAAATTGGCCCAAAAGTTGGATAAGAATTTTCTTTCTTTTTCTACAGTGTAATTTGGCCAGGACCTAACAAGTTTCCTAATGATTACAATAAAAAAATACTGTATTCAAATCTTTGCAATCCCCAGAATTCAATCAGGTAGCAGGCACAACTGAAAGGAAGTAGCCATCACTTTTATATTAGTTTGTGAATTTTCATATGAGATGCAGTAAATGGAGTGAATGCTTTAGCAAAATAAGGACAAGTCAAACTGACTTCACATCTAAGGTTTGAGTGATTTTGGCTTAGTGTGTTATATAAAAATAATGGTTTCCTCTTTCCAGTTGTGTCCGACTCTAGGGAGCGTTGCTCATCTCTTTCTTGGCCAAGGAAGCCAGAATAGTCCAAAGACATTTCCATATCATACGGCTAGTGTGACTATATGCCGAGGTGCATGGAACATTGTTACTGTCCCACTGAAGTGATATCCATTTATCTATTCTCATTTGCATACTTTCAAACTGCTAGGTGGGCAGGAACTGGAGCAAGTAACAAAAGCTCACCCCACTGCACGATGCTTGGGTCTCGAACTTGGGCTGTCAACTTTACAGTTTTTAACTGTATGTTATATACAGGAAGCCAATGAAGTTTGTTTTAAAAAAGCATGGATAAACCACAAATTGAGAGCCAGTTTAGCATAGTGGTTAAAGAATCAGACTAGAAATGGGGAGACCGGGAGTTCTAATCCTGCCTTGGACACAAAGTGTCCTTTTAGGCCACTCACTCATTTCAGCCCTAGAAGGGAGGCAATGACAAACTATTTCTGAAAAATGTTGGTAAAAAATTTATAGGGATCTGTCCAGGCAAGAATCAGACACTGAACCCCTCCCCCAAGAATCAGACACTGAACCCCTCCCCCAATTAATATAAAGGTTATATCCAACTTCCAACTATGTAAAATCTTGGCACATTCAAACCCAAACAGATATCTACCTTTAACTTTTAACGATCCAGTCAATAAATTTAATCATGCCTTTTGTTGCTAATTTGACTTAGGATAATAAGAAATCAGTTAAGGGTTGGTATTATTCTGAGTTATTGCTTCTAATTTGAAAAGCATCTGTAGAGGCTACCTTTCCTTCCTTTAAGCATCTTCCTTATTTTTCTTCAAAGCATGCATACACAACAATACTTTTTAATTTTAGCATGAATAAAACTCAACTAAACGTGTAATATCTTGGGAAGAAAGTAGAGTCTCTGTTGTTTATACCTGCTGGCAAGCAAATAAGACAGGTCCAGTGGCTATTCCAAGTTTAAGATCCGCTGATGCAGGCTTTCCTAGCTGTTCAGAACATGATGTAAAATCCAGCACATCATCTACTAGCTACAGTAAACAAAGAATATACAATACAAAGTTTACAAGATATCCTTACAAGGATCTAAGTAAAGCATACTTGTATAAATGTTACCAAACCTCCCCCTTTTGATTGATTAAAAATTCTGTGTCTTTAAGTCATCGTTATATGTTACCTGAAATGCTATCCCAAGGTTTTTTCCATACAGATATGCAATTTCATGAACTTTGGGATCAGGGCAGCTTAGTACAGAAACCTGAAAAGGAAAAAAGAACAGAATCTCTGGTTATTTCCCATTATTCATATGTGTCAACAATGCACCAACAGAGAAGCAGACATCAATAACTTCATTCTGTCCAAAGATCTGAAGAGTTTTGGGATCAGATAGATCGACGAGAGATAGAGATATCTTCATATCCAAAAATGGATTAACTTTGAAATATTTATTATATTTGCACATACATATAACTGCAAACACAGAGGCTAACACATATAATAAGATTATGGTTGCAAAATGATTTGTTAGTTTTACAGTCATCATCAAATTTCATTGTAATATAAAGAGAAACTATAACAAATGCTGAGAGACCCATCATTAACCATTAGTTTTATTAACTTTTCTAATAATATTCTTTATCAGACAGCTAAGTTGATATATAATCAGAAAATAACCAACAGGGCAAAAACCTATGTTATATTACAGAAGAGTTAATATGATGGATGCTGGGCATTATGTTTTTAGGGTGCCAAATCTTTTGGCTTTAAACTAGCACTTTAAACTTTACTTGTAAAATAAAGTAGAATCTTCTAACTTATTCCAAAACTGTGCAATCTGCTCTATGAAGAACACTTCTGAAAAATATTTGCACTTGCTCTATTTTTGATGATAAACCCTATCCAGAATTCACTAAGATATGAATCCCTCTGGCCAGATCCTTCCCAAGAATGCAAGAAAAAAATGGTGCTTTCTACCAGGACCTCACTTTCCAAGCATACTATTGGTTTAAGGATTTATAGTCCAAGTTCTATCCTCATCTAATACTGATTTTTCATCTGGTACAGGGCTTATATTTAATTCTAGATTAGGAATGCCTATGATCAACAAGGCAGGACTGAGCCTCCATCCATTAGTTTGCCCATATATGGTCTCTCATTGCCGGCAATGTTTAGTGTAATCTGTAATCTTTTAAGGTGCTGTGTGGTGTTTCTTAAACCCTGGCTTATATAACGGATTCCTTTTTTATTATGACATGCATTAAAAAAAGATTGGGAATATCTGTTTAGTATTTCTGCTGTCTTCTTGGAGTCACCTGAAATAATGCAGCACAAGGCAAATTAAAGAAACTTCAAAGAATTCCATTTGCTGAAGTGCTAAGTAACACCTAGATAGCACTACAACTGTAAAACCATTATTTGCTCAACCAAATTATTTCAATGCCTTCTCTGAAACTGATGAAATAGAAAATTACGTTCATCATAACTGGTGTTTTGAATTCAGCTCCCATTTTTTCATTAGGCTTAATGTATTGGTTGTTATTTTCTCTCAATTTTTCTCTCTGGAAAATGGACCAAAGATATCACTGCAGCCATTTTGTCAAAACCTTTATATTCATAAGCTTGTTGAAAAAATGGATCAATCTTCTAATTCCTAATCTGTCTCTCCTCCACACATTAAGATAAATTAACAGAAAAGATGGAACGTACATACTGCTTTACAGCTGTGTGCTATAAGACTTGCAGTCTTCTTAAAAGTTTTTTCGAGGTAGTGAGAAAATCTCTCATTTTCATTTTCTTTGGAACCCAGCTGAAGAAATTCACCTGTAAGAGGTAAAAAAGATCAATAGTGTTAGCAACTAACTGCCAAGGAAATGAAAATTCTGTTATTTTTAGGTATGTTGCTAAAAAGCCTTACCACGCACCAGATCTTCAATCACTTGCGTTATTATAGAAAGGACAGTTGTGTTCCCAATACGTGCTAAAACTAAAGATGCTGTAGAAAGGATGAAATCACCAGCTAAGACTGCCTGGAAAAGAATAACTGATTTTAAAATACTCTATTTGGCACCATTATTCAATTTACAGATTTGCATACCATTTTTTAATGCAAATCAGAGAACTTACCAACAAATAAATCTGGAAGGCAATATCAGAAATGCAATTACAAAGAACTTTACACACTTTATATTTTTTCTCAGTTATATAAAATATTTTCATAATTCAAATTTAGAATAGGTTTGCCAGAGTGATAAGACAATGAGAGATTGGAAAGGAATTCTGGAAGTTGAAGTCCATACATCTTAAAGTTGCTAAGGTTGAGAAACAGTGCTTTATACTCCTAGAAACTTCATCTAGTTCCTTTGTCTTGAGAAAATTCAATAACAGGGTTGAGGTGCCACTCTTATCTTCTACCAAGAGGAAGTTTCTTTATATTAAATTATATCAACACCTATTATCTGCACATAGCTAAGAACACTGAATTCCCTTATATATGTTTGCACTGAATTCCCTTATATATGTTTGTGGGAGTGTCAACCGCATATTCAAAGCTTAACTGAAATACTTCGGCATCAAGCAAGACCTAGAGTTGTCTTTCTTCAAAAAACAAAAATTAATATCTGCTTTTAATTATTTCACTTTCCTCCCTAATCCTCTTCAATCAAGCTGCTGTGATCTTGTTTCTTTCCCAGTCCCTAGTTAGAGACTTCTGGGCTTATCAACAATCAACAATCCTTCTGGGATACTTTACGTATTTCGCTGATTGTTGATTTTTCTCTGGGCTTTTCTTTGGACATATATTTCTTTCTTTCTTATGCTGTATTGCTGCATTTTGTGTCATGCAGATTAAAATAGCAGATAACTCAAGTAGCATTGCCACATCAACAATACTTTCTATAGTTAAGAAAAAATACTTGCCTTCCTTTCCCCCCAGATCTGATTAACAGTAACTTTTCCTCTTCTTGAATTAGCATCATCAATTACATCATCATGAACTAGTGTTGCGGTATGGATCATTTCTGCAATTAATGCTACGGAGCGCTGGCTTGCCTTCACTTCTCTAAGATTGAGACGTGGGAAGAGGATAAGAAAAATGTAGCATGTCAACCCTGTTAGAATAGCTTGAACAATACAGAAAAAGACAGGTGATATCTAGTCAGATTCAAGAATTTTGGAGACCATGCAAATTCTTGCCACATCGTTATTTTCTGTAATAATACATAGCTTTTCTTTGAACTTATCCATTGACCTTAACAACTGCCTTTCCATTCTTCTACTTTCCTCAACCTTGCCTCACATAAACAGTTTTGAAATCAATTATCCACCTCTACATTTACTAACATTTGCCCTGCTAATAATGAAATAATAAGGCCACACTTGGAATACTGCATCCAGTTTTGGTCACCACGATGTAAAAAAGATGTTGAGACTCTAGAAAGAGTACAGAGAAGAGCAACAAAGATGATTAGGGGACTGGAGGCTAAAGCATATAAGGAACGGTTGCTGGAATTGGGTATGTCTAGTTTAATGAAGAGAAGGACGAGGGGGGACATGATAGCAGTATTCCAATATCTCAGGGGATGCCACAAAGAAGAGGGAGTCAAGCTATTTTCCAAGGTGCTTGAAGGCAGGACAAGAAGCAACGGATGGAAACTAATCAAGGAGAGAAGCAACCTAGAACTAAGGAGAAACTTCCTGACAGTTAGAACAATTAACCAGTGGAACAACCTGCCTCCAGAAGTGGTGAATACTCCAACACTGGAAGTTTTTAAGAAGAGACTGGACAGCCATTTGTCTGAAATGGTATAGGGTTTCCTGCCTGAGCAGGGGGTTGGACTAGATGATCTCCAAAGTCCCTTCTAAGTTTTTTATTATTATTATTATTATTATTATTATTATTATTATTATTATTATTATTACTACATCACATCACATGGCAAATAGGCATGTTTCAACTTGCCAATTTACTAACATTTGCCCTGCTAATAATGAAATAGTATCCATGAGTAATATTTTAGAGTTCGGTAAGTTTATAATGAAATTAATTTTATATTGAATATAGAAGAGGAAGTATAACATTAAATATTGTAACTCGGCACAGTAGCGCAGGGAATGTACGTAGTGAGAAATTATTTTCTCTTATTCTAAATAAGAGACATCCATTAAATACAAGATTGAATATCTGCTAAATCTTATTGTCACTATTTGCTTTTGTATGGGAACAAATCTTAACTGTAATAGTTCAAAAATAAAAGATATTTACCCAGAATTGTTATGATGAAAATTACATGCTCTGGCCATTAGTGCCACAATAATTGGTCGAAAGGCTTTCCCTTTACCATCAAAGTAATAATCACACATTTCTTTAAGTTCTGTAGTAGAAATCCGTAATTCCTGCAGAAAGGCAAACAAAGTCTGTTCTATATCTGCAAATCTAGACTTGCTTTATGACAGTAAAGTCCCATCTAAAGAATGATCTCTTAGAGCAGTGATGGTGAACCTTTTAGAGACCGAGTGCCCAAACTGCAACCCAAAACCCACTTATGCGTCGTCGAGTGCCGGGTGAATGTGGCCCATTGGGTGGGCGTGCCCATTGGCTGGCTGTGGCCCATTGGGTGGGCGTGGCTGTAGTGGTAACGACAGACTGGGTGGGACTAAAAAGTTCAATCAATCAATTCCAACTTTGCAAGATCTTTTTTTTTCCCGCGAGAAGTTGAAATTGACTGATTGAACCTTTTTTTTTTTGCACACAGTGGCGGAGGCCTAAAGCGAAAAGGTTTTATAAAACCCAGCTAAAGGCCTAGGACTGGGTCGACAGCACGCGTGCCCAGAGAGGGCTCTGAGTGACGCCTCTGGCACCCGTGCCATAGGTTCGCCACCACTGTATTAGAGCTTTTCACCCTAGCTCACCAAAAACATATTTACCTTTTTAATATCCTCATAGAGATTTTTCAGGTCTTTCCCTCCAAGTTTAAAAGGATCTTTGTATTGTTCATCGCTGACTGCTTTACCAAACCAATGAGTTTGCACTGTTGTATGTTGAAACCTAGCAAAACTTTTTGGGGAAGAAATAAAATATTAACATAATCCCTGTAACTGAGGCAATTTGGTCATCCCTGCCCAGAAGGATAACTCTATTGTTATCCTGAATAATTGAATTTTTAAAAGAAAATACACAAAAGGAAATAATTCTTCAAGCTAATCTACAAAGTTAATAAACATTATTCATAAATGTTATCTATCTATTATTCAGTCAATACTGAGAAGCAAGAAGGACGTATGTTTTCTAAAATCATTAGGTTTGGAGATCTTGGGTGGATCTTGCGCTTGCAATAAGCACCCAAGCTTGCATTAAGCACCCAAGCAATTATTTTCCCATCCAGCAAAGTTACTAGTTTTTGAGTCTCATACTCCTATCTTGCATTAGCCACATCATAGAAAAAGACTAGCTGTTTGGATCTATAAAGTTATCAAAAATCAAGGAAAAATAGCTTAGGCATTTTATTCAATAGTACTAGGTTATTATCTCTGTGAAGGACATAGTTTCTAAATCTGATATATACATAAAATAAATATTGTACCTTTGTGTGGGCATGCATATGGAGAATAAAGCAAAAGTTGTTATGTTGTGTTGAATTAAATGGAAAAAAAGCACTCCATTCTACATGGCTATTTTCTTTCCTCTAAAACAGGAGAGCAAAAAAATCTAGCACCAAGCTACATGCTATATAAGATACGGAATTATAGTCACTGTTTCCACTGCATTAATTTCTTATGTTTGGTGATGCATACTAATAGCAGTAAATCACCATGAAGTACCTTATATTACCGGTTTGCATACATATACATATGTGTATATCATATACATAATAACCAAAATAATAGCCAGGGTTCGCAAGATTTTAATCTTCCTCACTCAATATTTTGTAAAATTTCAGGCAGAAACATCACATTTCATACAATTTCCTATGTGATTCTGGCTATTTTAATTTTCATTTTAATTTGAAATTTAATAGATGAGAATATTTGCTCTCGTGACTTCAGCTGCTGTATTAACTCGCTTACATGATGATTCTCAAAAGGTCTTATATATCAATTTAATGGTTTATACTGAATATTTAATTTGTGTAGCTGTCAAAAGACAGGGAAAAAGACTAAATATTACGATGCATGCAATTTAATATCTCACTGTTGCATCCTTCACAGTCAAACTTTAAAAGATACTGAAGTTACCTACTTTAGTATGACTATTTTTATAACGTATACAGTAGAAAGCTTTCAACTTACCGCCAACATATACTATACATTTTTGGAAAAAATAGACGCAGTCTTTCCCCTAAAAAACTAGATTTCTGCAGAAAGAAAAAAAAAGGATATTTATTTATAATCCACTTTTTAAAGAACTACTTTATGCAGAATTAAGATAGGGTTACAAAAGTTACTACGGATTCTCCTCGGGTTACAGTGGCAATTGGAATCAAAATTTCTGTTGCTAAATGATACGGTTGTAACGTGCAACATGACACATGACTATATCACTTAGCGACAGTAATCCTGAAAGTTCCAGTTGCCGTCATAATCCCAGGACCACATTGGTTAAGTGAAGACTTTAAATCGGGGTGTCAAACTGCCGGCCCGCGGGCCGGATGCGTCACGTGGAAGCCATGCCCACCCCATTGCCGGCAATGGCAAAATCGGCCGATATGTTGCGCGATGTCATGTGACGTCGCGACTTTGACATGCCTGCTTTAAATGAATGTGACATGGGAAGAAATGGAAGCCCCAGGCAAGCAAGTTGGTGGTTAAATATTGAGGTTGAGTGGGTGGATGTTGTGTGCAGAAGCCATGAGAGCAGGTGAGTAAGTGCCACAAGTGGGAGGAACAGGAGCAAATCTTTATGTCACCTTTATGACAAGGCATTTTTCATTGCAAAATATGAAAAGGGAACAAGATAGAATGAGGCTAGTTGACTGAACAAGATTAGAATTCCTAAGTAACTCCATCTGGATTAAGAGGTCAGTGGGGTTTATTAAACAATTTATATGCATAGGGTATTTGAAGCTCAGCAAACAAACAAATCAGCATTCCACAGATTTTTCCCCTTATATCCACTTTTCTGTAGAGATATTGAGTAGCATACAAGTGGCCCACATACACATAATTGGGGAGGAAAGTTCCCTGGATTTGTTTTAATGAGCTTTAGCAACAGTAGAAGATAAGGCAGAGAAGCATAATGAATTTCTTTCATTTGGAAAACTTTGTAAAGAACATTACTAGATTAAGTCTGCAATAATGGCGAATATCTGTAGTTCAGGTGTAGGATGTGGGTAAAGGTTCATTCTCCAAGCTTGTCGGTTGGTTTTCAAACGTTTAATTACCAAGCCTGGTAAGGAAATGTTTAGATTACATCTATTCATTTCTTTGTTTTTTGTTTTAGATTACTCTTGAACTCTTCCCATAATTTCTCCTGAAGGAATTGTTTTAACAAGTATTGTGAAAATGGGTTCAGATATCTAAAAACGAAATGCAGTGGGCTGAGCAAAACAAACAAACCAAAAAGCCCATTTCATCTCTGACATCTTGCACAGTACAGTAACTTGTGAAATGATTAATCTGGTTGAAAGACAGCTAGTTTTCTCAAACTTAGGTGTGTGTTGGAGCAACAACAATACTTTTTATCCCACTTTTTTATATTTTAACCAACTCGTGGCGATAAGCGTGCCTAATATCCATGCCTCGTATTTACCAGCCAGTATGGGCCGTTGAGAATAATGCCCACTGGCAGATTATTTAATATTTTTAATTTGTAAGCCTTTTAAGACACCTCCAAGAGAAGCAAACCAGATCTTGCTGCAGTCTTACACCCTAATAGGATTATGCAGCAGGAAATAATGTATTTTCTTTTCTCTAGCTTGTGCTTATTGGCTCTGCAACCCTTCTTTCTTTGCTCTTCTGCAAATCCCAGTCATTATCTGCCATCCGGTGCCCTCCAAATGTCCCAGGCAACATCTCTTGTCAGCTGCTCCCCGACCCCTCTGCAGCGCACTAGCCGGGTAAGGCGCTTGGCTAACTAACTTCCTTATTCAACGCGCCAGGCTTGGAAAACGCTTCCTTTTCCGCTCCTCGTTTTCTCTTCCTCCCCTCGTCATTTCTTAAGAATACCATCCCCACAAGCGACAAGGGGTCCCGGGGTATTACAGTCGCCCCATATCTCAGGGGATCGGGGTCGGTAAACGTCGCTTCGGTGGCTCGTCTTAGCAGAAACCATTGCTTTGCAAGCGCTGGGCTGCATCTAGGCTTACAAAGGCGCTTTCCCCCCTCCCCCGCCCGCTTCTTGGTGCAGCTCCTTCCTTCACCCGCGCTTTGAGCTCTCCCCGGGATCGGCTCCTCCGCCGGTGCCAGGGATCGCTGCGCCCATTCATTCCCTTCGTGACCTCCAATCGCCCCAAGTGCAGCACTACTTACGGCAGTCTTCAGCATCGGCGCCACCAGTCCATCGCCCGGCTGCTGCTTAGTGCCGCCGCCGCCGCCGCCGTTGCTGCTGCTGTCCAAACTGCAGCTTCGCAAGCTGCTGAAGAGTCTGGCCGTCCGGGACGAAGCGGCGCATGAACAGCAGCAACAGCGAGGCCGACACCAGAGTGCCATGGCTTCAGATTCAGATCAGACGAGGCGGCCGCTATTCTGAGATCGGTAATAGGCCCACCCCGCGATCGGTTCGTTGGCGGCGTCGGCGGCAGCGACCCGGACGCGGAAACCCCGGTTTTGGGCAACGTGAGTATGGTTATGGCCACGCCACCTCCCGGGGCTCTTTACAGGAAACGGTTCGGACAGACTTATGAGGAGGCGAGGGAATGGCAGGGTGGTACAACAAGAAGGCGAGGTGGGATCAGCCCTCCCAGGATTCTTTGGCAAAAGACGGAGTCGTGATTAGATCTGGATTTAACTCGCCCCGAGTTGCTCCCAACGCTGAGTGAGGCTGATACCAGCAAACGGCCACGTGAATAGAATCGCGTTCTTCTGTGCAAAATGTCACACGTCACTTAAGATTTGTATTAGAGAGGTGGGAAAGAGTTAAGTCTGACTAAATATATTTCTAAGAAAAGATGGGTTAGGAGGATTGTGTCACAATGATGGATGAAGGTCATCTTTGCGGTCCTTTAATAGCGACACCACTTTTAATAATGTAAGCAGGAATCTGCGCCTTTCAGTGTAATTAGGAATTAACTTCTGGACACAAGCATACCTCGTTGATTCTGTGCTGGGACATTGCCAAATGTTTAGTCGTTTAAGATCTGCAATTCAGACGAGATCTTGCAAGGGGGTATATGTGTTAACTGAACTCCAAAAAGTATTGTGCTAAAAAAGGAAAAAAGATAAATGTTGCTTATACAGGGAAGGGGAAAACATGGATATATTAGAATGATAAACATGACAAAGGGGAAAAACTTAAGAGAAAAGGGAGAGAAAAGAACTATATCAGTACTGGGCTATGGCATGCCAGCAACTGGTCCGCACAAAAAAGGAAAGCTCCATCCACAGGATGTAGGCAGCACACAAAACCATGCCCCCTCCGATCCGTGGAAAACCTCTCTTCATGTAATCGGTCCCTGATGCCCAAAAGTTTGGGGACCTCTGATTATTATATAATAACTATTGATAGTGTTATAAAATTAATTCAAAGTTAACATTAAATGTAGACCACACAGAAACATATTATTTTATCTTCTCATTTTTAGAACACTCTTCAAAGATAATTAACAAATTCATACCTGGATCCAATCCTTATAACCAGTAGGGTAAGTTTTTTTCTATTTGCATAAAATTATTTTGAAAAGAATTATGTTCATTTTTACATTATGAGAGTATTTCTCGTTTAACATCTGGATGAATTCATTCTTCAAAATGGGATATTCTAGTTCTCAATTCTAACATTCAGCTATGTAAGTTATATAACTTGCATTTTACTTTTTAAATTATAAATATGGTTGAACAGTTGGTTTGTGTTCAACCATTACATTTCTTAAGAATCCCAAAATTATAGGTATTCCTATGGTTACTTGACCATCTAGATCACACTATCTGGTTAGTTCATGTTAGTATATTGCTAGATTACATTTGTTCCTATTAACAATATAATCAGAGAATGTACCATATTGCTGTGCCACCTCAATAAGTTTCGGTAATGACATAGTATAATTATCAAACCTAGCCACAATATCAGTAGCATGTCAGAACAAGTTATATTTGGTATCGAGTGCTATCACATGCTAATTCCATACAATTGTCTAAAAAAAAAAGTCAATAATTCAGAACCACTGTGAAGACTGATTGTTTTAAACAATGTATAGTGAGTGCTACTATATAACTTGATAGACTGAGAGACAAATACATTCATAATAACTCTAATCCTCTGGTACAGCCAGTCCTCACTTAATAATCCTATTTGGGACTGGCCATCTATTGCTAAGTGAAGAAGTTGTTAAGTTAAATGTCACTCTATTGTTTTGCTTAGCAGTGGCGGTTTCAGCAATCCCGGTTACTATTATTGAGTGGATCCATACAGTCATTAGCAAGGACATGGATCCAAGCCATTCTTGGTAAGGCACTGCCTCCATCTTCCCCATCCATCTATCTCTCCCACAACTCTGCCCTTTTGGCCATCCACTTGCAGCAAGTTGCCCCCATTACTCAGCCCTGCCTGCTATCTCGTGCCCTTCACACTGCACATCGTTTTCACACCAGGTTTCTTTCATGTGCCAGCCAGATCTTTCTTTTACAAAAAGACTAAGCCGCACACACAAAAAAGACCTGGCTGGTAGTGGCCTGTAATGTGCAGTCTGATGTACAGCTGCTCACCTATAGCTTTCATACATCATCCTGCATGAGATTTCCATGGTGCCCCATGTGTGACTAGATGGTGCAGAGGGATAGCAAGATGACAGTGAAGGTCAGCTGGGAGTGGGAGATGCACAGTAGCAGGTGGGATGGCCATAAATGAGGGTGGACCCAAATTTTATTCATCTGATGTGAGGGTATTAAGATGGCCAGAATTTCAAGGACCCATTGTAAGTCCCTTGGTTCAACACTATTGTAGCTTCAAATAATTGCTAAATGAATAGTCATTAAGTGAGGAATATCTGTGTTAAATTATAATCCAATGAACAAAATAAATTGGATGATACCATAACATCTCAGAATGCGCTAGATCAGGTCTGGTTTGCAAACTACAGCACATAGAACTACAGCACATAGAACTACGTAACACATTAATAAAACAAAAACTTTGGTTTAACTTAATTATAGAATGTAAACTCTGGAAGTGACCTGGAAGTTCATCTAGTCCAGTCCTTTGCCTAAGAACAGGAATCTACTATTATATTATCTCCAACAGACAGCCATCCAGCCTTTATTTAAATAACTCCAGCAGGGAGAGTCTATCATCCCTTTTACTGTTCTACTGGAATTCTGTTCAACAGTTCTTCTATTAAGGCAGTTTCCCATTATCCGACTGAAATCAGTTCCTTTAAATCCAATGTTTCTTGTCCTGTGTCTGGTACTGTTTTACCCCATCTACATGATAATCCTGATTCTTGAAAACATAAAACATGTCCAATCTTCTCTTTGGGTTAAACTTATTCAGCACCTCTGGCTATTTCTTATAGATTTCTCCTTCCATGTCCCATGTCACCTTGGTCGATTTCCTCTGGATTGTCAATCTCCTTTCCAAAATGTGGCACCTAGAATTAGATGCAATATTCTACATGCCATCTGTCTAGTAACTTACTTATAATTACGACATTGGTTGAACAGATCTGACATCTTGTATAAAAAAGACAAATAAAATAATTTTCCTAGAATTAAATAATCATTGGCTAGTCTCAATCATATCAACAAGCAAATGGTAATATAAACCCCAGATCTACTGGGTGCCATTGATTAATCTGGAACTATTAAAGTTTGGCCTTATACAGGATAAAAGCTTGAGACTAGACCACTGATGGAATGTCCTATCTAGGAAATTGCTGTGTTACTATTTTGGGCCTTGTTTCTCATTTTCATTATCATTGTCTTTGGAATTCTTCAGTATCCTGGGGATATTTAACTTCAGGGGTTAAGATTTGTATGATAGTAATTCTCATCCTCTTTGTCTTTGTCCTCATTCAAATGATGGAGCACCACATGATGTTGGGTTTTATATCTACATCACTTAGTGACAGAAATCCCTGTCTCAATCACCATCATTAACCAAAGGCTATCTTTTGTTTCATAGTGAGGCAGACTGTCTCTTAGATCCCCAAAGTTGAAGTCATTTAGTGAAGCTATTATGTCAAGGTAAAAATCAGCATCTTGAAAGGAATCCAGAATATGAGCACTTTTTTTTTTTATAAAACTGCCCAATTTCCATTTGGTGATAATGATTTGTATGCCAGGAAACTGCTAATTTGCTTGAATTGATAAATCAGAATGCTATTCAGTGGTAAATATAGCAAAAACATGATAACAGCCACTGAAAATAATATCAGGAAAGATTGCCACTGGTGGAGAAAATGTAACTGCACATCAATGTAATTGATCATTGAAATTTGGAAATCCATGGTCAGCCCATGACCACAATTATTTAACTACTTTGAGAGAAGTAGTCCTTGGTTAATGATGGTGATTGAGATAGGAATTTCTTTCACTAAGCACAACATCAAGTCATTGCACTGCTTAATGACAGCACTTTTAGCACATCTGGTTGCTATTGTTAAGCAAATCCCAGACCATCATTAAGCACAATGTCACGTGGCTGCCATTTGCATTGCTTATCAGAAGCCTTCAGTGATGGTTGCAAATGATAATCATGACTTTGGGATGCTGCGCTGTTATAATTGTGAACTAGTCACCTAGCCTGCGTTCATGTGACCATGGGAATATTATGATGGCCAGAACATTGAAGATTGGCTGTAAGTAACATCCGTTCAGCACCATCCAAAGTTTGAACAATTGCTGAACAAGTGGTTGTTAAGCTGTGAGGTATTTGGTCAACAGTGCTTTTTGGAAGGATATCAGAAAAATGGAATAATTGATTTAACAAGAATAATTTATTGGACAGGAAGGCAAATAAAGAAGTAAAATAGAAATATTAAGCTTCCTGATAACATAACCTATATTTCTTTTTTTAATAAATATTTTAATAATTTTCTATTTTTACAATCAAGTGCCTAATAGACAACGTGATGACTGAGTCCATTAGTGATTCCGTGGTACATGTAAGTGTCTTCAAACTAAATCCAATACTACACCCTCCAGTACATCCCCTCTTCTTCTGGTAATAGACATTTTTCCACACTAAGCAAATACAATTCTTATTTATTTATTTATTTATTTTCATAGATTTATATGCCGCCCTTCTCCCTATAGGACTCAGGGCGGCTTACAGCATATTAAAACACTTAAAACATCATCCCCCCATAAAAACCTGTTAAAAACCAAATATTTTTTTTTTGCTGTATAATTAATTAAAATTAAATTAAGAATTGTCCCTGTTTAAAAATTCTCCCTAGG